>NC_065588.1:44617125-44935250 GCF_024542745.1 Macaca thibetana thibetana | reverse complement strand
TCAAGTTCTGGTAACGTTCTGGTGTTCTTGGTTCCGTGGGGAGGAAACATTGATTCTGAGTGTTGTTAGATGTCAAAGCTTTTCTATTGCATATGCCCGGACTACATGATTCACAGTTTTGGCTGTTATACATACAAGGCAACTTGACATTCTGTTATCAATAAAGTAGGGCCAGTTTGGATGGTCCTGGGGTTACATGACCAACCATATATTGGGGGCTCCCACAATCCCCTCCTAGTTTTTTATTAATTTGCTAGAGCAGCTCAGAACTCAGGGAAACACTTTACTTTCATTTGGCCATTTATTACAAAGGATATTTTAAAGGATACAAATGAACAGCCAGATGAAGAGATACACAGGTTGAGTCACGGAAGGGTCCCAAGTGCAGGAGCTTCTCTCCAGTGGAGTTGGGGGGTGCCACTCACTCAGCAAGTGGATGTGTTCTTGTTGTTGACAAAAAGAGTCAAACTCTGTACAATATTTTAAGAGATTTATTCTGAGCCGAATATGAGTGACCATGGCCTGTGACACAACCCTCAGGGAGTCCTGAGAACATGCACCCAAAGTGGTCAGGGTACAGCTTGGTTTTATATATTTTAGGGAGACATGAGACATCAGTCAAATACATTTAAGAAATACATTGGTTTCGTTCAGAAAAGTAGGACAACTCAAAGTGCAGGGTGGAGGGGGCTTCCAGGCCATAGGTAAGTTTAAACATTTTCTGATTGACAATTGGGTGAGTTTATCTGAAGACCTGGGATCAAAGGAAATGTTCAGGTTAAGATAAATGATTGTGGAGACCAAGTTTTATTGTACAGAGGAAGCTCTCAGATAGGTGACTTCAGAGAGAGCAGGTTGTAAAATGTTTCTTATGGAACTTAAAAGGGTGCCTGGCTCTTAGCTGATTATCTCCTGGATCTGAAAAGGAAGGAAGAAAAACAAAGGGGAAAGAGGATTCTCTATAGAATGTGGATTTTTCCCACAATAAACTTTGCAGGGCAATTTCAAGGTATGGCAAGGAAATATATTTTGGGGTTAAATATTTGTTCCTTGTCTCATAATGTTATGCCAGAGTCAGATTGAAAAGTAAGTCACAATATATAGGGTCAAATAAAACCCATCTGATGAGAATTTATGGTTTGTAGGACATGATTCCCTAAACCCCTTAGGTAGAAATTTGGGCAAGATAAAAAATCAGAGCTTAGTCCTCATTGTTCACCAACCTGGAATCTCTGAATATTTCCTTTTGGGTTTTATGGAGGCTTCATTATCTTTGTTATACAGGCATAACTGTATATTATGATGTAATCATTCATGACTACTAATGAAGCCTCTGTACAAACATTGGTGATCAACTCAATCTTCAGCTCCTCTCCCCTCCCTGGAGGTTGGGGGGTGAGGTTGAAAGTCCCAATTCTCTAATTATGCCTTGTTTGCATACAAAAGATACACTTATAACTCCATAGATTCCAAAGATTTTAGGAGCTGTGAGCCAGCAACTAGAGACTGAGACCAAAAAATAAAATAAGAGACTGAGACCAAATATATATTTATTCCTTATTTTACCACAATACCACACCCGTGTTTAATAAACATTGCATTTCTGGAGCAAATCCAGTGTTATCATTATATGTTACTCTTTTCATTTATTGATGAATTTGGTTTGTTAGTTTTAAATTTAGGACTTTTGTAATAATGTTCACAAATGAGATGGACCTGTGATTTCCATTTTTTCTTATAGTCTTTGAAATGTCCTGAGATCATGGTATCATTGCTAGGCTAATCTCATAAAAAGGGTTGGAAAATCAACCTTTTTCTTTTTTTATTGTATATTTTATATAATACTAAAACTATTCATTTCTTAATTACTTGATATAATAGAATTTACTGGAATTTATTTTGAAGAAAGATTTTAATTACTAGCTGAATTTATTTAATGTTTATAAGACTATTCTGGTTTCTTTCTTTCTTTTTTTTGAGATGGAGTCTCACTCTGTTGCCCAGGCTGGACGGAGTGCAATGGCACAATCTTGGCTTACTTCAAACTCCACCTCCCAGGTTCAAGTGATTCCCCTGCCCCAGTCTCCTGAGTAGCTAGGATTACAGATGCAAGCCACAATGCCTGCCTAATTTTTGTATTTTTAGTAGAGACAGGGTTTCACTATGTTGGCCAGGCTGGTCTCAAACCCCTGACCTCAGGTGATCTGCCTGCCTTGTTCTTCCAAAGTGCTGGGATTACAGGTACATGTCACTGTGCCTGGCCCTGGTTTCTTTTTAACTTTTAAGTTCAGGGCTACATGTGCAGGTTTGTTGTATAGGTAAACTTGTGTCATGGAATTTGTTGTACATCTTATTTCCCCACCCAGATATTAAGCCTAGTAATCATTAGTTATTTTTTCTGATCCTCTACCTCCTCCCAACCTCCACCATCCACCCTTCACCCTCCAATAGGCCCCAGTGTGTGTTGTTCCCCTCTGTGTGTCCATGTGTTTTCATTATTTAGCATCTACTTATAAATGAGAACATGTGGTATTTTGTTTTCTGTTCCTGCATTAGTTTGCTAAGGATAATGGCCTCCAGCTCCATCCATGACCTGCAAAGGACGTGATTTCATTTGTTTTTATGGCTGCATGGTATTCCATGGTGAATATGTGCCATATTTTCTTTATCCAGTCTATCACTGTGGGAATTTAGGTTGATTCCATGTCTTTGCTGTTGTGTATAGTGCTGCAGTGAACATACGTGTGCATGTGTCTTTATGACAGAACAATTTATATTCCTTTGGGTAATATACCCAGAATGGGATTGCTGGGTATTTCTGTCTGTAGGTCTTTGAGGAATCGCCACACTGTCTTCCACAGTGGTTGAACTAATTTACACTCCCAACAGTGTTTAAGCATTCCTTTTTCTCTGCAACCTCACTAGCATCTGTTATTTTTTTGACTTTTTATTAATAGCCCTTCTGACTGGTGTGAGATGGTATCTCATTTTGGTTTTGACTTGCATTTATTTGATGATTTGTTGCGGGAAGTCAGGGACCCCGAATGGAGGGACCGGCTGGAGCCATGGCAGAGGAACATAAATTGTGAAGATTTCATTTTAATATGGACATATATCAGTTCCCAAAATTAATACTTTTAAAATTTCTTATGCCTGTCTTTACTGCAATCTCTGAACATAAATTGTGAAGATTTCATTTTAATATGGACATATATCAGTTCCCAAAATTAATACTTTTAAAATTTCTTATGCCTGTCTTTACTGCAATCTCTGAACATAAATTGTGAAGATTTCATTTTAATATGGACATTTATCAGTTCCCAAAATTAATACTTTTATAATTTCTTATACCTATATTTAATCTCTTAATCCTGTTATCTTCATAAGCTGAGAATGTACATCACTTCAGGACCACTATTGTGTTAAACTGTACAAATTGATTGTAAAACATGTGTGTTTGAACACTATGAAATCAGTGCACCTTGAAAAAGAACAGAATAACAGCGATTTTCAGGGAAACAAGGGAAGACAACCATAAGGTCTGACTGCCTGCAGGGTTGGGCAGAATATAGCCATATTTTTCTTCTTGCAGAGAGCCTATAAATGGACATGCAAGTAGGGAAGATAACACTAAATTCTTTTCCTACCAAGGAATATTAATAATTAAGACCCTGGGAAAGGAATTGCATTCCTGGGGGGAGGTCTATAAATGGCCACTCTGGGATTGTCTGTCTTATGCAGTTGAGATGAGGACTGAAATACGCCCTGGTCTCCTGTAGTACCCTCAGGCTTACTAGGATTGGGAAACCCTGCCCTGGTAAATTTGAGCTCAGGCCAGTTATCTGCTCTCAAACCCTGTTTTCTGTTTTCTGTTAAGATGTTTATCAACACAATATGTGCACAGCTGAACATAGACCCTTATCAGGAGTTTTTGATTTCACCCTTTGCCTTGTGATCTTTGCTTTGCCCTTTGCCTTGTGATCTTTATTGGCCTCAGAATCGTGTGATCTTTGTTCTCCTTTTTGCCATTTGAAGCATGTGATCTTTGTGACCTACTCCCTGTTTGTACACCTCTTCCCCTTTTGAAGTCCTTAATAAAAACCTGCTGGTTTTGTGGCTCAGGTGGGCATCACAGTCCTACTGATATGTGATGTCATCCCCGGAGAACCAGCTCTAAAATTCTTCTCTTTGTACTCTTTCTCTGTATTTCTCAGACCGGCCAACACTTAGGGAAAATAGAAAGAACCTATGTTGAAATACTGGGGGTTGGATCCCCCTGAAAATGATTAGTGATGATGAGCATTTTATCATGTTTGTTGGCTGCTTGTATATATTCTTTCAAGAAGTGTCTGTTCATGTCCTTTGCCCACTTTTTAATGGGGTTGTTTTTTTCTTGTAAATTTGTTTAGGTTTCTTATAGATGCTGGATATTAGACCTTTGTCAGGTGCATAGTTTGCAAAAATTCTCTCCCATTCTGTAGGTTGTCTGTTTAATCTGTTGATAGTTTCTTTTGCTCTGAAGAAGCTCTTTAGTTTAATTAGGTTCCACTTGTCAATTTTTGGTTTTGTGGCAATTGCTTTTGGGAACTCAGTCAAAAATTGTTTTTCAAGGCCAATGCCACAAATGGTATCTCTTAGGTTTTCTTTTAGGATTTTTATAATTTAAGGTCTTACATTTAAATTTTTAATCCATTTGAGTTAATTTTTATATATTGTGAAAAATGTTATATATTGTTAATTTTTATATATTGTGAATAAGGGCCTGGTTTTATTCTTCTGCATATGGCTAGCCAGTTATCTCACCACCATTTGTTGAACAGTGACTCCTTTCTCCTTGGCTTGTTTTTGTTAACCTTGTTGAAGAAAAGATGGTTGTAGGTGTGCAGTTGTATTCCTGAGTTCTCTCTTCTGTTCCATTTGTGTACGTATCTGTTTTGTATCAGTACGGTGCTATTTTGGTTGCTGTAGCCTTATTGTATAGGCTGAAGTTGGGTACAGTGATGTCTCTGGCTTTATTCTTTTTGCTTAGGATTGCTTTGACTATTTGGGCTCTTTCTTGGTTTCCATATGAATTTTAGAATAGTTTCTTCTAATTCTGTGAAGAATGTTAGTAGTTTTTTTTTGTTGTTGTTTTGAGATGGCGTCTCATTCTGTGACCCAGGCTGGAGTGCAGTGGCATGATCTTGGCTCACTGAAACCTCTGCCTCCTGGGTTCAAGTGATTCTCCTGTCTCAACCTCCCAAGTAGCTGGGACTACAGACACAGGCCACCACACCGAGCTAATTTTTGTATTTTTAGTAGAGACAGGGTTTCACCATATTGGTCAGGCTGGTCTCGAATTCCTGACCTCAGGTGATCCACCTGCCTTGGCTTCCCAAAGTGCTGGGATTACAGGCATGAGCCACTGCACCTGGCCTGAATGTTAGTAGTTTGATAGAAATAGCCTTCAATCTGTAAATTGCTTTGGGCAGTACGGTCATTTTCACGATATTGATTCTTCCAATCTGGGATCATGGAATGTTTTTTGTGTTGTCTCTGATACCTTCTAGCAGTGTTTTGTAGTCTTCTTGCAGAGATCTTTCACCGCCTTGGTTAGCTGTATTCCTAGGTATTTCATTTTCTTTGTGGTTATTGTAAATGGGATTGTGTTCTTGATTTACTCTCAGCCTGGGCATTATTGGGTGCAGAGATGCTACTGATTTTTGTACATTGATTTTGTGTCCTGAAACCTTGCTAAAATTGTCTGTCAGTTCCAGGAGCCTTTTGGCAGAGTCTCTAGGATTTTCTTTTTTCTTTTTTTTCTTTGTCTCTTTCCTTCCTTCCTTCCTTCCTTCCTTCCTTCCTTCCTTCCTTCCTTCCTTCCTTCCTTCCTTCCTTCCTTCCTTCTTCCTTTCTTTCTTTCTTTCTTTCTTTCTTTCTTTCTTTCTTTCTTTCTTTCTTTCTTTCTTTCTTTCTTTCTTTTTTCTTTCTTTCTTTCTTTCTTTCTTTCTTTCTTTCTTTCTTTCTTTCTTTCTTTCTTTCTTTCTTTCTTTTTGAGACAGAGTCTCTCTCTGTTGCCAAGGCTGGAGTGCAGTGGTGCGATCTCGGCTCACTCCAAGCTCTGCCTCCTGGGTTCACACCATTCTCCTGCCTCAGCCTCCTGAGTAGCTGGGACTATGGGTGCCCGCCACCATGCCTGGCAAATCTTTTGAATTTTTAGTAGAGATGGGGTTTCACCAAGTTAGCCAGGATGGTCTCGATTTCCTGACCTCGTGATCTGCCAGACTTGGCCTCCCAAAGTGCTGGGATTACAGGCATGAGCCACCACGCCCAGCCCCTCTAGGATTTTTTAAAGATAGACTCAGTCATCAGCAAAGAGAGATAGTTTGACTTCTTCTCCAATTTGGATGTCTTTTATTTCTTTCTCTCGCCTGATTGCTCTGGCTAGGATAGTACTATGTTGAATAGGAGTAGTGAGAGTAGGCATCCTTATTCTGTTCCAGTTCTCAGGGGAATGGTTCCAGCTTCTACCTGTTCAGCATGATGTTGGCTGTGGGTTTGTCATAGGTGGCTCTTACTATTTTGGGGTATGTTCCTTTGATGCCTAGTCTGCTGAGGGTTTTTTTTTTTAAATCATGAAGTGATGTTGGATTTTACTGAAAGCTTTTTCTGTGTCTATTGAGTTGATCATATAGTTTTTGCTTTTAATTATGTTTATGTGATGAATAACATTTATTTATGTATGCTGAACCAACCTTGCATCCCAGGAATAAAGCCTACTTGGTTGTGGCTTTAACTAAACCACAAGGGTTTAGTTAAAACTCACCATAGCGGTGAATTAACTCTTTGATGTGCGGCTGGATTCAGTTTGCTAGTATTTTGTTGATGATTTTCGCATCTATTTTCAACAGAGGCATTGGCCTGGCATTTTCTTTTTTTGTTGTGTCACTACCAGATTTTGGTATTATGCTGATGGGTGGCTTCAAAGAATGAGAGAAGTCCCTCCACCTTGATTTTTAGGAATAGTTTCAGTAGTATTGGTACCAGTTCTTCTTTATATATCTGGTAGAATTCGTATGTGAATCCATGTGGTCCAGGGAATTTTTTGGTTGGTAGGTTTATTTTTATTACTGATTCAATTTCAGAGCTTCATACTGGTCTGCTCAGGGTTTTAGTCTCTTCCTGACTTAATCCTGGCAGATTGTGTGTTTCCAGGAATTTATCCATTCCTCTAGATTTTCTAATTTGTGTGCATAGAGTTGTTCATAGTATTATCTGAGGATCTTTTGTGTTTCTGTGGCATCAGTTGTAAAATGTCATCTTTGTCAGTTCTGAGTATACCTATTTGGATCTTCTTTTCTATTTTTCTTTGTTAGTCTAGCTAGTTGAAACATTTTCTCAGCGTTTACTTGTCTGAGAAGGATTTTATTTTTCTTTCATGTATGAAGCTCAGTTTGGTGAGATATGAAATTCTTGGTTGAATTTCTTCTCTTTAACAATGCTGAGAATAGGCCCCTTTCTCTTCAGGCATTTAAAGTTTCTACTGAGAAATCTGCTCCTAGCCTGATGGGATTCCCTTTGTATGTGACTTGACTCTTCTCTCTAGCTGCCTTTAAAATTTTTTCTTTTGTGTTGACCTTGGTGAATCTGATGACTATGTACCTTGGGGATTGTAATTTTTTATAGTATCTATCTGGGGTTCCCTGTGTTTCTTGGACTTGCACGTCAACTTCTCTATCAAGATTAGGTAAATTTTCATGGACTGTATCCTCAAATATACTTTCCAAGTTGCTTATTCTCTCTCCTCAGGAATGCCAGTGAGTCATAGATTTGGTGTCTTTACATAATCCCATATTTCTCAGAGGTTTTGTTCATTTTTCTTAATTCTTTTTTCTTTATTTTTGTGTTAGTTGATTCAAGGAATTGGTCTTTGGGCAATGAAATTCTTTCTCTAGCTTGGTCTATTCTGCTGTTACTACTTTTCATTATATTATGAAATTATTGTAGTGAGTTTTTCAACTCTAGAAGTTCAGTTTGATCCTTTCTTAAAATGGCTATTTCATTTTTACCTCTTGGATTGCTTTACTGGATTCCTTGGATTGGGTTTCAACTTTCTCCTGAATGTTGATGAGCTTCCTTGCCATCCAGATTCTGAATTCCATGTTTCTATGTTTGTCAATTCAGTTATTTCAGACTGCTTAAGAACCATTGCTGGGGAGTTAGTGGACTCATTTGGAGATAAGGGGGTACTCTGGCTTTTTGAATTGCTAGAGTTCTTGCTCTGATTATTTTTCATATAGGAGGGTTGATGTTCCTTTAATTGTGGCATAGAGTATATTTAGTTGGTTTCATTTCTGGATGCTTCCAGAAGGCCAGGGCTCTGTACAGGATCTTTATGTGTGGGTGAATTCTTGGGCTTGGTTTCACAGGTAGATATTGGAAGGATAATTTTTCTTGTTGTAGTTTGGGCTGCAAACCAGTAGATGACGCCTAAGAGTAATGGCGGGTAGCTAGGCTAATAACCAGGCATATGAGTTTTGTACTTCCTCACGTTTGCAGGCCTGCTCTGTGTAGCTGGCAGGAAGTGATGACCCCCTCACCAGGTCTGCTCCTGGGCTGTGGGGGAGTTCCCTCTGATCACCAGCGCAGCACTCATGTTTATTTTGTTAGGTGTTTTGGGTCTAGGGGGCCCCCTTGGCCAGAGCCTGTGACAGGGAGATATGTTACACCCCTTCTGGACCGGCCTTGTGGAGGGAGGTACACCCTGCTCCCACCCACCCCTGGAACCTACGTGTCTTGCCCGTCTCAGTGCACTGAGAGTGGGGGCTCGTACCTCACTCCAGTGTGGGCCACAGATCTTGGCTTTGTACTCTCGAGCTGCTCTGGAAGCACCAGATGTCCCACAGCTTGGGGTTGGATTCTGGATGCGCTGAAAGATCTGATGTGCTCCTGGTTTACCAGGAATTTACTCAGGTGGAGCAATGCATTGAGGCCGGGCTGTGGTGGCTGCACTGCCCCACCCCTGTGGGGCAGCTGGGCTTGGGCCCTGGGAGGGGCTGGAGGGCAGGAGGGCTTGTGGAACAGACTTGCCTTACTCCCATGGGGAAGCTAACCCTATCCTCTCTAGGCTAGAAGTCAGTGGGAGCCAGTGCCTCCTAGAGGGGCTGCCTCCTAGAGGGGGATGGGGAGCCCTAGGAGATGGGTGTCTATGACTGATCTCTGCTGGAGCTGCCCAGCACACAAAAATTCCCAGGCTCCACACTATCTGAAGGTCTGTCTCTTCCTGTTCCCTGGGGAGATCCCCCTGCCAGCTCACACATCCATGGGGGATGCGAGGTCCCCTGTAGCTAGGATCCCAGATGTCCACGGCAAGAGTGAGCCGTTCCTCACTCACCTCTTTACCAGGAGCCTTTCAGGGGTGGAACTAGCCCTAGCATTTAGGTCCCCTGTGCAGGGTTCCCAGCTTCCTCCCTCTTCAGTCTTGGCATCAATGCTGCCTCTCCATCTACTCTTGGCTTTTTCTCTCCAGAGATCTGTCCAAATTATGATGGTTTTCTTTTTTTTTTGAGACGGAGTCTCGCTTTGTCGCCCAGGCTGGAGTGCAGTGGCCAGATCTCAGCTCACTGCAAGCTCCGCCTCCCGGGTTCCCGCCATTCTCCTGCCTCAGCCTCCCGAGTAGCTGGGACCACAGGAGCCGCCACCTTCGCCCGGCTAATTTTTTTTTTTTTTTTTTTTTTTTTTGAGACGGGGTTTGCCGTGTTAGCCAGGATGGTCTCGATCTCCTGACCTTGTGATCCGCCCGTCTCGGGTTCACGCCATTCTCCTGCCTCAAGTGCTGGGATTACAGGCTTGAGCCACCGCGCCCGGCCATTATGATGGTTTTCTTGATAATTAGGTCTCTCTTTGTGGGAGCAGCACTTCTTGGCTGCATCTAGTTGGCCATCTTGTCCGCCCTCCTGTAGGAAAAAAAACTATACCTGTTTTCTGTTCTCATTATTTTCTGCTTTTTATTAGTTCCTCCGTCTTCATACTTGAGTTCATTTTCTTCTTTTTAAAAATTTATTGAGATGGGTGCTTAGCTCATTAACTTTCAGACTTTCTTTTTTAGTATCCTCTGCATCTGGGGCTGTATATTTTCTTATATATCCTGTTTGAACTGCTGTGTTATTCTGAATATTTCATTACCCCTTAAAAAAAAAAAAAAAGAGGAATCAACAGGTCAGAAGCAAATAAGCATTTACTCAGAAATGAGGGTTGCAACCCAGGTGGCAGTTAGAGGCTGCATCACCTGAGAGGAGTGAGGAGGTTCACATTTATAGGAATTCATTTAGATTACATAAATGTTCAAATTATTTTATTGGTGGATTAAACAAAGAAGTCTTTAACCATTAGTAGAAGGGTGCATTTGCATCAGTTAGGAAAAACCTATATGCATGCTACAGCCTGATGATTTCTTTTTGCCCAGAAAAGTCAATGCACTGAGAACAGCAGGTGTTACAGCAAAGAGGTTACTAATCCCAGGGCCAGCCAAGTGAGAAGGACAAAGATAATTCTCAAATTTGCCTCCCTGAGAATTTGGAGGGGAGGGATTTTCAGGGATAGTTTGGTAGGCAAGGGGTTAGGGAATGGAGAATGCTTATTGATTGAGTCAGGGGTGAAATCACAGGGGGTTTAAGCTGTCTCCTTGCATTGAGTTAGTTCCCTGGTGGAGGTCACAGGACTAGTTGAATCAGTTTCTTGATACGGGTAACAGTTTGGGTGGTGCCAGCTGGTCCATTAGAATGCAAGGTCTGAAAAATACCTCAAACAACAGTCTTGATGTTATCTATTGGAGCAATTGGGGAGGTTACATCTTGTGACCTCCAGCTACATGACTCCTGAACCATAATTCTAAACTTGTGGCCAATTTGTTAGTTTTATACAGGTAGTTTCAGTCTCCAAGCAAGGAGGGGGTTAGTTTTGGGAAAGGATTGTTATAATCTTTGCTTTAAAGGTAAACCGTAGGCCAGGTGTGGTTCTCACACCTGTAATCTCAGCACTTTGGGATTATATCTGTGTGCTGCTTGGATTCTCTTGCTTTGTATAGGTTCTGGGAGCAGCTCCTCTAGAATTTTGGTGATTTATTTTATTTTATTTATTTATTTTTTTAGTGGAGTCTTGCTCTGTGCACTCAGTGCACTCAGGCTGGAGTGCAGCGGTATGACCTCAGCTCACTGCAACCTCTGCCTCCAGGGTTCAAGTGATTCTCCTGCCTCAGCCTTCCAAGTAGCTGGGATTACAGGTACGCACCACCATGCCTGACTAATTTTTGTATTTTTAGTAGAGACGGGGTTTCACCATGTTGGCCAGGCTGGTCTCGAACTTCTGACCTCAAGTGATCTGCCCACCTCGGCCTCCCAAAGTGCTGGAATTACAGGCATGAGCCACCATGCCCGGCCCTGGAGATGTTTCTGTTTTTTCATGGGGAAACTTAAAAGAAGTTTAGTGGTGTCAAAGTTGTCAGAAAGAGTTCTCATGTTTGTATACCTGATAACAAAACCATCCACTATCGCCGGGCGCGGTGGCTCAAGCCTGTAATCCCAGCACTTTGGGAGGCCGAGACGGGCGGATCACGAGGTCAGGAGATCGAGACCATCCTGGCGAACACGGTGAAACCCCGTCTCTACTAAAAAAATACAAAAAACTAGCCGGGCGAGGTGGCGGGCGCCTGTAGTCCCAGCTACACAGGAGGCTGAGGCAGGAGAATGGCGTAAACCCGGGAGGCGGAGCTTGCAGTGAGCTGAGATCCGGCCACTGCGGTCCAGCCCCGGCGACAGAGCGAGACTCCGTCTCAAAAAAAAAAAAAAAAAAAAAAACATCCACTATCAGAGGCAGGAAGATCTCTTGAGCCCAGGAGTTTGAGCCCAGCTTGGGTAACATAGTGAGCCTTTGTCTCAACAAAAAATAAAAAAAATTAGTCAGGTACGATGGCACGCATTTGTGGTCCCAGCTACTTGGGAGGCTGAAGTGGGAGGACTACTTGAGCCCAGGAGGTCAAGGCTGCAGTGAGCAGTGATTGTGCCATAGTACTCAAGCCTGGGTGACAGAGCAACCCTCTCTCTTTCTGTGCATGTGTCTCTAAAGTTAAACTATAACTTTCAGCCTTTCTTTTTAAATATCCTTTGCATTTAAGGATATATATATTTAGCTCCCATAGTTAGCTTGGCCTACACCAGGAATGAACAAAGAGAGCTTGTGAGGTTAGAGGCAGGATTGAGTCAGCTATGTCAGATTTCTCTCACTGTCATAATTTTAGCAAAGGTGATTTCATGGAGTGTTCCTAAAGATAAGGACCAGTTTCCTTGTCTTGTATATTGTTAAGAGTATGGTTGTTTGTGAAGGAAATGTTTTTCATAGTTCCTTTGTGGTCTCAACATTCATCAAACAGTTCAACATGGAGTCAGTAGCCTAAGATGGAGTCACTGATGTTAAGTCTGAAACACTGCTAAGTTCACAGTTTCTAATGTCCTGGTCGTGTTAAAAAAATATGTATTCTGCAGTTATTTGATGTAATGTTGTATATACATCTATTAGGTCAAGTTTATTAATTATATTGTTAAAATACTGACTGGTTTGATCTTATCAATTATTGAACGATTAAACCCTTGCTTTGAGTTTAATTTTCTCTTCTTTTTTTTCTAGTTTCCTAAGGCAGAAGCTTAGATTTCTGATTTGATACTTTTCTTCTTTCATATAGGAATTTAATGTTACAAATTTCCTTTTAAGCACAGCTTTAGCTGCAGCCCACAAATTTTGATATATTTTCATTTTCATTCCACTTAAAATAGTTCTTAATTTCCCTTGAGGTTTCCTCCTTGACAATTAGTTATTTAGAAGTATGTCCTTTAACTTCACAATATTTGGGGGGGATTTTCCAGATCTCTTTCTGTTATTGTTTTTTACTTCAATTCTTTTGTGATATTTTAGTCCTATTTTTTATTTGTTATTTTCTTATTCTATTTTGTTTCTATATGGGTTTGGAATCTTTGTTTTTCTATTATTTTACTAGTTTACCTGAAAATTTTAATAATGCATTTTTAATAAACTCTGAAGTTAATTAGTATCTTAACTATTTTCCTGTAGAATGTAAGGCCTTAGGAAACTTTTACGCTAAATATTCCCCAGCTTACTTGCTTCTATTTTCCATCATTTTAATTTTGAATATCTAACTCCACAAAGCAGAGATTATCTTTTGTTATAGGTCAGGCTCCCCTGAGAAACATTCTGCAATGGAGACTGGTGTGCAAGTTGATTAGACAGTGGTTTTGGAAGCAATATCTGCGTGTGTTTGTGGGGTGGGATGGTGGCAGGCTGAAGGAAGTAGGACTGGTGACAGGGACAACCTGCACTCTGGTGCAGTCACAACAAAGTGCTCAGCCGATCTTGTGGGAAGTTGTGGAGCTGAGATGACCCTGCAGACTTGTCTCTCACTGAGGCAAAGGGGCGCTCCCTGTGAGAGTAATTCTCAGAGAGGGATTCATTTGAGTGTTATCAGCAGATAGCTCTCCCAGCAGCCGGGGGAACCACTGCTTTAATCCTGAAACGGGTGGAGGGAATCTGGTTGGTGCACCATAGCATCCACTGGAATCCATTTGTGTGCTGCTTAGACCCACTTGCTTTGCATAAGTTCTGGGAGCAACTCTTCCAGGATTTTGGTGGTCTTTTCATGGGAAAAAGTAAAAGAAGTTTACTGGTGTGCAAGTTGTCAGAAAGGTTCTCATGTTTGTATGCCTGATAACAAAACTATCACAAGAGATGGCAACACTCACAACCTTGCAAAGTCCATTGCAACCTTACACAAAAAATACTTCTGCAAAGGCATTGCCCAGCAACCGTCTGTTCAGCCTCGAACTGGCGTCACCCTTGTTATTGACCCTGATAGCCAAGGATAATCATCTCATTTCTGTTTTTGTTTGCTTGAGATGAGGTCTTGCTCTGTCACCCAGGCTGGAGTGCAGTGGCGTGATCTTGGCTCACTGCAACTTCCACCTCCTGGGCTCAAGAAATTCTCCCACCTCAGCTTCCTAAGTAGCTGGGACTACAGGCACGCACCACCACGCCTGTATAATGTTTTGTATTTTGGTAGAGATGGGATTTTGCCATGTTGCCCAGGCTGGTCTCAAACTCCTGAGCTCAAGCAATCCGCCTGAACCTTGGCCTCTCAAAGTGCTGGGATTACAGGCATCAGCCACCATGCCCTGCCAATAACTTCAAAACAATTGTGTAATCCTCCTCATTTTTTCTTTAAAAATTTTTATCTTCCTTTACCTCCCTGAATATATACATAGTTTATTATGGCATATGTATTCCCATTGCAAAGCCTTATTGCCAAATAAATACCTTTTTCTTTTACAAGGTCTCTCTCTGTTATTTCGTTTAACAGTGGGATAAATTACAGCTCCCACTGCTACAACTGGTCTCTAGGCTTCACTTGTCCCTTACCACTCATTCTAGGCTCCTCTTATTCTAGAGTAGTATTGCTGCTAGTCTAGTGACTTACCTTGTAGTCTGATTCAGATCTTCATTCTTAAAGTTCTGAAAGCCTGGTTACCTTTCCCTTCTCAGGTTGTAATTGCTGAGTTTGTAATTTACAATAAAAGTTGGGCCGGTTGCTTTGGCTCACGCCTGTAATCCCAGCACTTTGGGAGGCCGAGGCGGGTGGATCACGAGGTCAGGAGATTGAGACCATCCTGGCTAATACAGTGAAACCCCGTTTCTACTAAAAGTACAAAAAAATTAGCGGCGGGTGGTGGCGGGCGCCTGTAGTCCCAGCTACTCTGCAGGTTAAGGCAGGAGAACGGCGTGAACCCGGGAGGCGGAGCTTGCAGTGAGCCGAGATCGCTCCACTGCACTCCAGCCTGGGCTACAGAGTGAGACTACGTCTCAAAAAAAAAAAAAAGTTGGGCAAGGAGGCCAGGCACAGTGGCTCACGCCTGTAATCTTTGGGAGGCCAAGGTGGGTGGATCACTTGAGGTCAGACATTCGAGACCAGCCTGGCCCAAACATGATGAAAATACAGAATATTTTGTATTCTACTAAAAAACAAAAATTAGCTGGGCTTGGTGGCATTCGCCTGTAATCCCAGCTTCTTGGGTGACTGAGGCACAAGAATCGCTTGAACCCAGAAGGTGTAGGTTGCAGTGAGCTGAGATCACGCCACTGCACTCCAGCCTGGGTGACAGAGCGAGATTCTGTCTAAAAAAAAAAAAAAAAAAAAAAAAAAAAAAAAAAAAAAAATTGGGCAACGAAGTGCCAAGAGACACCACAATGGATCATCTGGATGCCAAACATATTCTTGATCCCTAATCTTGATGATTAGGGTTAGTCATCCCTCCCAGGATAGTGAGTCTTTCATGCTTGTTAGTCTCTTAGCATGAGAAATGTGAAGCTGCAGCTGTAGCTTAAAGTTTAATGGGACACCCACTATGTTTCCTAGAACTGAGAACTAATATCTCTTAGCTATAGAGCTCAATGTGACAGGGACAGGAAGTATAGATTCCCAAAATGGGTCATTAGGAGTGATGGTGAACAGGGCAGTTTTATGTGTACCCCTGGGTTCCCCAGGTTCATGTATTCTGTGTATCAGAGATAACACCATACCATGGTCATGTGTACTGTCATGGAGAATGGCAGCCCATTTCCACAGGGTTTCCAAATCCCATTTTAGAGCTTGCTGCCTGGAACTACTTCCAACACCAACTGTTTCAGGTCAGATTTCCTGGATAACAGACTCTGAGATGGAGATTTGCGTGCAGGAAGTTTACTGGGAAATGCATGTGGTCTCAACACCTGTGAGGTGAAGGATTGAAGAAAGCAGGACTGGCCAGAAGAAGGTGAATTGTGATGTAGCCATAACAGAGCTTCAGTTGATTTCATAGGAGCCTCTGGAGCTGGGATGGCTGTGAAAAATTGTTCTCCATTGAGGTAAAGGGGCCAAGTTTCTCTACCCACATCAACCAGTCACTGGATGTGAACCGCTTCTGGGAAGTAAATGTGCCCCTTGGGCAAGGTGGCTCTTTTCAATGGATGGGAGTTGGTTCTCCTCACTTGGATTCATAATGGTTCATTTTGTGTTTGGTAATTTTCTTTTTAGGGACAGAGTTTCACTCTGTTGCCCAGGCTGGAGTGCTGTAGCATGATCGTGGCTCATTGTAACCTGGGCTCAAATGATCCTCTCATATCAACCTCTGAGTAGCTGGGGCTGCAGGCACGTGCCACCATGCCTGGCTAACTTTTAAATTTTTGGGAAATAAGGATGGGGTCTCACTATGATGTCCAGGTTGGCCTTTAACTACTGGCCTCAAGCAATCCTCCTGCCTTGGCTTCCCAAAGCACTGGGGTTACAGGCGTGAGTCAATGCATCTGGTTGATGTGTTTGGTATTGTTTTCTGAGCTCCTAGTTAGTTAACTTAATCTGTGGAAATTTCAAGGACCTCCGAGGAGGATTGCTTATGCTTCTTCCACATCTCAATTTAGTTTATTTTCTCAGCTTGGAATTTCCTTGACTAGATGTGGTTATGTTAGCATGAACTTCAGGCCTGAGTGAGAACAGGCCAGTGATTTTACACTCTTATGGGAGAATATTACTATTACACTATTATTATTGTCGTTAATTATTTTCTGGCCTGAGCTATGGCAGAGGCAGATAGCTTTTGTGGTGGCTTCCCTTTGCTCGAAGACAAATAATGAAAAGAAAGAGCCTACCTATCACTTTCTTAGATTGTAGGATTATAAACCTAGAAACCCCCAAATGCTAGTGAAAAAATACTAGAATTTATAATATTTTGGCAAGATGGCTGTGTAGAAGATACATTTGCAAAAAGTATCTGTTCTCTGTACTATTTATAAGCACTTAGAAGTCGAAAGGGGAAAATATCTCATTCACATTAACAACTGAAAGTGCCAAATATTTAGAAAACAATATAATAAAAAAGGCATTGAATCATATGAAGAACACTATAAAATTTTAGTGAAATGTACAAAATAGAATCTGAACAAAGGAAAACTACATACACCCTGAGATTTAAAATGTAATATTACAAAAGGTTAGTTTTCCAAAAATTATTATGTATATTGACTGTATGATTATGTATGTTGTAATCCCAGTTCAAGTCTCAACAGACTTTTGGTGAAAATTGATTAAAATATATTAAAAATTTCATGAAAGAATAAATTGGAATAGGTTTATGAGACAGAACATACAAATGTGGCAAAACATTGACAGTGAGTGGTTAGATAGGAAAGATACATGTGAGCTTATGATAATATTCTACAACTTTTCTGTAAGTTTAAATAACTTTTTTTTCCCTTTTTTTATGAGAAGGAGTCTTGCTTTTTTGCCCAGTACAATGGCAGGATCTCGCCTCACTGCAACCTCTGCTTCCTAGTTCAAGCGATTCCCCTGCCCGAGTAGCTGGGATTACAGGCATGTGCCACCACGCCTGGCTGATTTTCCTAGTTTTAGTAGACACAGGGTTTCGCCATGTTTGTCAGGCTAGTCTCAAACTCCTGACCTCAGGTGATCCACCTACCTTGGCCTCCCAAATTACTTTTGAAAATAAAAAGTTTAATTAATCTTTTCTTAAAAAGAGGATAACAAGGAAGACTTGTTATATCAGACAGCAGAACATAGCAAAAAGCTGCCGCAATGAAATCAATAAGGTATTTGTGTCAGAATAGACAAATATGACAAGTTGAAGAGAAGACGAAACCCAGACAGAATTGCAGATGGATTAAAAATTTAAAATGAATAGCAAAACAATATGTATTTATATAAATACAACAATGGATAAAAATATGGACTAAGATATGGTAGATTTTTTTCCCTTGTTTGTTTTTAAAATTTTGGAGGGTACATCATAGTGTATATTTATGGAGTACATAAGTTGTTTTGATACAGGCATGCAGTGTGAAATAAACACATTATGGGGAATGGGGTGGTAGATTGTTAATATGAGTTGCCAGGATGATGTTTGGTAGGGAAGAAATGAGGAGGAAGAAAGGGAAACCACTCCTAAAAGGAAAGGAAAAACTACCACGTTAACAAAAAATACGATGTAGGATTCTATCAAAGGTGTTGATGTAAAATTATGTAAATATATGTTTATTTAAAAATAAACATTTTATAAATTAAAAATGAAAAATCAATTAAAATTTGCATAGAAATTTTGTTAGCTTCTTGGTAATTACATGTGTATCGGTTTTTTTTTTTGCTAATATTCAGTTAAAAAGGTAAAATTTAGTATCTTTTAAAATCATTTTTGTGTTATAATTTATATTTCCATGATTGCATTTTTTGGTTGATACTATCCCCAATTCACACAAATGAATCTATGGTTCAGTTAAGTATAAAAGCAGTGATATAAATAGTAATGCAAATATAGCAACCCAAAATAAGCCCATATAATTGCAAGCAGGCCTTTCTTGTGGGATATAGAATGTGAATCTATAATGCTAAGTAACTTTGTAGGGACTTTTGGACAAGCAGCTGAAAAAGAAAAATGCCAATAAAAATCACTCCCTCTCTAAATCTTAATTGCTTTAATTAACTCTTTAATTTGGTTAAACATTTGCATGAAATTTGGGTTTCAAGATCTAGCATCATTGTCTATCTAGTGATAATTTTCCTGAATTATGAGAGAAAGTAGAACAAGATGAGGATATAAATGTATTTCAAAATAGAGACAGGGTCTTGCTCTAACCAGGCTAGAGTGAGTGGCACAATCAAAGCCCACTGCATTCTTGAACTCCTGGGCTCACGCAATCCTCCCACCTCAGTAGCTAGGAGTATAGGCATGTGCCACTCCTGAGTAGCTAGGGCTATAGGCACGTGCCACTATGCCTGGCTAATTTTTATATTTTTGTAGTGACAGAGTCTTGCTATGTTGCCCAGGCTGGTCTCCAACTCCTGGCCTCAAGTGATCCTCCTGCCTCAGCCTCCCAAAGTGTTGGCAGTATAGGCATGAGCCACTGCAGGCACAAGGTGAGGATATTAACTGTAAGATGTAATGGCCATTATTACTGTGGATCTCAGGGTGTTCCTTCTAAATGGTAGGCCTCAGCTCTGTCTAGAAATGCCAACTCACCTACAGACTACAGTTTCACATGGAAAACGTGCCTTGAAACACATGCTTTCAATTTTTTTATTTTTAGAAATAAAGACTTTTTTTAATATTATTATTATTCTTTGAGATGGAGTCTTGCTCTGTTTCCCAGGCTGGAGTGCAATGGCGCGGTCTTGGCTCATTGCAACCTCCACTTCCTGGGTTCAGGTGATTTTCCTGCCTCAGCCTCCTGAGTAGCTGGGATTACAGACTCCTGCCAGCTTGCTCGGCTAATTTTTGTATTTTTAGTAGAGATGGGGTTTTGCCATGTTGGTCAGGCTGGTCTCGAACTCCTGACCTCAAGTAATCCGCCTGCCTTGGCCTCTCAAAGTGCTGGGATTACAGGCGCGACCCCACCATGCCTGGCCTGAAATTTTTATTTTATAAATAAAGAAATTTATTTTTAGAAATAACGTTTTTATTTTGTTCATCTCCAAAAAGGTGATTTCTGGTTTTAGAAACCTGGGTTTTTTCCCACAGCATCTGAGAGAATGAACGTAATTTTTAGTTTATTTTTAACAAAACCCAGGTAAGTTTACTGTAAATGCCTCGTCACCATCTTGATTCAGCTCTCGACCTCCATGCAGAGCACCCTGAGTAAACCTCTCTGGAAAGGGAGATTTTGGCAGGAGCTTTCTTCCTGGACAGGGAGAGCTGAGTGGGAGCTTTCTTCCACGAGCTGTGCTTAACTTCTTTCCACATACTTCCTCTTTCAGTGCTGTGATCATTGTGTATTGTTCTCCTTTGGACAATCTCCAAGAGGCTGCATCTTTCTCTGGATGTTTGCAGTTGTTTCCATTAGACACTTTCTATCCTCTTTTTCAGATGACTCCCAGGTATCCTATTTTACAAACATTTCTAGGGAAATAATGGTTCCTTTTGCCGGAGGCATGTTTATTTTCTTTTCTGCACTTAGTTGTGATTCTTGACCTGTATGCTGATTTTTATTGCTTACAGCGAAGGGCCGAGGTATAATCAAATTACAGGCAAGCAGGCAGCTGCCTTAGGTCTTGACTTGGCTGAAAGTGTAGAAAACCCCTGTGATTCTTGAGACCCTGGCCCACCATTTTACTCTGTCACAGGTACTTAGTCCATAGCCTAGGGCAGGAGGCATTTTACACAAGACTCCACTATTGGAAGGACTAGTCCTCAGCACAAGCTTTTCTTATCTGTCCCTCTCCCATATGGTTCAAGGTCACCCTCAGCCATATTCTCAACAAAGCTTAGCGTGATAGAATTCCCATTCCTGTCGTGTACCCTTGCAGTGCCTCTAGGTGGAATGTGGAGAAATGGAGTGGCTCCACTTTTGCTGTGTTTCTGAACATGTATCTCTTGCTATCAGGACTTTCTGCTCATCCCTCCTGGCACACCAAGATCCTCCACCTTCCCTTCACTCCTGCCACTTCATATACTGGTTATCCATGGTATAGAAGACAGGATTAAACTGAGAGGACTTTTCCCTGACTCTGAATACATGTAGGAGATAATGATATGGAAGACCATCAGTTTGTAAGTCTTAAACAGATTAACTGAGATAAATGTTCCCTGACACATAAGAAATCAAGTTGCTGGGCGCAGTGGCTCATGTCTTAATCCTAGCACTTTGGGAGGCCGAGGAAGGCAGATTGCCTGAGCTCAGAAGTTCGAGACCATCCTGGCCAACACGGAGAAACTCCGTCTCCACTAAAAATACTAAAATTAGCCGGGCATGGTTACACATGCCTGTAGTCCCAGCTACTTGGGAGGCTGAGGCAGGAGAATCACTTGAGCCTGGGAGGCAGAGGTTGCAGTGAGCCAAGACTGTGCCACTGCATTCCAACCTGGGTGACAGAGTGAGACTTGGTCTAAAAAAAAAAAAAAAAAAAAAAAAAAAAGGAAGAAGAAAGAAGAAATCAGGTCAGGTTTAGAGATGAGGATAAAGAAGATGAATGGTGGCATGAAGGAGCTAACAGCTACTTGTCACCATAACATGAAGCTTGATGCCAGCAAATTAAAGGAACTATTCAGAACTAGTATCCTTAGCTCTACTTGCTTAGGGGCACTGACCTTATAGAGGTTCCAGACATAAGCTTGTTCAGCCTTGAAGTCCAATCTTTCCACTGGCTTGCATCTTTCCCACTTTCCGTGGCCAACTCTGAGGTTGTCTACAAGTTATTAGTCTTAGATTTATGTAATGTCTCAATGCCAATGTAGTATTTGGTTATTTATCGTAGAAGTGGTTAGGGGTGGGGAATCTGATAATAGCTAGATTCTTTTTTCTTTTAAAAAAAGGCAGGGTAGCCGGGCGCGGTGGCTCAAGCCTGTAATCCCAGCACTTTGGGAGGCCGAGACGGGTGGATCACGAGGTCAGGAGATCGAGACCATCCTGGCGAACACGGTGAAACCCCGTCTCTACTAAAAAATACAAAAAACTAGCCGGGCGAGGTGGCGGGCGCCTGTAGTCCCAGCTACTCGGGAGGCTGAGGCAGGAGAATGGCGTAAACCTGGGAGGCGGAGCTTGCAGTGAGCTGAGATCCGGCCACTGCACTCCAGCCCGGGCTACAGAGCGAGACTCCGCCTCAAAAAAAAAAAAAAAAAAAAAAAAAAAGGCAGGGTCTCACTTTGTCTCCCAGGATGGATAGAGTGCAATGGAGTGAACATGGCTCACTGCAGCCTCGACTTCCTGTGCTCAAATGTTCCTCCTGCTTTAGTCCCTGAAGAAGCTGGGACTACAGGCACATGCCACCATGCCCAGCTAATTTTTGTATTTATTTATTTTTTTTTTTTTGTAGAGATGGGGTTTTACCATGTTGCCCAGGCTGGTCTCAAACTCCTGGGCTCAAGTGATCCACCAGCCTCAGCCTCCCAAAGTGCTGGGGTTACAAGTGTGAGACATTGTGCCTGGCCTAGATGCTTTCATACAGGCTTTTCAATTATGCATTTTCCTTAACTAGGAAGTCTTAGGATCCAAGTTATATCTGATTGTTGTAGTCTACATTCCCATATTCTATTTCTATTTCTGAGCCTTCAGTCATGAGCTCAGAACTCATTCTGGGCTTTGTTACATGGCTGCGTTGGTTGGACAAATGCCAGCTTTGATCCTGGGACTGCGGCATGTGATGACATACACCCCCTCTCCACATTCTGTGTGTCTCTAGCGGGGAGGGGGAAGCTGGCCATAGAACTTTATTGTATTTTCTGATTACTCACTTATATTGCCCCCTATGGCCTTCTTTGTTCCTAAAGTAACCAGAGACAGTGCTTCCTAGAACCAACCCTACAAAAAACAAAGGGATAAACAAAGCCAAATGGGAAGCTGGATCAAGGTTTGAACTCTTTCTGGGCAGAGAACAATACCTGGTATGGACTAGATACTGGGAGAGGGAAAGAAAAAGAGGGTGAATTACGGAAGGAAGCTGGCAGGCTCAGCGTTTCTGTCTTGGCATGACCAGTCTCTCTTCATTCTCTTCCTAGATGTAGGGCTTGGTGCCAGAGCCCCTGAGGCTTTCTGCATGAATATAAAGAAATGAAACGGAGTGATGCTTCCATTTCAGGTTCTTGGGGGCAGCCAAAATGAGGTCATTTGTCCCTCTGTTCCTGGTGGGCATCCTGTTCCCTGCCATCCCGGCCAAGCAATTTACAAAATGTGAGCTGTCCCAGCTGCTGAAAGACATAGATGGTTATGGAGGCATCGCTTTGCCTGAATGTGAGTTCCCTGCTTCCTTGTTTCATCCATTCCTCATGTGATTCTCGCCTCCATTCCCTCTTTCCTCCACTTCGCTCCTCCGCTTTTACTTAATTATCTAATCATCCTCTTTTCTGCTCATTTGCATACTCTTATTTCATGTATGTATGTATGCATGTATTTATTTATTTATTTTTGAGATGGAGTTTCACTCTTGTGGCCCAGGCTGGAGTGCAATGGTGTAATCTCGGCTCACTGCAACCTCTGCTTCCTCGGTTCAAGTGATTCTCCTGCTTCAGCCTCCCAAGTAGCTGGAATTACAGGCACCCACCACCATGCCTGGCTAATTTTGTACTTTTTGTAGAGACAGGGTTTCACCGTGTTGGCCAGGCTGGTCTCAAAGTCCTGACCTTGTGATCCACCCGCCTCAGCCTCCCAAAGTGCTGGGATTACAGGTGTGAGCCATTGCACCTGGCCCCATTTATTTTCCTACCCTTTCTTTCTCTTATTGTCTGATTTTTTTTGGAATTCTCCTTTGCCATCTTTGGAGATTGGCTGGAAACCATTTTTATGTCTTAGAATTACAATTCCTCCTGTATGCGGATCCTGGACATCTCTGTGGTATCTGTTTCTCATCTTTCCCTCAGTCATCTGTACCGTGTTTCACACCAGTGGTTATGACACACAAGCCATAGTTGAAAGCAATGGAAGCACAGAATATGGACTCTTCCAGATCAGTAATAAGCTTTGGTGCAAGAGCAGCCAGGTCCCTCAGTCAAGGAATATCTGCGACATCTCCTGTGACAGTGAGTAGCCTCTATAACCCTCTTTCTCTGTTTTTCTGAGGCCTGCCCTTGGGATAATCTCCTTTTTAGTGCCAAGCAGACCTCGGGCTTCGTTGCCTTGGCTCTACAAAAATTGTGGGACTTGAATTGGCAGTACTGGGTAAGAAGCTGTTTGGATTCTTCATGGTCATCAAATCCCCAGACAACTAGTTCCCTGAGGTTCGGGGGTAGACAATCTGAGCAGTCTGAGAGTCTTGGAATCTTATTCTCTGCATTTTCAGGGTAAGTCAGTTGATGAAGCTGATGATTCCTCCAGAGATATCCCAGGGAAATGAAGGAAGTCCCTACCCAGGGTTAGACATTACCACATTGGTCCTTTCATATAAAAAGACAACAGGCACAAGCCTTGAGTTTAGAGAACCCACTGGATCCAGGGGTTAGGGGAACTCAGTGAATTTCTGGGTAATACTTCTCAGCTCTCTCATTCCTTTCCCTGTAACTCCTGCCAGAGTTCCTGGACGATGACATTACTGATGACATAATGTGTGCCAAGAAGATCCTGGATATTAAAGGAATTGACTACTGGTGAATCCTTATTCTATTATTTCCCCATCCTCCTCCTTACCCCGTTAGCCCAGCACCCCTTTCCTCTTACCCTATCTCTTGGTCATTTAATCTAGAATACAGTCTCTGAAACAAAACTTACCTAGAGACTCAGGTTTCTCTTATTAAGCCTCTCTTGCTCCACTCCTTGGTAGCAACTTTCCTAATAAGGGGTTGCCTAATGGAGGGCTCAGACCCAGGCCTCCTTTCACTTAGATTTGGACATCTAATTCCACTTGCTTAGTTCTATGCCCTCAAGCAAGCTGTTGGTCTCATTGCATCTCTTTTTTTAACCCTACAATTTTCTTGGATTATTTTTTTATGGACTGTATTCCACTTGATGGCTTGTGTCCCTTGACATCAGGCCAGGAATGTCTTTCTGTAATTCTCATCCACACTCTTTTACTTCAGCCTTCCTGGGAATGAATCTAGATGGAAATTCAAGCCAAGATTCAGTCAGCTAACTCACCTTGTCCCTTTCTCCATTATCAGGTTGGCCCATAAAGCCCTCTGCACTGAGAAGCTGGAACAGTGGCTTTGTGAGAAGTTGTGAGCATCTGCTGTCCTTGGCATCCCTGCCCACTCCACATTCCTGGAATGCCTCTTTCCTAATGCCACCTCAGTTTGCTTCTTTCTGTTCCCCCAAAGCTTATCTGTCTCTGAGCCTTGGGTGCTGTAGTGACATCACTGAACTCTTGAGGACTATTTTCCGGAGATGCCTGAGTGGTGCACTGAGCTCTAGACCCTTGCTCAGTGCCCCGATGGCGCTTTCACTACAGCACAGATTTCACCTCTGTCTTGAATAAAGATCCCAATTTGAAGTCACTGGCTGTATTTTTTTTTCCCCCTGGAGGGAAGGGGAAGAAATAGGATGAGTAGGTGGACACCAAAGCCGTAGGTCATAGCCACCTTCTGTCTCTACTGAAGAAGTAGACTGAATTTACAATAGAAAGGTGAAGGTTACTTTCTGCACCAACTCAATGTGACAAACTTTTATTGATCACCTAATCTATTCAAGGAACTGTACAGGGATCCAAAGTTGGCTGAATACTGGCCGGGTGTGGTGCTCCCTCCTGTAATTCCAGCACTTTGGGAGGCTGAGGTGGGCAGATCGCTTGAGGTCAGGAGTTTGAGACCAGCTTGGCCAACAGCGAAACCCTGTCCCTACCCAAAATACAAAAATTATCCAGGTGTGGTGGCAGGTGCCTGTAATTCCAGCTACTCAGGAGGCTGAGGCAGGAAAATTGTTTGAATCTGGGAGGCAGAGGTTGCAACGAGTTGAGATCATGTCATTGCACTCCAGCCTGAGTGCTCCATCTCAAAAAACTAAAACAACAAAAAACAAAAACACAAAGTTGGCTGAATGGCCTTTTCCCTCAAGGACTAATGCAAGAGATAAGATAAACATTAATAAATAGTTACAATATAAGGAAGAGAGTTATAAGCATCATGAGAGAGGTTAGAAATGTGCACTGGGCATTCACAAAAGGAAAGATCATTTATATTTGGAGGGGATGTTGGGAAAAAGGAATCAAGAAAGGGTTCCTGAAAGGGAGAGCATTTAGGCTGGTTTTAAAGTCTGTGTGGGATTTTGACAAGTGGAGATGTGGGGTGGGAAAAGGAAGAGCATGGGTGGGAACCCAAGAATCTGAAATGGGTGACTTGAGGGGGTTGAAGGATTTCTTTATCCTTCATGAGGAGCTGTGAAAGGAACTCTTCCTGTCTCTGGAAACCAGAGAGAGAACAGGGGCCTTGACAGTGATGCTGAAGAATCTGAGAACATGGGACGTTTTGGTGTGAACTCTCCACTCCATTATTTCTTCTTGTGCTTTACTTGTTTTTAAGGAGAATGTTTGCAGGACTTCATTCATTTAAATAATTATGGGATATGTTAAAGAAGAATCAGGACATTTGGGTCCTAAAATCTGTTTCTGCTACTTTTTGATGGTCTGAACCTGGGCAGGTCATCTCCATTCTCTGTACCTCAGTTTCCTCATCTTAAAATGAGGATTTTGGTCTAGATAGTTTTCTGAGATCACTTCCTGCTTTAACAATCCAGCATTCCAAACTACAGTTTAATTTGTCACACTCTGAATGAACTGAGAATGACATTCGCATTGTTGCTCAGCTCCACAGCCCTGGCCTTCATCCTACAGAGAAGACGGGAAAGTTCACCTGTGAGGGCAAGTACACCGCACATGAGTTCATGATCTTCAGGAGCCGTTGCTGAAGGAACTGACAGTAAGAGATTTATCTGTAGAGAGAACCTCAGCCTGAGGTCAGAAGATCAAGAACAGATAGAGGCCGGGCGCGGTGGCTCAAGCCTGTAATCCCAGCACTTTGGGAGGCCGAGACGGGCGGATCACGAGGTCAGGAGATCGAGACCATCCTGGCTAGCACGGTGAAACCCCGTCTCTACTAAAAAATACAAAAAACTAGCCGGGCGAGGTGGCGGGCGCCTGTAGTCCCAGCTACTCGGGAGGCTGAGCCAGGAGAATGGCGTAAACCCGGGAGGCGGAGCTTGCAGTGAGCTGAGATCCGGCCACTGCACTCCAGCCTGGGCGACAGAGCAAGACTCCGTCTCAAAAAAAAAAAAAAAAAAAAAAAAAGTTAAAAGAAGCCAGGGAACTGGCATGAAAGACATCTTTTTCTTTTTTTCAATTATTCATTGGTTACAGTGGGTTATGATACAAATGTTTATAGATGCGTACTCTGTACTAGTACTGCAGAGCAGTTTTTCTGTGTTTCTACTCAGTTTAATTGTAGTGTGTTGAGTTGTAAAATAATTCATGTATTAAATCAAATAAACAAACAAAATGCCATGTTCTTTGGTTCAAGCAACACTACAAAAGGCATTTGGGGTCTGCATTTGGAATTCTCAGGCAAACTCTCTCTTGTTCCTAGTCTGTACTTATTTTCCCCACACTAGCTTATGTGTGTATATTTTTTGAGACGGAGTTTTGCTCTTGTTGCCCAGGCTGGAGTGCCGTGGCATGATCTCGGCTCACTGTGACCTCCGCTTCTTGGGTTCAAGCGATTCTCCTGTCTCAGCTTCTGGAGTAGCTGGGCATAGGTGCCTGCCACCATGCCCAGCTAATTTTAGAATTTTTAGTAGAGATGGGATTTCACCATGTTGCTCAGGCTGGTCTTAAACTCCCACCTCGGCCTTCTAATGTGCTTGGATTACAGGTGTGAGCCACAGTGCCCGGCCTATACATTTTTTAATTTCAATGTCTAATATGGTGTCCACTGAATTATGAATTCTTTTGAGAAAATGAATCAATAAATCTATATTTGGAGGAGATGTTGCCTCCTTTATCCAGTGAGGTATGGCTGGATCAGCTTCATGGCATACACACCAGTAGTCTTCTTCACCTTCTCCTCCTCCTAATTGTAAATGTTGAAGGTGTACAACTTGATGTTCTGTTGTATGTATACACTTAAATGATCACCACAATCAAGCTCATTAACATATCATCACCTCACGTGATAACTTTTCTTTTTCTTCGGGCATAGAAGCAGGCTTGATAGATGCAGTTCTCTTGGCATTTGGGTAGAAGCAGGACAGGAAACTGCTGTTCTCTTCCTGAGAACTTTCTCCAGAGCCAGATAGGAGGCAGCATGGCAACTGAGCATCTGTTTTGCTTTCTCTACCTCCTTATCTTTCCTTTAGGCCTAAAATGAAGCTCTAAGCCAAGTAAAGGTCTGAAGTCATCCAGACTAATGTGGAAGCGGGGAGGCTCCAGGGAGTGGCTCTCAGACAGCAGACCATTTACTGAGCTCTGCGTGAGAAAGACTCGAAATGGTTCACAGCAATACAGAGTTTTGTTCTCTCCTCTTATCCTGCTTTCTCCTCCCTGCTACTTTTCCCTGACACCTATCTTGTTATGAAGACAGGAATTGTATTAGATAAAATCAAATATTTTTTTCTTTCTTTTTGAGATGGAGTTTTGCTCTGTTGCCCAGGCTGGAGTGCTGTGGCAGGATCTTGGTTCACTGCAACCTCCACTTCCTGGGTTCAGGCAATTCTCCTGCCTCAGCCTCCTGAATAGCTGGGATTACAGGCATGCGCTGCCACGCCCGGCTAATTTTTGTATTTTTAGTAGAGATGGGGTTTCACCATGTTGGCCAGGCGGGTCTTGAACTCCTGCCCTCAGGTGATCTGCCCTCCACCGCGCCTGACCTCTTTTTTGTCTTTTTTTGATGGAGTCTCTCTCTGTTGCCCAGACTAGAGTGTAGTGGTGCAATCTCAGCTCACTGCAACCTCTGCCTCTCTGGTTCAAACAGTTCTCCTGCTTCAGCCTCCCAAGTAGCTGGGATTACAGATGCCCATCACCACGCCCAGTTAATTTTTGTATTTTTAGTAGACATGGGGTTTCACAGTGTTGGCCAGGTTGGTCTTGAACTCCTAGCCTCAGGAGATCCACCCACCTCAGCCTCCCAAAGTGTTGGGATTACAGGCGCGAGCCACTGTGCCTGGCCTCAAATATTTCTTTTTATGTTTCTTCTCCCACTTCTCCTTCTCTCTCATCCTCCACTTTTTTCATTTATTGAACATTAATTAAGAGCCTATTAGGTGACAGGAGGTACTAGATATTGGGGATACAGAAGCTATTAGAGGTTTTGCTTTGAAGACCCTTATACTTTAGAGGGGGATACTCCCCTCTTCCCATTTCCTGAGATCATGCAAGAGAAAAGACTTCAGGTGATCCATATTAATTCCTTCCTTCACTGCTTGATTTGTCACCAAATGGTTATTAAGGATACACTGTTTGCTAGGTGCTATTTTATTTATTTGTTTATTTAGAGATGGGGTCTGACAACATTGCCCAGTCCAGAGGGCAGTGGCTATTCACAGGTGTGAGCACAGCACACTATAGCCTTGAACTCCTGAGCTCAAATGATCCTCCTGCTTCAGTCTCTCGGGCAGCTGGGACTACAGGGATGTGCCATCACACCTGGCTTAGGCTCTACTTTAGCCGCTACTTGTTAAGGATGAAGACAGGAGGAGACACTCTTATTTTATTTGATTTCTTTCTTTCTTTCTTTTTTTTTTTTGAGACAGAGTGTTGCTGTGTTGTCAGGCTGGAGTGCAGTGGTGCGATCTCAGCTCACTGCAACCTCTGCCTCCCGGGTTCAAGCAATTCTCCTGCCTCAGCCTCCCGAGTAGCTGGGACTACAGGCGTGAACCACCACACCAGGCTAATTTTTGTATTTTTAATAGAAATGGGGTTTCACCATATTGGCCAGGATGATCTTGATCTCCCGACTTCGTGATCTGCCCACCTCAGCCTCCCAAAGTGCCAGGACCACAGGTGTGAGCCACCACGCCCAGTCTATTTGATTTCTTTCTAAGATGTTATGGGATGTAGATCTTTAAAAGGACTTTTTGGCATGAGAACAAAAGAGGAGTTGGGTCACAGTGCCAAGATGGGACTATCCAAGAATGCAGAAGGACATTTGCTAGTGGTCTGATAGGTTGATTTACCTTTTGTGCATAGACATAAGTAAAAGGGAGAGGGAGAGGCAGGAAGAAGAGAGGTAAAAACAGGCAAGAAATGAGAGGAAAAAGCATTAGCTATAGAAATGGCCAGGGATGCCCTGAGAATTTTCTTGTATAATGACTGCGCCCCATCTGATGGGTGTTACCTGCTCTGTGACAGTTTCCTCATTGCCTTTGGCTGAGAGCAGGGCATTGGAGGAAGAGAAACTAAGGTCTCTGTTTTGGAGAGAGATGAATGCTGAGGTAGCTGAGTGGTGACAGCTCTTCCTCCGTCCTTTTTCCCCATTACTTTTCCTCCTGCTGAGGCAGGGGCATTGGGCTACAAGGGAAGCCTGGACTTCCTGGCCAGCATCCTCCCCAGAGCCACCTTTACCTCCTGGTTCTTCAGACTGTAGATGAGGGGGTTCAGCAGGGGGATTATCACACTGTACTGCACAGAGAGCACTTGCTCTAGGGCTGAGCCGGATGCAGGAATCACATACCTTGAAGGGAATTGGACAGAAAAGCCACTCATGGCAATGGTGACAATACTTACTGTTGGCAGCAACAATTCAGCCCCTCCCTGCAAAGACTCCCCTCCCTGCAAAGGAGGTCTTCAGAGCTGACTTTCTCTGGTGGCAGCATCTAGAAATGGCTGATCTGTGAAAAGTCAGTCATTTCTGCCTTCAAACACTTCCAAACGTAAGTGAGCTCACACAGAAAGTTACAGGAGCTGCCCCGAAGAACAAGCAGTTCTGCATCATATCAAAGGCTGTGGGTTCTAATAGAATTAATATTTAGGACAGATAAAAAGTAAAACAAAATAGAATTAATAATAATTTCATACACTTCCATAGCATTTCATACTCTTCAAAACATTCTTCCTTAATAGCTATGATGATTATATGAGGAATTTTTCTCTTTTTCCTGTTTATACGCAACAGTACAGAAACACAATGTTCTCACCTTGTGATGACTGTTCATGTAAAACTATACGCTCAGTTTAAAATGTTGTCATTACTTACCAATAATGGTGATTTTATGATGTACAGCATTTTGTATTATTCTATGTGCATTTTCCTGCGTTTGCTATTTTGAGTCTACATGGTGAATAAAACAAAATTTGGAGTCAGAAAAAAAAAATAATAAAATAAAATAAAATGTTGTCATTATTCCCAACTTTTATGGCCCTGGGAATTACCCTCAGAATCCTTGCCTATTATTTTTATAAAGTTGAGTGGCCTATTATTTGTATAAAGTTGTCCTTTTAGTTGCATTTTTCTTTGGTTTGGAAAAGAAACCAAAACTGGTAAAATGGGAGATGAAAATGTGTTAAGCACATAATATGATTCCAAATTATAAGATTAAAATCTTGAGTACATTTTGCTAAGTACCACTCGGAGTATCTTCCAAAGACGCACTAGTATTATTATTTTTTTGCAGTGGCACCGTAGTTATCAGAATAGACTATCCCGAGGATATTCCTTGTGGGTTCCAATGTGTTTGGTTATTTAAAAAAATAGTCATTTTACTGTTATTTTTGTCTTTTAACTTATTCTTTCTAACATTTCTGTGAAGTAAGTAGTCACATCCTTTATGGCAGATGAGGAAACTGAGACAAAGGGAGACGAAGAGATTAGTGTACAGCTCAGTTGAGCTCTCCTGGGCTATTTATTTATTTATTTTTCTTTTACTTATTTTTTCTTTCCCAGCCACTAGACTACAGGTACTGGACTATTCTTATCATCCATTTCCATCCTTGGCTTCTCTCTGAATCACAGGCAGGTGAGAAAAGTATTGAACAATTTGTGCAAATCCACCTTCAATTTACTAGTAGAAAGCACAGGCGTCGATTGTTTTGTCTCCTAGTGAGGGAGGACTAGGCAGCCAGAGCTGTCGATGTTTGAGAAGCATGGTAAGGAAGGGCACGGATCTTGGTCCAACTTGTGGCTCCATTACTAGCTTGTTCTAGGACTGCTAAGAAATTACCTGATTACTTCCTAAACTCAGGTTCTTTACCTAAAAGTGGGTTGATAATATTTCTCTTGTAGTGTGGTGCATGCTAAAATTGACTTGGCAATGTAAAGCAGCTGGTGTACAGTAAATGGCTAGTAAATTGCTACAACATACGTAAGCTTTGGCGACATCTCCCAGTAGGAAATAAAGATGGCATACTTTTCAAAGACAGGCTTTATTTTTTGTCTAGCACTGAATAAAAATCTAACAAAGGTTCTCTGATTTCTTTTTGAGAACTCCCAAATCTTAGGTTAATGAAGTAGAAAAATCTTTATCTTGGTCTAAACTCATTTTCCAGAATGGACAATTGAAGCCTTAGAAGGAAAATAGATTCTGTTTTTTTTTTTTTTTTTTTTTTTTTTTTTTTTGAGACCTAGTTTCACTCTGTTGTCCAGGCTAGAGTGCAGTAGGGCAATTTCCGCTCACTGCAACCTCTGCCTCGGAGGTTCAAGCAATTCTTCTATCTCAGCCTCCCGAGTAGCTAGGACTACAGGTGCACGCGACCACACCTGGCTAATTTTATATTTCCAGTAAAGAAGGGTTTCGCTATGTTGGCCAGGCTGGTCTCCAACTCCTGGGCTCAAGCGATCCACCCACCTCGGCCTCCCAAAGTGCTGGGGTTACAGGCATGAGCCACCGTACCCAGCTGAAAATAGATTATTTGCAATGCATATAGCTAGTCCCTGGTAGAGCCAGAACTAGAGCCCAGGCCTTTTGAATGTCTTGCTATTTTGTAATGCTCTATTCTGCCAACGGAGACCACCTAGGGTAAGGAATATCCCACATTTATATTCAGGGGTATAGAATGACATACCTGAGAACTCCTGAAGTATAAAAGATGGTGACCATAAGGAAATGGGAAGAGCAGGTGGAAAAGATCTTGTTCCGACCTGTGGCAGAGTTGATCCTCAGGGCTGTTTTGATGATACAGCTGTAGGAACCCAGCAAAAGGACAAGGGTGCCAAGGCCCAGGACTGACATGGTGGTGAGAATGGAGGCGATGCTAGCGCAGGGGTTGGAACAGGTCAATAAGAGCACCGGAGGAAGCTCGCAGGCAAAACTGCGGATGACGTTAGGGCCGCAGAAGTGCTGCTGAGCAAGCAGGAGGGTGTTAATTAGGCCAGTCCCGATTCCTATGGCCCAGGATGACCCCACCAGGCCAGCACACACCCTTCTGTTCATAACCACCACATACAACAGCGGATGACACACGGCCTGAAACCGGTCGTAGGCCATGACCGAGAGGAGGCAAGCCTCAGTAGCTCCAGAAAATATGACCAGGGAGATCTGGGTGAAACACTCAAGGAAGGATATTGTCTTCTCCTTAGAAAGAAGGTTCTCTAGCAGTTTAGGCACAATAATTGAGGAATTGAAAGCATCCAGGAAGGAGAGGTGTCTCAGGAAGAAGTACATGGGGGTGTGGAGGTGGGAATCAGTACTGATCACCAGCACCATCAGCAGGTTCCCCAGTAGTGTCAAGAGATAAATCGCCAGGAACAGAACAAAGAGCAGTGCCTGAACCTGAGGGTTGTTGGACAGTCCTAGGAGAACAAACACAGTGACTGTGGTCATGTTGCTGACTTCCATGGAGCACTCAAGTTTCCCTTTTGACTGACAAGAACTGAAAAGAATGCTCCAATGGGTTATCAGTGTCAGGGCATGCCCGGGGATGAGGCATTGGCAGTAAAGCTTCAGGGCAGACCCAGGACAGATTCTGTAGTGGAGGCAGCTTTGCCATGTCAGGCTGCGTCAGTCCTTTCCAGCTTAGGGCAGTAACTTATTTGCCATAGTGGAGAAGGTGGGGAGGAAAAGTTCAGAGAATCAGACCTAGAAAGGAAGAAGAGAGCAGGGATTATTCAGGCTGGAGAAGGAAGCGAAGGGAGTTGATACTGAGAAGTGCTATTCTCTACTTCCAAAAGGAACTGAGCTTAAACCACAGGAGGGCTAACTGGTATAGTGAATAAGCAATAAACATTTTGGCTGACCATCTGGATGGCAGACCATGATGAGTGTCTGAGTGTCTGATAGAAGTATTATGAGACTTGGTCATGGTGCAAGTTCTCTCTCGGCCACTGTAAGCTCATAAGCCACTTAAGTTTCTAAAAAAAAAGGTCTGGGAAAAATAGATGGTTTCTAAAGTTCATTCCAGATTAGATTTTTTTTTTTTTTGAGACAGAGTCTTATTCTTGTGCCTAGGTTGGAGTGCAGTGGCACAATCTCAACTCACTGAAGCCTCCGTCTCCTAGGTTGAAGCTATTCTCGTGCCTCAGTCCAGCTTAGATTTTTTTAAATTTAATTTTTAATTTAATTTTTTTCTAGAGATGAGGTCTCACAATATTGCCCAGGCTAGTTGCAAACTCCTGACCTTAAGTGATCACCCCTCCTCAGCCTCCCAAAGTACTGGGATTACAGGTGAGTCACTATACCTGCTACCAGCTTAGAAATTGAAAAGATGGGGAAACAGTCTTCCTGGGGGTGTTTCTGGTACTAAATAGAAGCCCCTTCTCCCCTTCTGTGTCAATCCAAGCAGAAATGACACATGAGTGTATTGGTTTCACAGAAGCCAGGCAAGGGGAAACCCTTGAATAGAAATGAAGACTGTGGGCCGGGCGCGGTGGCTCACGCCTGTAATCCCAGCACTTTGAGAGGCCGAGGCGGGCGGATCACAAGGTCAGGAGATCGAGACCACGGTGAAACCCCGTCTCTACTAAAAATACAAAAAATTAGCCGGGCGCGGCGGCGGGCGCCTGTAGTCCCAGCTACTCAGGAGGCTGAGGCAGGAGAATGGCGTAAACCCAGGAGGCGGAGCTTGCAGTGAGCCGAGATCGCGCCACTGCACTCCAGCCTGGGCGACAGAGCAAGACTCCGTCTCAAAAAAAAAAAAAAAAAAAAAAAAAAAAAAAAAGAAATGAAGACTGTGAATGTCAGGCCTCTGAGCCCAAGTCAAGCCATTGCATCCGCTATGACTTGCACGTATATGCCCAGATGGCCTGAAGTAACTGAAGAATCACAAAAGAAGTGAAAAATGCCCTGCCCCGCCTTAACTGATGACATTCCACCACAAAAGAAGTGAAAATGGCTGATCCTTGCCTTAAGTGATGACATTACCTTGTGAAAGTCCTTTTCCTGGTTCATCCTGGCTCAAAAAGCTCCCCCACTGAGCACCTTGTGACCCCCACTCCTGCCCACCAGAGAACAACCCCCCTTTGACTGTAATTTTCCTTTACCTACCCAAATCCTATAAAATGGCCCCACCCTTATCTCCCTTCGCTGACTCTTTTTTTGGACTCAGCCTGCCTGCACCCAGGTGATTAAAAAGCTTTATTGCTCACACAAAGCCTGTTTGGTGGTCTCTCCACACGGACGTGCATGACAGTGAACATCAGTCATTTCAAGGTCTTCCCATTCCAGCGTTTCTGTGAATGTGTGATGTACACTGTTTTCACTGCAATTTCAGATCTTACCATGGGCATCTACAAAGACTGTGCTATTTTTTGGAATATTTGGAAAAAGATTTGAAAAAAGCCAAGTCAAACTTGGATCATTTTTGTGCATCGCAGGGAAGTTAAAGACCAGAAATAGGGGTGAGAGATAAAAGAACAACTGGCAAAATGGACAGTTACAGGATTCAGTCTAGATCAGAGGAAGGTAAAGTGGCTAGTCCCCCTCCCCTTGATGGTTAACTCAGGAAGTTTATCAATGAGAATCTGATCTGGATTCATGACTTGTACCCTCGTGGGTTCCCAGAGTGGGTAGTTTTAGGAGAAGATTGATTTGAATGAGAAGGAAATTTACCTTCACCTGGGCTCCCTAGGCCAATGAGATGCCCTGAATGAAGGATCCCTGTATGGCATCCTTTCCAAGAGTGGAGCAAAAGCCACAGATAGGAGAGGGCTCTGTGGGCTTCCCTCGGCTTTGTCCTTCCTTTAGAGAATGCAGAGGTGAAACTTCTGAGCAAGGAAATATTCCCATAGCCTTTCTGTCCAGGGGGAAGCCTTCAATCTACCTCCCAAATAACAATGGCCGGAGGGACTTCGTCTCAGCTCTAGGCCTTGGAGAGTGAGGGAAGTCCCTGGAGGGGTCCTTAAGCATGAGGCCTGTTCTCATTCTGAATGGGCTCTCCAGGGCCAACTACTTCTCCCTTGTATCATTCTTGTTTCAGTGGTTTGCATCATCAAGAGGGCCCTAGGATGGCCAATAATTTCATTTTTTCAGGTCTACTGTTATTTTTTAATGTATCTTTGAAAAAAAAATTTTTACGGTATTTTCAACTTACACACTATTCCCATTGAGCATGTATGGCAGCTTAACTACACGAATATAAAGTTTAAGAAGCCAAAACTAATCTAGCTTTGTTTTTAAAAAATTGTGCTATTGTTATAATGGTTAACAAAGTGAGGAAAAGCACCACTCAAATCACAATGTTACAATCTCTTCATTCAGTTGGATTATGGGTTGGTCAAACATTAGACTTCACACAGGCATAGCCATGATGCAGTGATTCCTCAGAAGAAGATGAAATTCTCAAATCACATACTACCTCATATGTAATATTAGAAGCAGAATTTAACATTTTCAACATAATACACCATAAAAGCCAGGACTAGTTCTTATCTGATCCCCACCTTGTAACTTCAGTAACCAAAGACATACTGGTCTATAATGAATTATTTCAAATTAACTAACCAGCCTTCCTCAGAAAGAGGAGATTCTTTTTGATGGAGAGAAATGTTAATTTAAGTCTGAACTGAGAAATCTGCTTAACAGTTAGAACTTAATTTGTATTTCTGCATTTAAAAAAAGTTTAGGCATTAACAAGTGTTAGTTAACCCTGAGGAACCATTTTAGTTTCCAAAAAGCCAGTCTAAATCCCCCAATAAAAGAGAACCCCATCTGCTCAAATATGTGAGTACTTCACTCCAGAAGCAAACTCCTCTGCATTTGGATTGATTGCTATGCATCACAGGGTCTTTTAGAGAGGAGTCATCATTGATAATAAGGTCATTCAACAGGTCTTGGATTTGGTCCACATTTTGTGGGAAGTCTTGAACTGGAATAAACTACTCATGTTCTTCCCCTTCAGCATTTCTTGGAAACAGTGTGGTAAGAGTTATTAAGAAATTATTTTAGGCAGATAAAGAGGAAAAGGGGTCCTTGGAAAGTTTTGATGTCTTTTAAAGCAGCTCCAGAAATGTTTCTTGTCTAGCAGGAAAGCCCTGGCTCTTAGAGCCAGGCTGGCAACCTTTGACATGCAAATGCAAGGTGTGCAACCTTTGATATGCAAATATAAACCTTTAGAAATTGGGTCCACCAAACATGGCGATTCCCACCATTGTCCTCTTTCCCTTGTCCCCTTATGTGCCTGGCAACATGGCCGCCCCCACATATCCCCATGTGTGCAGAACATCATGGCGCCCTGCCTTTGCATATTAAAAGGCTAGAGTGGGAGGGCCAGTTTTTTTTGCAGGCTATGTGAATGATGTACCTGGTCAAACCAATCCCCTAAGCCCTATGCAAATCAGACACCATCTCCTGCAGCCTCTTCATATACCTGGCTGGTTTCCATTGCACTTGGGGTCTCCTCTGTTGGCTTTGGAGACCTCCTCCCTCTGTTTCAGTACAGGGGAGCTGCTTCTTTCTTTCTTATCCCTTCTTTCTTGCCTATTAAACTCTTCACTCCTTAAAACCATTCCATGTGTGTCCCTACCATTTTATCTAATTCGGCATGGGGACCAAGAACCCTGGTGTTTCTCTACTCATGGGAGCCATATCATTTTGGTGCATTCACTGGGAATCTGAGGTACAGCCTTCGTTGGAGTGGTGAGTATGAAAGCAAGCTTAAAACCTGTTCTATCATTCAGAGGCGCTCTTAGCCTCTATATTAGAATAAATCAAATAAATCAATGGGCATCTGTCAGCCTAGTACATATGCTTAGCGTTGGTTGCCGTACTAAAGACACAGATATGAAGCTTTCTGGGGAGAACATGGAGAACCACCCATTACCCACAGGTATTGATAATGTTGGCCATGTTTGAACTAGCTTCTTTTTACAGGAGACTTTGCCGTCATGTGAGGCTGGGAAAAGTTCTGAGGCAACTGAGAATTCCAGGCCAGGACCTGGTGTGATTCAAATGCCTCTGGACCAAATGCAGCCTCCAACAGTCCATTCCAGTGTCGGTAGAGAATCCTCAACTGTCCTGTTGTAAAACTCTTCTTCCTTCTCTATCCGTGGCCTCTTACTCTTTCTCTGTGTGAAATGTGCAAGGATTTTTACAGTCTAGGAACAGCGTTTTCTCCTTTTCCCCTGAGGTGAGGTTACTTGCTGTGACTTCTCTGGTGAGCACGTGGTATTTCTAAGCCACCTAGTGGAAATAAAAATCCTCTTCATGAGACACATTGCTGGTTCTCTGCACTACACTGCACCTTTGGAACTTTTCTATTTTGCACTTTTCTGCTGCTACTTCTGTGGGTGGGAAAGCTCTGCTTTTAGCAGTTAAGAGTAAGATGTCTTTCATAGCCAAATTTTAGTCTTGCTATTGTCCCACTGGCAGGAAAATGGCTATTTGGTTTCTACATTCCTTTAAGGCACCTATTGTGTCTCCTATTAAGACTACTTAATTAGCAAGGGAATTGTAAGTCTGGAAGTTAACCAGAACCATTCTTCTATGGGTAAGTGCTTTAGTATGGACCATAATAGCATATAGAGTTCAATCTAGCATGCCCCCTCGTTAAAGGGGGCTTGCCCAATTATGTGGTTTTTCTTGAAATCCTTTTTTTTTTTTTTTTTTTTTTTTTTTTTAAGACACACAGGCGACAGAAATGTAGGAGGTCAAAGGGAAATAAAAGGCAGAGGACTAAGACCTCTTGGGGACAGCATGACTAAGGCCCAAAAGTATAGTTCCTCTGGTGTCATGGCTTGGAGGGTCATGCCTGCACTCATGGGTGGCACATTTAATGGGTGCCAGGAATTCAGGAGCCAAGGAGAGAAAATAGTTGGCGGGATGCCTCCTACTGCTTTCTCCTCTATCCTGGATCACATACCAAAAGGAAGGAAACTAAAAGGATGCTTTTCTTCTCACTTCTCTTTCTAGATGGGTAACAGATCATCTTCAACATGCACTCCTCTGGAGTGTATTTTGAAGCACTGGGACTTCTTTGACCTTAAAACTTTGAAGAAAAAGTGGCTTAATTTCTTTTGCACAAGGGCATGGCCTTTTTACTAGACCTTTGCAAGTGTTGCAAAATCAACACAGCTCTTTTAGCAACCATATTGGGCAGGCCAATATGTAAAATAATTCCCCAAAATTAAAAAAGTAACTTTCAGGGAAATAATCTGAGTGTCCCCCTTATTTGGGGCCCCTTCACGTTCCCTTCTTATTGCAGGACCTTAGCCAAGTAAAGGAATCTTAGGCCAATTTTCTGATAATACTGATAGGTATATAGAAGCTTTCCAAAGTTTAACACAGGGATTTGACCTCTCATGGAGGAATGTTATGCTGCTCCTAAGCCAAACCCTAACTGCAGCTAAAACAGGAAGCTCTGCAACAGGAGAAAATTTTGGAGATGAGCAATATGTCTCCTATAATAGGCCAAAAGGGAAAAGAGAAAATAGAGAAGGCAAAGAAATAGGGGAAACACCATTACAAATAGGAAAAGAGGCAATACCTCTTGACAACCCTAATGGGAACCCCTCTCCATGGTGTTTTTCCTTCTTTCATGGTTTAAAAAGTCTTCTATCTCTTTTATGTTCCTACCTGGAAAAGTTAATTTTCCAAACCTTAAAAATGTTTGGCTTAGAGTTGAGCTGGGGGAAGGGAACCCAGAAGACTAATATGTTCACAAAAGGGTAAAAATTTCTACCAGTCAGGCTTTTGTCTTCTCTCTCCCTGTGCAAAATGGCAAAACGGATAATAAGAATCATTGTTGGAGAGGTTCCAAGATGGCTGAATAGGAACAGCTCCAGTCTAGAGCTCCCAGTGTGAGTGACGCAGAAGATGGGTGATTCTGCGTTTCCAACTGAGATACCAGGTTCATCTCACGGGCTTGTTGGGCAGTGGGCGCAGCCCATGGAGAGTAAGCTGAAGCAGAGTGGGGCATCGCCTCACCCGGGAAGTGCAAGGGAGTCAGGGAATTCCCTTTCGTAGCCTAGGGAAGCTGTGACAGACAATACCTGGAAAATCGGGACACTCCCACCCTAATACTGTGCTTTTGCAATGGTCTTAGCAAACTGCACACCAGGAGATTATATACCGTGCGTGGCTCAGAGGGTCCCATGCCCACGCACCCTCACTCACTGCTAGCACAGCAGACTGAGATCGAACTGCAAGGCAGCAGCGAGGCTGGGGGAGGGGCGTCTGTCTTTGCTGAGGCTTGACTAGGTAAACAAAGTGGCCAGGAAGCTTGAACTGGCTGTAGCCCACTGCAGCTCAAGGAGACCTGCCTGCCTCTGTAGACCCCATCTCTGGGGGCAGGGCATAGCTGAACAAAAGGCAGCAGAAACTTCTGCAGACTTAAACGTCTCTGTCTGACAGCTATGAAGAGAATAGTGGTTCTCCCAGCATGGAGTTTGAGATCTGAGAACAGACAGACTGCCTCCTCAAGTGGGTCCCTGACACCCCAGTAGCCTAACTAGGAGGCACCTCACAGTAGGGGCCGACTGACACCTCATACGGCTGGGTGTCCCTCTGAGACAAAGCTTCCAGAGGAAGGATCAGGCAGCAACATTTTTTTTTTTTTTTTTTTTTTGAGATGGAGTCTCGCTCTGTCACCCAGGCTGGAGTGCAGTGGCCGGATCTCAGTTCACTGCAAGCTCCGCCTCCCAGGTTTACGCCATTCTCCTGCCTCAGCCTCCTGAGTAGCTGGGACTACAGGCACCTGCCACCTCGCCCAGCTAGATTTTTGTATTTTTCAGTAGAGACGGGGTTTCACCATATTAGCCAGGATGCTCTTGATCTCCTGACCTCGTGATCCACCCGTCTCGGCCTCCCAAAGTGCTGGGATTACAGGCTTGAGCCACCACACCCAGCCCAGGCAGCAACATTTACCGTTCTGCAATATTTGCTGTTTTGCAGCCTCTGTTGGTGATACCCAGGCAAACAGGGTCTGGAGGGGACCTCCAGCAAACTCTAACGGACCTGCAGCTGAGGGTCCTCACTGTTAGAAGGAAAACTAACAAACAGAAAGGACATCCACACCAAAATCCCATCTGTATGTCATCAACATCAAAGACCAAAGGTAGATAAAACCACAAAGATGGGGAGAAACCAGAGCAGAAAAGCTGAAAATTCTAAAAATCAGAGTGCCTCTTCTCCTCCAAAGGAATGCAGCTCCTTGCCAGCAATGGAACAAAGCTGGACAGAGAATGACTTTGACGAGCTAAGAGAAGAAGGCTGTTATTACCATCAGTAATAACAAACTTCTCTGAGCTAAAGGAGGATGTTCGAACCCATCGCAAAGAAGCTAAAAACCTTGAAAAAAGATTAGACGGATGGCTAACTAGAATAAACAGCATAGAGAAGACGTTAAATGACCTGATGGAGCTGAAAACCATGGCATGAGAACTACATGAAACATGCACAAGCTTCAATAGCCAATGTGATCAAGTGGAAGAAAGGGTATCAGTGCTTGAAGATCAAATGAATGAAATGAAGTGAGAAGGGAAGTTTAGAGAAAAAAGACTAAAAAGAAAGGAACAAAGCCTCCAAGAAATATGGGACTATGTGAAAAGACCAAATCTACGTCTGATTCGTGTACCTGAAAGTGATAGGGAGAATAGAACCAAGTTAGAAAACACTCTTCAGGGTATTATCCAGGAGAACGTCCCCCATCTAGCAAGGCAGGCCAACATTCAAATTCAGGAAATACAGAGAATGCCACAAAGATACTTCTCAAGAAGAGTAATTCCAAGACACATAATTGTCAGATTCACCAAAGTTGAAATGAAGGAAAAAATGTTAAGGGTAGCCAGAGAGAAAAGTCGAGTTACCCACAAAAGGAAACTAGTCAGACTAACAGCAGATCTCTCAGCAGAAACTCCACAAGCCAGAAGAGAGTGGGGGCCAATATTCAACATTCTTTTTTTTTTTTTTTTTTTTTTTGAGACGGAGTCTTGCTCTGTCACCCAGGCTGGAGTGCAGTGGCCGGATCTCAGCTCACTGCAAGCTCCGCCTCCCGGGTTTACGCCATTCTCCTGCCTCAGCCTCCCGAGTAGCTGGGACTACAAGCGCCCGCCACCTCGCCCGGCTAGTTTTTTGTATTTTTTAGTAGAGACGGGGTTTCACCGTGTTAGCCAGGATGGTCTCGATCTCCTGACCTCGTGATCCGCCCATCTCGGCCTCCCAAAGTGCTGGGATTACAGGCTTGAGCCACCGCGCCCGGCTCAACATTCTTAAAGAAAAGAATTTTCAACCCAGAATTTCATATCCAACCAAACTAAGCTTCATAAGTGAAGAACAAATAAAATCCTTTGCAGACAGGCAAATGCTGGGAGATTTTGTCACCACCAGGCCTGCCTTATAAGAGCTCCTGAAGGAAGCACTAAACATGGAAAGGAACAACTGGTACCAGCCACTGCAAAAACATGCCAAATTGTAAAGGCCACTGCTGTAATCCCAGCACTTTGGGAGGCTGAGACGGGCGGATCACGAGGTCAGGAGATCGAGACCATCCTGGCTAACACGGTGAAACCCCGTCTCTACTAAAAAATACAAAAACTAGCCGGGTGAGGTGGCGGGCGCCTGTAGTCCCAGCTACTCGGGAGGCTGAGGCAGGAGAATGGCGGGAACCCGGGAGGTGGAGCTTGCAGTGAGCTGAGATCCGGCCACAGCACTCCAGCCTGGGTGACAGAGCGAGACTCCGCCTCAAAAAAAAAAAAAAAAAAAAAAAAAAAAAAAAAAAAAAGTAAAGACCACTGATGCTAGGAAGAAACTGCATCAACTAATGAGCAAACTAACCAGCTAACATAATAATGACAGGATTAAATTCACACATAACAATATTAACCTTAAATGTAAATGGACTAAATGCTCCAATTAAGAGACACAGACTGGCAAATTGGACAAAGAGTCAAGACCCATCAGTGTCTTGTATTCAGGAGACCCATCTCACATGCAGAGACACACAGGCTCAAAATAAAGGGATGGAGGAATATCTACCAAACAAATGGAAAACAAAAAAAAGTAGGGGTTGCAATCCTAGTCTCTGATAAAACAGACTTTAAACCATCAAAGATCAAAAGAGACAAAGAAGGCCATTACATAATGGTAAAGGGAGCAATTCAACAAGAAGAGCTAACTATCCTAAATATATATGCACCCAATACAGGAGCACCCAGATTCATAAAGCAAGTCCTTAGAGACCTACAAAGAGATTTAGACTCCCACACAATAATAATGGGAGACTTTAACACCCCACTGTCAACATTAGACAGATCGAGACAGAAAGTTAACAAGGATATCCAGGAATTGAACTCAGCTCTGCACCAAGTGGACCTAATAGACATCTACAGAACTCTCCACCCCAAATCAACAGAATATACATTCTTCTCAGTACCACATCACACTTTTTCCAAAATTGACCACATAGTTGGAAGTAAAGCACTCCTCAGCAAATTTAAAAGAACAGAAATTATAACAAACTCTCAGACCACAGTGCAATCAAACTAGAACTCAAGATTAAGAAACTCACTCAAAACAGCTCAACTACATGGAAACTGAACAACCTACTCCTGAATGACTACTGGGTACATAACGAAAAGAAGGCAGAAATAAATATGTTCTTTGAAACCAATGAGAACAAAGATACAACATACCAGAATCTCTGGGACACATTTAAAGCAGTGTGTAGAGGGAAATTTATAGCACTAAATGCCCACAAGAGAAAGCAGGAAAGATCTAAAATTGACACCCTAACATCACAATTAAAAGAAATAGAGAAGCAAGAGCAAACACATTCAAAAGCTAGCAGAAGGCAAGAAATAACTAAGATCAGAGCAGAACTGAAGGAGATAGAGACACAAAATATCCTTCAAAAATCAATGAATCCAGTAGCTGGCTTTTTGAAAAGATCAACAAAATCGATAGACTACTAGCAAGACTAATAATGAAGAAAAGAGAGAAGAATCAAATAGATGCAATAAAAAATGATAAAGGGGATATCACCACCGACCCCACAGAAATACAAACTACCACCAGAGAATACTATAAACCCGTCTATGCAAATAAACTAGAAAATCTAGAAGAAATGAATAAATTCCTGGACACATACACCCTCCCAAGACTAAACCAGGAGGAAGTTGAATCCCTGAATAGAACAATAACAGGCTCTGAAATTGAGGCTATAATAAATAGCCTACCAACCAAAAAAAGTCCAGGACCAGACGGATGCACAGCCCAATTCTACCAGAGGTACAAAGAGAAGCTGGTACCATTCCTTCTGAAACTATTCCAATCAATAGAAAAAGAGGGAATCCTCCCTAACTCATTTCATGAGGCCAACATCATCCTGATACCAATGCCTGGCAGAGACACAACAACAAAAAAAGAGAATTTTAGACCAATATCCCTGATGAACATCGATGCAAAAATACTGGCAAACCGAATCCAGCAGCACATCAAAAAGCTTAACCACCATGATCAAGCTGGCTTCATCCCTGGGATGCAAGGCTAGTTCAACATACTCAAATCAATAAATGTAATCCATCATATAAACAGAACCAAAGACGAAAACCACATGATTATCTCAATAGATGCAGAAAAGGCCTTTGACAAAATTCAACAGCCCTTCACGCTAAAAACTCTCAATAGACTAGGTATTGATGGGATGTATCTCAAAACAATAAGAGCTATTTATGACAACCCACAGCCAAGATCATACTGAATGGGTAAAAACTGGAAGCATTCCCTTTGAAAACTGGCACAAGACAGGGATGCCCTCTCTCACCACTCCTATTCAACATAGTGTTGGAAGTTCTGGACAGGGCAATCAGGCAAGAGAAAGAAATAAAGGGTATTCAGTTAGGAAAAGAAGTCAAATTGTCCCTGTTTGCAGATGACATGATTGTATGTTTAGAAAACCCCTTCATCTCAACCCAAAATCTCCTTAAGCTGATAAGCAACTTCAGCAATGTCTCAGGATACAAAATCAATGTGCAAAAATCACAAGCATTCCTATACACCAATAACAGACAAACAGAGAGCCAAATCATGAGTGAACTCCCATTCACAATTGCTACAAAGAGAATAAAATACCTAGGAATCCAACTTACAAGGGATGTGAAGGACCTCTTCAAGGAGAACTACAAACCACTGCTAAATGAAATAAAAGAGGACACAAACAAATGGAAGAACGTTCCATGCTCATGGATAGGAAGAATCAATATCATGAAAATGGCCTTACTGCCCAAGGTAATTTATAGATTCAATGCTATCCCCATCAAGCTACCAATGACTTTCTTCACAGAATTGGAAAAAACTACTTTAAAGTTCATATGGAACCAAAAAAGAGCCCACATTGCCAAGACAATCCTAAGCCAAAAGAACAAAGCTGGAGTCATCACACTACCTGACTTCAAACTATACTACAAGGCTACAGTAATGAAAACAGCATGGTACTGGTACCAAAACAGAGATATAGACCAATGGAACAGAACAGAGCCCTCAGAAATAATACCACACATCTACAACCATCTGATCTTTGACAAACCTGACAAAAACAAGAAATGGGGAAAGGATTCCCTATTTAATAAATGGTGCTGGGAAAACTGGCTAACCATATGTAGAAAGCTGAAACTGGATCCCTTCCTTATACCTTATACAAAAATTCAAGATGGATTAAATTCAAGATGGATTAAAGACTAAATGTTAGACCTAACACCATAAAAACCCCAGAAGAAAACCTAGGGAATACCATTCAGCACGTAGGCATGGGCAAGGACTTCATGTCTAAAACACCAAAAGCAATGGTGTATTGCTTTTGGCAACAAAAGCCAATATTGACAAATGAGATCTAATTAAACTAAAGAGCTTTGGCACAGCAAAAGAAACTACCATCAGAGTGAACAGGCAACCTACAGAATGGGAGAAAATTTTTACAATCTACCCATCTGACAAAGGGCTAATATCCAGAATCTACAAAGAACTTAAAGAAATAATACAAGAAAAAAAAAATCAAACAACCCCATCAAAGCGTGGGTAAAGGATATGAACAGACACTTCTCAAAAGACGACATTTATGCAGCCAACGGACACATGAAAAAATGCTCATCATCACTGGCCATCAGAGAAATGCAAATCAAAACCACAATGAGATACCATCTCATACCAGTTAGAATGGTGATCTTTAATAAGTCAGGAAACAACAGGTGCTGGAGAGGATGTGGAGAAATAGGAACACTTTTACACTGTTGGTGGGACTGTAAACTAGTTCAACCATTGTGGAAGACAGTGTGGTGATTCCTCAAGGATCTAGAACTAGAAATACCATTTGACCCAGCCATCCCATTACTGGGTATATACCCAAAGGATTATAAATCATGCTGCTATAAAGACACATGCACATGTATGTTTATTGTGGCACTATTCACAATAGCAAAGAGTTGGAACCAACCCAAATGTCCATCAATGACAGACTGGATTAAGAAAATGTGGCACATATACACCATGGAATACTATGCAACCATAAAAAAGGATGAGTTCATGTCCTTTATAGGGACATGGATGCAGCTGGAAACCATCATTCTGAGCAAACTATCGTAAGGACAGAAAACCAAACACTGCATGTTCTCACTCATAGGTGGGAATCGAACAATGAGAACTCTTGAACACAGGAAGGGGAACATCACACACCGGGGCCTGTTGTGGGGTAGAGGGAGCCGGGAGGGATAGCATTAGGAGACATACCCAATATAATTGATGAGTTAATGGGTGTAGTACACCAACATGGCACATGTATACATATGCAACAAACCTGCACATTGTGCACATGTACCCTAGAACTTAAAAGTATAATTTAAAAAAATGAAAAAATAAAAAAACAGAAAAATAAATCCGGTCTACAATGGCAAAAAAAAAAAAAAAAAAAAAAAAAAACAAAGAGAATCATTGTTTATATTCCTTGTAAATTTATAATTAATGAAAAAGAATTTGTGAGGTTGGTCTTAAGCTGTAGACAATCTGGTGTGCTTTGCATGTCTTTCTCAATGGTTCTGTCAAAAAGGGTATCTTAGGTTAGTATGCAGGCCCCGGACCCCATAAGCCTGCTGTTCAAACCAGCCCAGCAAAACGATCAGTAACAATCTTGGGTACAGGCCTCCATCTTGTTTCATGTCCTTGGGAACATAACCTGTAACCACATGGCAATACTTTTGAGGCAGAAATTATAGAAAGAAGAAAATAAAATTAAAAAGAAAAAGAAATAAGGTTTCCTATATTAGGCTGACTCACCCCCGAGGCAGCAACAGGCACAGCCCAGACCCAGGAAATGTCTTGATAATACTATCTAATGTGCCCCGAAGACTCTCCCAGCACTCCCTCAACACAGAGAGAAGAATAACAAATTTTCCTTTCTCTTATGGTATGAGTTTATAGATTCCTGTTCACTGTAACTAGTAACTTCAATATATTCTGTTCTAGCTACGTGGTGTAGTGGAGGTCATGAGATGCCTCAGCAGGCCTGAGCTACAGTCCCCTGGGTGCCATAGTGAAGTTTATGAGATAAGCCCATGCAAGGCAGTAGACAACAACCATCTGGGTGGCATAGCAAGATGTCATGTGTAATTCTAGGTTATGCACCTGTCACAATTTGATTAACTGCCTTTGTTCTGCCTCTGTATCCTGGCTTTTGCACCACTATGCTTTGTACCACCATAAGCTTGTTTCAAACTAGCCAATCCCCTTTTTGAAGTGTGTGTAAAAGCCAAGACATGTCTTTGTTCTTGGACCAGTTTTTGGATGTTAAGTCTGCTGGGTCTGAGTGCACTGAATAAAGATCCTCCTGTATTCACCCCGAGGTCTCTCTGGTTCTCCTGATTCCTGTAACACTTTGTTTTGGTCTCGGTTATTTTACAATGGTGGCTGTCTTCTTGTGTTAAGTCAGCTCTTGAGTAAGGGCTACAAAGTCAGATAAGCCAGTTTGTCAATCTAGGTGGTGCCAGCTGATGTATCAAGGGCAGGGTTTACAAAATATCTTAAGCACTGATCTTGAGAGTAGTTTAGGGAGGGTGAAATACTGTAGCCTCTAGCTGCATAACTCCTGAGCTATGGTTTCTAATCTTATGGCTGGCTTCTTGGTCTGACCCCAGGCAAGAGGGAAGTATATCTTAAGAAGAGGCTGTTATCTTCGTTTTAAACTATCAACTGTAAACCAGCCTCCTCCCAAAGTTGGTTTAGCCCACACCCAGGGATGGGCAAGCACAGCTTTGGGGCTGGAAACAAAATGGAGCTGTTTGGGTCAGGATCTCTTTCCCTGTCTCAGTCACAATTTTGCAATGACAGTTTCAAAAGCTGCCTATCACCCCTTTGAAAATACTTTGTACACTCGTGGTTAAGTCATACCCTAATTAAGGCTTGTTGGTTTCACCTGTGAGGTTACTTTTTGTAAACTGGTAAAGTGCAAAAGCTGAAAATCTTAACTGCTTTGTGTGGCTAAAGTCGAGTAACAAGGGATTTTTAAAGGATTTTCTTAAAGAGTGCTCAGCTTGGCCGGGCGCGGTGGCTCACGTCTGTAATCCCAGCACTTCGGGAGGCCGAGACAGGCGGATCACGAGGTCAGGAGATCGAGACCATCCTGGCTAACACAGTGAAACCTCGTGTCTACTAAAAATACAAAAAATTAGCTGGGTGTGGTGGCGGGCGCCTGTAGTCCCAGCTACTCTGGAGGCTGAGGCAGGAGAATGGCGTGAGCCCGGGAGGCAGAGTTGCAGTGAGCCGAGATCTGGCCACTGCACTCCAGCCTGGGTGACAGAGCAAGACACTGTTTCATTAAAAAAAAAAAAAAAAAAAAAAAAAAGAGTGCTCAACTTAATTAAAAGTGGATGTTCAAATTATAGGTATATTTAAAAGGCCTTTATGTTTTTCTCCTCTTGGATCTTGCTTTTCTAGAAAAAGTCTCCTTTCTTTTTGGTTGAATGAATTATTTTTCTTCAGTTTTTGCCTTACCACTCTTAATGCATGCATGAGAGGTAACTTCCGGTAACATGGGACTCCTTGGGAAAAACAGGAGGCACCACAGACCCTGTTTTGGGAAAAAAACCTCTGTTTTCCTCATGAAACTCCCCAAATCAAAAGCAGATAGTTACCTCTCAAAATCAAAGACTCTGTTCTGTTATGTATCATGTTATCCACCATTTGGAGTTTTGGGGGTATCAAATTACTTCACATTATGAGAGACATTTGGTGTGTAATAAGTAGGTAAAAAATACACTGTCTATATACGTGTTGTGTGTAATGTCTATAGAAACAGCTCTAATTGGCTTAAGTAAAAATAAGCACTTAAATAAGATACTTTTCAGTTCACATGACTTTAAGAAATAAAAAGTCTTAAGGATTATTGGTAAAATGCAAATGTCATCAAAATGCAAATAGGTGGTCTAAATCACACTACTTAGATACTAGGTTTACTAAACGTTCCAAGATTGTGTACTGACGACTTTACAGATGGATAAGGCCTGGGATACATGGAGCTAGATGCTGAAAAGTCAGACTTTATCTGCACTTCTGTCTGGGTCCTAGGATCCACATCTGGTGCATAATTAAAATTGCTTACTAACCAAGTTTTTCATCAAAAATAAAAGTTGAAGGATAAAGTTATTGTAAACCATGGAGATAAATAAACTTCTTTGTCAGTCATGTTTTTAACTGTAACTATCCTGGAAATTTTGTCATTCATAGACAATTGTTGTCTTGCTTTGTTCCTTCTCAAAAGATGGTTTATAATCAAGGTATATTAAGAACTTTAACAAATGTTCTCAAATGCAGGTTTTTAACAGCTTTGAAGGTTGTAACATTGAAATAAGAAAAAAGTTATGGGACTTATAAAGAACTAACATGTTCAAAAATATAAAGCAAAACAAGAGTTAACTAAATGGACGGCACTCAGAAAGTTAAAGCATCTTTTTTGACTTTTGCTTGAAATATTGCTAATCCTTGTTTTGTTTTTCAGAGTCAAGGAAACTTACTTGGAACTATTTATGGCCTTTAATAATTAAGTAAGGTATACTCCTGTGAACAAAATTTGGAGCATGTTTGTTTTTCTTTGCCTGGTTACTTTAGAATTTGAAAACTATCTGTGAGTACTCTTAACTTATGGCAATATAGTTGTTTGCATCAGTGCAATAAGAATCAATTTTTCTTTGTCAACAGGACACAGTTGGAAAAACTGGTTATTTTACCAAGGCTTTGACTGAAAGAGTGTGTTTCCCTTTAAGGAATCAAGCGTGACATGTAGAGCCAATAAAAGCCCCTTGGGGAGAACTGGTCTCATACCTTGTCTACACAGTCCCTGCACAGAGTTCCTAACCTGCGGTCAGTAAAGAATGTCACTTTCTAACAGGTCTGGGAGCTCTGAGTTTTTATCTTGGAACCTCAAGAGCAGAGAATCACCCAACTTACAGGTATTTAAGGATACAAACCCATGCCTGGGCTCAGTTTTAAAGGTCTTATCTGAAATGCCTTGTGGAATAGAGTTTCATCAAAGCCAATCCAAAAGGCCTATGTAAAAATAACCATTCTTGCTCCACTTTATGCAAATAATCAGGCCAAGTCTAAAACTAAAGTTTATTCTATGAACAGCACACACAGTCCTATCATAATTTGTTTTTATTTTTTATTTTTTATTTTTATTTTTATTTTACCAAAAATGAGAACTGGAGAGAAAAATTGTGCTCCAAAGCTTATCATACATTTGTCATTAAGTTCTAGTCTCATTAATTGTTTTTAAGCTTTTGGCCTGCATTTTAGACTAACCCTGCTTATTCCTGTGAATCAAATGGTGATCTCCTGCAGCTTGGAAGAAACAAAGAGATGGGTAATGTAAAAATCTAGATCAGTATGCTAGTTCTGGGCACTTATCCTGCAAATTCTGCTACCAGGTAATTAAAGTAAGTAGGGTGCCCATAACCTGGAGGTTTCCTTGTTTGAGAAAATAAAACCAAGGAGCTTCATAAACCCCCAAAGGGAAATTCTATATCTTGGTGAGTAAAATTTTAGATGGAAATTATCTACTTCACCACACTTGTGGGAATTGCTATACCCACTCTACTATTTGCCATAGGGTTACAGGTACTTAAAGATCAAATCAAAATTATTGACAAGCTCAGGGAAAATGCAGGCTTCAGTCCCGGGTGGCTACAATCCCTCTTTTAATGAATTCCAGTCTTTTATTATTTATTTATTTATTTATTTATTTCACTCTTATTGCCCAGGCTGGAATGCAATGGTGTGATCTCGGGTCACTGCAACCTCCGCCTCCCAGGTTCAAGCGATTCTCCTGCCTCAGCCTCCCCAGTAACTGGAATTATACACCACGCCCAGGTAATTTTTGTATTTTTAGTAAAGATTGGATTTCATGATGTTGGCCAGGCTGGTCCCAAACTCCTGACCTCAGGTGATCCACCTGCCTCAGCCTCCCAAGGTGCTGGGATTACAGGCATGAGCCACTGCACCCAGCTGAGCCACTGTGCCCATCCTCCAGTTTTCTTTATGGGATTGGTTAACCCCTTTATTGAGCACTCTCTTTCTTATATGTCTTGTATTAATATTTGGACCCTGTATACTCAATACTATAACTCAAATTGTTTCTTCTTGCCTAGAAGCAATCAAACTCCAAATGATGCTGCAAACTGAACCACGAATGGAAACAATGTTCTTCCGAGGACGGGTAAATCAACCCCAGGAGAAGCCCTGGCTGCTGTTCCCCATTCGACGCCCCTTATCAGCAGGAAGTAGCCAGAAAGAGACACTGCCCAAAACCCCCTAACAGCAGTTAAGGTGACTTCTTCACAGGGGGGAAGGTGGCAGAAGTTATTAAGAAATCATTTTAGGCAGATAGAGAGGAAAAGGGGTCCTTGGAAAGTTTTGATCTCTTTTAAAGCAGCTCCAGAAATGTTTCTTGTCTAGCAGGAAAGCCCCAGCTCTTAGAGCTGGGCGGGCAACCTTTGATATGCAAATGAAGGGTAGGCAACCTTTGATATGCAAATACAAGCCATTAGAAACTGGGTCCACCCAACATGGCAATTCCCACCATTGTCCTCTTGCACTTGCCCCCACATGCGCCTGGCAACATGGCCACCCCCACACATCCCCACGTGCATAGAACATCATGGGGCCTTGATTTGCATATTAAAAGGCTAGGGTGGGAGGACCAGTTTTTTCACAGGCTACACGAATGACATGCCTGGTCAAACCAATCCCCTAAGCCCTATGGAAATCAGACACTGCCTTCTCCAGCCTCTTCATATACCTTGCTCGTTTCTGTGGCACTTGGGGTCTCCTCTCTTGCCTTTGGAACCCCCTTCCTTCTGTCTTTGTACAGGGGAGCTTCTTCTTTCTCTCTTTTCCCTTCTTTCTTGCCTATTAAACTCTCCGCTCCTTAAAACCACTCCACGTGTGTCCGTGTCCTTTTATCTAACTCAGCATGAGGACCAAGAATCCTGGTGTTCCTCCACTCATTGGCACCATGTCAACAGTATTCCATAAGTTCTTCCCATAACTCCTTTTCTGTTTGTCTGCTGAATTCCTCTTCCTTTTCCATTCACATGTATTCTGCAAATGGATTGTCATGTTCGTGTTAATAGTCACATCAGCATTCTTTCAGGGTTGGGTTTTGTTTTTTTTTTTCCGCTCCTGTTGCCCAGGCTGGAGTGCAATGGCACAATCTCAGCCTCACAGTAACCTCTGCCTCCTGGGTTCAAGTGATTCTCCTGCCTCAGCCTCCCCAGTAGCTGGGATTACAGGCATGTGCCACCACACCTGGCTAATTTTGTATTTTTAGTAGAGATGGGGTTTCTCCACATTGGTCAGGCTGGTCTTGAACTCCTGAACTCAGGTGATCCGCCCGCCTCAGCCTCCCAAAGTGCCGGGATTATAGGTGTGAGCCACTGCACCTGGCCGGTTGTTTTTAACCTAGTGCTCCACTGCAGGGATGGCAGCCGGGCATCCCATCAGCTTCTTCGGATCCACAGGACACCCACCCTCTGCCCAGGTTGATGTGTGCTTCCCGTGTGCCTCCCTTCTCCAGTGGGTGGCAAGTAATTTATAAAGATACAAAGTATAGAGTTCTAAGATTTCCTAGTTCTGAAGCTTGGAATTTCCTCCCTCCCTCCCTCTCTTCCTCTCTTCCTTCTGTTGGGGCTCCAAAAATGATACCCCAAGTGTGGTGCTTTGATATACTGTGTACTTTGAACTAAACAGCCTCAAGACCAAGCTCTCTCTGACCTTCCCCCACCCACTGTCTCTCCCTTCTCTTTCTCTCCTAAAGCACAAGGAGAGGCTTTCTTTGAAGTTTCCCTTGTCTGACTAAGGGAAGTTCCTCCAGAAGAAATGTGATTGTCATGAGCCCCCTCCCTGGAATCTCAGAGAAGATTAACTCACATCTCAATAGAGACAAAAGGTCTCCACACCTGGGATACCTTGCCCAGACAGACTTTTCACTTAATTCTTCTGCAGGTTGATGCCTGATAGACTTTATCTGTGTTAAAAACCTTTGTTCAAGTGTAGTTACTGCCCCAGCTTGTTGTCACCACCCTCCAGGAGCCTTCAAGCCTCTATTTCTTTCTGTAGCTCAAAATGCTATTTAAGTTTCAACCATATGACTCTTCTTTGTTTATATTTTGTGCGGTTACTGTGCATATGCATGTAATAAATTTGTATGCCTTTTCTCCTGTTAATCTGTCTAATGTCAAGTTTATTCCAGAGGCTCAAATTATCAGACCTTCAGGGGTGAGGGAAAATTTCCTTTGTCCCTACACTTACTTCTTTCCTTCTTCTTTTATGTTTTAAATCATATTTATGTTTATAAAAATATGATGATAGAAAATGATATGAAGAAGAAAAAATTTATTATCTCATCCAAAATTAACCTTTTAGTTAGTGCAATTCAAATAAAATCTGAATGGATAAAAAATTTTAGGCTGGGCGCGGTGGCTCACGCCTGTAATCCCAGCACTTTGGGAGGCTGAGGCGGGCAGATCACGAGGTCAGGAGATCAAGATCATCCTGGCTAACGCGGTGAAACCCCGTCTCTACTAAAAACACAAAAAAATTAGCCGGCTGTGGTGGCAGCACCTGTAGTCCCAGCTACTCGGGAGGCTGAGGCAGGAGAATGGCGTGAACCCGGGAAGCAGAGCTTGCAGTGAGCCAAGATCGCGCCACTACACTCCAGCCTGGGCGACAGAACAAGACTCTGTCTCAAAAAAAAAAAAAAAAAAAAAAAAAAAAAAAAAAAAAAAAAAAAAAAATAAAAAAAATAAAAAATTGTGGTAAAAACTTTTTATTATGGAGTTAATCAGTTCACTGGCTCTTACCCAGCTTTGACCATATTGGAGCTGAAAAACATGAGCAGTCATGTATCTAAAACATGGTAAAATTCTATTACTGAAAGGTAGAAGGGAGAGCAATTACCAGTCTTTCCTTGGATGAGGATTGAATGATGGTTGAGTGAACAAGTCTCTAGGAAGTAACAAAGCAATCATATAAAAGGAACTGGGGACTTTCACTCTGGATGAAAGAGCCTGGCACCTCCCTTCCCTCTTGCTCTCTTGTTTCCTCTCTTGCCACATGACCTCTACATGTGCTGGCTCCCCTTCACCTTTCACCATAAGTGGAAGCAGCCTAAGGCCCTCATGAGATGTAGATATCCAATCTTGTACAGTCTGCAGAATGGTGAGCCAAATAAAGCTCTTTTCTTTACCCAGTCTTAGTCTTCTTTATAGCAACACTAAATGGACTAAGACAGACATGGATTGAGATAGCAATATGACATTTCTTTTAGCCTATTAGAATGAATTGCAGTAATAGCTACTTTGATGTTGAGCTTTCTGTACATTCCTAAGGTAAACCCTACATAATTCTGGTGTGTTATTTTCTTAATATAATGTACTAGTTAGCTAATATTTATTTAGAATTATTTTGCCTATATTCATAAATAAAATAGACTTGTAATTTTCTTTTTCTGTATTTCACTCACCAGGTTTTGGAATTAAGATGACTGCAACTTCATAATTATCACTGGGCTTAAGATAAAAATAATCTTTTTTTTTGATTCGCTGTGTTTGGGGATGTTTTCTATAACAGCTTAGGCTTTACTTTCCTAAAACAGATTTCTTAACCATCCAGGATTGCCTCCAACATCCCACCACCAAGAATAAAATTGCAATAAACGTTTTAATACATGTTTCCTTAAAAGTTACGTAACAACTTTTTTTTTTTTTTTTTTTTAGCTATATAACAATTTTACCAAGGTAAATAATTTCTGGGTCATACTCTATGTGTATATATATTGATTAAGTACTTTTGCATTGCAATAGTTGTATGAGTTTTCACTGTAATACTTGGGTTTCTCTATCACTAAGTACCAACTAACCAATATTTGATAGTCTATTAGATGTGAAGTGACATCTCTTTGATATTTTGATTTACATTTATTTAATTTCCAATGAGTTTGAGCATCTCTTCCTATGTTCTTTAGTTATGTGAGTTTCCTCTTCTGTAAATACTGCTTCTGATCCTTTGCCTTTTTTTCTGTTAGATTTTTCTCCCTTGTTGTTTGGAGTTCCTTGTATATTTTAGATTTACTTTCTTGTCAGATGTGTTGATACAGGCATGCAATATGAAATAAGCACATCCTGGAAAATGGGGTATCTATCCCCTCAAACAATTATCCTTTGAGTTATAAACAATCTAATTACACTCTTTAAGTTATCTTAAAATTTACGATTAAGTTATTGTTGACTATAGTCCCCCTGGTGTAATATCAAATAGTAGGTCTTACTCATTTTTTCCTTTTGGAGTTAACCCATTAATCATCCCCACCTCCCCACTTGGCCCCCTACTACCCTTCGCAGCCTCTGGTAGCCATCCTTCTACTCTCTATGTTCATGAGTTCAATTGTTTTGATTTTTAGATCCTTCAAATAAATGAGAACATGCAATGTTTGTTTTTCTGTGCCTGGCTTATTTCACATTACATAATGATCTCCAGTTCTATCTATGCTGTTGCAAATGTCTGGATCTCAGTCTTTTTAATGACTGAATAGACTCCATTGTGTATATGTGGTACAACAGTCTTGATTACCATAACTATGTAGTAATTCTTAGAACTGGATAATGTGAATCTTCCAATTTTGTTTTTTTTTTTCCCAGAATTGTTTGGGCTACCCTAGTACCTTTGCCTTTACATACTCACCAGTTTCCTCAGCATAAGGTTTTGAGTCTGTTTTCCTGGCTACAGTGGGATTGCATCAGTACCCTCAGAGTAGGGGCTTTGATGAATTTCCTGCTTCTGGTTTAGCCTTTTGTTCTATAGGGGAGATAAGAGAACTGGGTCTGGGAGGATTTAACAGTGGCTGCTGTTCTCCTACCCCAGCTAGAACTATGGGGAGAGATTTTCTTGAGAGCCTCATGGGGCTCCTGAAGGAAAAGACTGGAAAAAATTTGGGAACCTCTCTACGATTGTGACCGTCAGGAACTTCAAAGTCTCACACTACCATGTACTCAGTCACCAGCAATTTGTCAAAATTTCCAGTTTTATCTTCTTACTTCTTTACATAACACCCAGCAGCTTCTGTCCTAGGTAAGCAAATGCTCAGGTTCTGTGTCTCCTTGCAGGAACCTGCCTCTCCAGATTGATTTCTGTATGGCCATCTGCCCTGTGACCTCAGTCCTCTTATGGTCCAAGAAAAGTTGCTGATTTTCAGTTTGTTCAGCTTTTTTTTTTTTTTTTTTTTTGAGACAGAGTCTCGCTCTGTCACCTAGCCTGGAGTTCAGGGGCACGACCTCGGCTCACTACAACTTCTGTCTCCTGGCCTCAAGGGATTCTCCTGCTTCAGCCTCCTGAGTAGCTTGGATCACAGGTACATGCCACCATGCCTGGCTAATTTTTGTATTTTTAGTAGGGACAGGGTTTTACCATGTTGGCCACACTGGTCTTGAACTTTTGACCTCACGTGATCTGCCTGCCTCGGCCTCCCAATTTGCTGGGATTATAGGTGTGAGCCATTGTGCCCCGCCTAGCCCTCTGCATTTTTGAGTGGAAACTGGAAGTCTGAGTTTTAAAATAATAAAATCAGAGCTCTTGGTTCCAGGATGCCTTTTGTTGTGCTGTATTTGAATCTCTGTAATTCCTCTACATATATATATATTTCGAGCTGGCTGCAGTGGCTCATGCCTGTAATCCCAGCGCTTTGGGAAGCCTAGGCAGGTGGATCGCCTGAGGTCAGGAGTTCGAGACCAGCCTGGCCAAAATAGTTAAACCTCTTCTCTACTAACAATACAAAAAATTAGCTGGGCGTGGTGGCGGGTGCCTGTAATCCCAGCTACTCAGGAGGCTGTGGCAGGAGAATCACTTGAACCCAGGAGGTGGAGGTTGCAGTGAGCCAAGATCATGCCATTGCACTCCAGCCTGGGCAACAAGAGTGAAACTTCATCTCTCTCTCTCTCTCTCTCTCTATATATATATATATATATATATATGTATGTATTTTTTTCCATGGTAGTTGTTTTGGTCCATGTGTATCTCCTTCAACATTTTTTAATGGGGTTGTTCTGATTATTCCTCTTGATGGTTCTCTCTCATTGCCTTTTCGTACTATGGTTTCAGTTTGCTCATTGTGGCAAAATACTGGCTATTTCAGTTCTTTAAGTGGTAACAGTCTCATGAGAGAAGAGAATCTCCACCCCGGAATTTCCGCCTGTAGTGTAGCAGCAGACAGGTTGCCAGTCCCACTTCCAGGCACGCACCTCTGCACTCCAATCTTATGCTTTCCCATCCTCAAGATAGGGAAAACTTCCTCTGTTTTAGTTCTTCCTTAGATGCTTGGGAGTCAGCTAGAGAGGTGCATTTACATGGGGCAATACCAACCTTTCACCTGTATTCCATCACCCAAGTGCTAATGTTCCTGCAACATCCACGTTCAGCCTCTGGAGAGAAAGGCTTGCACATGCTGTGGCTGTGGCTGCTGCTGCTGCTGCTGCAGACAGGACTCCTATGGGACCTGGGGCTTTACCACTCCCACTTCCCGATTGCTCCAGCTGCCGCTTAGCTCAGGAAAGCCTTGGACCTGGGATAAGAGAGTATGGCGGGACAGGTTCATGTTAGATATAGATAATATTAGATATATTAATGGTCAGTCATGCTGCATCTTCAGTTGATTTTGCATATCATTAGCCTAATCCATTAAATACTAATTATATTATTTAATAGAAAAACCTATTATTTTCACTTCCAAGTTTTATGAGATTTCATTCAAGTCCTTGAGTACTTACGATTTATTCTCCCTCCAGATAAAATTTCCTCAAACCCAGATATCTGCTATATCCCCCTTTCTCAAAACCCCCAGTAAGTGCTTTGGTTATGGGCTTAGGGCAAAATAACCCTAGCTCATTTAGACTTCATTGCAGTCTGAATGACCAACCTACCATTTCTCCCCTTGGCTCATGACAAACCCTCCCTGCCAACCCTCTAGGCCTCCTTGCTGACCCCACACTTGCTATTCAGCTCCCACTAAACTGCAGACTTCCTGAGGGTGAGAGGAGTTTTTGTACTAATGATGACACTTAGACAGGACTCCACTGAGAAGACTACACGGACCCAAAATGACATCGCTTACAAATCTATGATTTGCAGGAAAAATGATACAAATATCGAAACAGCATTAAAGTAAGGATATGCATCACAGCCAAAAGCTGCCTCCCAGCAAGGAGACCTGGAGAGAGCCCTGGAGGGAGCTCCAATATTCTTCCCCTACAGGGTCATACTAGCATGCGCTCACTCTCTTGATTAGAAACCACCAATGTGTATGTGAAACACATCAGAACCAGGAGCTCAGACATATCTGGGTATGTATGACATGTCCTTCCCTTGATCCAGTCTAGTGAACTAGCAGCTGCCCCATGAACTGTCCTTGCAAAGGCAGCAGACAACTGAAGATCCAGGGTAAGCCCAAATATTCCCTTAGGAGCTGGCAAACATTCTTCAAGGACAGGAACACTGCACCTTGATCTAAAACTCTCAAGAGCCATTTCAACAAGGGCTCAAAGGGAAGCTGCTTTTAACACTACAAAATGTCTCAATTATTTCACTTAACAACCCCTTACTTTCATGTTTCTTTTTGCCCTCCTTCCATTGTCAGTCAGCTTGTCCCACTTGAAATGTCTTTTTTTTTTTTTTTTGAGACGGAGTCTTGCTCTGTTACCAGGCTGGCATGCAGTGGCACAATCTCGGCTCACTGCAACCTCCGCCTCCAGGTTCAGGTGATTCTCCTGCCTCAGCCTCCTTAGTAGCTGGGACTACAGGCGCGCACCACCATGTCTGGCTATTTTTTTTTTTTTTGGTATTGTTAGTAGAGACAGGGTTTCACCATGTTGGCCAGGTTGGTCTCCATCTCTTGACCTCGTGATCTGCTCCCCTCATCCTCCCAAAATGCTGGTATTACAGGCGTGAGCCACCGTGCCTGGCCAATAACAACTCTTTATTAGCAAAGAACATAGAATAAACATCTTTACAACCAAAAAGTAATTTTTGCCATAAAAGGGTGGCATATATATATAATGGCTGAGGAATAAGCAAAACTTGTCACATAAGGCCAGTAAGAAAATTCCAACAATTAACGAGAACATAATTTTCAATGGCCCATTAATTACAGAAAAATTAAACAACTACATCAAAATTAAAATTGTATTTCTAACCTACATAATAGAAATACATTTCAACTTACCTAAATATCTTTTTTTTTTTTTTTTTTTTTTTTTTTTTTTTTAGGACGCAGTCTCTGGAGTCTCGCTCTGTCGCCCAGGCTGGAGTACAGTGGAGCAATCTCGGCTCACTGCAAGCTCCGCCTGCCGGGTTCAAGCCATTCTCCTGCCTCAGTCTCCTGAGTAGCTGGGACTACAGGCGCCTACCACCACGCCCGGCGAATTTTTTGTATTTTTAGTAGAGACAGGGTTTCACCGTGTTAGCCAGGATGGTCTCGATCTAGTGACCTGGTGATCCGCCCCTCTCGGCCTCCCAAAGTGCTGGGATTACAGGAGTGAGCCACCGCGCCCGGCCCTAAATATCTTTTTAGTAGTAATTAGTCTCATAGGTATGGTCCAGTGTCACGTTGTGGTTGTCTAGGTTCCTATGGTTGGAGCGCCGTCTCCTGGACAGAGAGGGTGAAGCTCAGCCAAAGGAGATCTTTGAGCTTCCCTTTGTATTTGCTAAGGTCGAATGCAGCAACCGTGGAACTGAATTTTAGTGGACCTGCCACCGGATTGAAATTTCCTGCCAGTTCATTTTACTAGCTCCTGAGGTTTCAGTTTTATAATTTTCAGATCTCACTGGGAAGTTTTATTATCAGCAAGTGATTTCAAAGCATGGGCTACTTCAAACTAAGGGCAAGTAGGCAACCACATGGCGTCAATGATTCATTTTTATCCTCTTTATCAGAACCACCCCTTTTCTATCTAAATAATGCCTACTTATAGTTTTAGCTAAAAATGAGTTGGGGAGACAGATTTCTAATCCCACATATGATGCCGGCTGGCGGAACTAATGGCAGCAGTTAGGCAGAGTGTAATGGCTAAATCCAAAACACTTAATTTAATTTTTTTTTAATTGCAAAGTCCAGAAACACTTCTGGTCCCTGACAGGACCCCAAATAATGATGCTTACTGACCTATGGTTATTTCGGGAAAAGGATACAACACAGCAGTAACTTCAAGTAAGGATAAATGTCACAGCCAAAGGCTGTCTCACACAAGGTGTCCAGAGAGACCTGGCATGGGTTCGAGTTGTCCTCTCTCTGTTAGGCCATGCCAGGACCTGCTTCACCCTCAGAGCAGGAATCAGCGATGGGTAATGAGCTCAGCTAACTGTAAGAGCAAGGCCTTCTCCATCTTACCCCACAATATCTGGTGAATTCTATTATACAAGACAGGGTTAGTCAGCTGCCTTAGCACCTCGATGGTTTTTGTGTGTGACCAGGCTAAAGTTTTCAAGGGACTTGCAGTCTTTGCAGGACTGCATCGTAACACTTTTAAAATTCAAAATCTATAGCTTGATGATTGTGGAAGTCAAGCAACAAAATGATAAAATTTGAACTCTGAAAATCTGTAAAGACAACAGGTAGTTCATCATTTTTGTCTCCTGTCCAAAGACACAGATGGCTCAGGGAGTAAAGGTAATGGCAATACAAACTTGCATTTTCTTTTTTCTTTTTTTGTTTTTGAGATGCAGTTTTGCTCTTGTCACCCAGGCTGGAGTGCAATGGTGTGATCTCAGCTTACTGCAACCTGCACTTCCCGGGTTCAAGTGATTCTCGTGCTTCAACCTCCCAAGTAGCTGGGATTACAGGTGCCTGCCACCACACCTGGCTAGTTTTTTGTATTTTTAGTAAAGACGGGGTTTCACCACGTTGGCCAAATTGGTCTCGAACTTCTGATCTAAGGTGATCTACCCTCCTTGGCCTCCCAAAGTGCTGGGATTACAGGTATGAGCCACCGTGCTTGGTCTAACTTGCATTTTCTTATCAGTGGTGTATTGTAATTTTTTAGCCCACAGACTCAGGTATGCAAATGTAATTTTATTTTAAACAACTGCTACAGGTTGAGTATCCCTCATCCAAAATGCTTGGGAGCAGAAATGTTTTGGATTTCACAGTTTTTCAGATTTTGGAATATTTTCATCATACTTGCCAGTTGAGCATCCCTAATCTTAAATTCCGAAATTCAGATGCTCCAATGAGCATTTCCTTGGAGCTTCATGCTGGTGCTCAAAAAGTGTTGAATTTTGGAGAATTTTGGATTAGGAATCCTCAACCTGTATTAATTTATTTTTCAAGCTTCTGTTTATGTCTGAAGCAAAAATTTAATTCAGTCATGTTAAGTATGAACTCAGTGAAAAATTCTGTGATTTCTCAGTCATTTAAGTTTCATAACTATACATTAAGATTTCCCCCTTCTTGTCTCTTACTGGGGGTTGATGTTATGATGACCCTAGAGTAACTGTGGTGTTGGTGACCAAAGGCATCTACTCACTGGTGGCCTGCCTTGGTTCTATGCTGATTTCCTGCTCCACATGTGACTCCTCCCCTCTGGTCCTCAGGTGTGGCCCTCTGTCTCCTGGTAATCTAGCATGGCGTAGATGATCCTCATCCAGTTGCTGGCAAGACTGTCCATGGCATATTTGCTAAGTCAATTTCCTTTTGTTCTGGTCATAAGACCCTTTGTGGGTGTAGTATACTATTAGACACATAATGTGGCTACAAGATTAGCAATAACCATAAGGCCCTCTCAAACTCACGCAGGGCCTACACTAAGTGTCACTTAGCAGTATGTTGCAAGGTGGCTTGGGGATTTCCAACTCTGGCCACAGTATTACCAGGACAAGTTGCATCAGTGATATATAGTATAGGTCCTGTGAGATGTTTGAGTGGGCCTTAGTTATCATTAATCTTACAGCTGCAATATGTCTCTTACAGTATACTACAGTGGGCTGCTAACTCTCCCACTGTAAGCTGACATTCTTTTTTTTTCTGAGACGGAATCTCCCTCTGTTGCCTAGGCTGGAGTGCAGTGGTGCAATCTTGGCTCACTGCAACCTCTGCCTCCTGGGTTCAAGCGATTCTTCCGCCTCAGCCTCCTGAGTTGCTGGGACTATAGATGCGCGTCACCATGCCCGGCTAATTTTTGTATTCTTAGTAGAGACGGGGTTTCACCATACTTGCCAGGCTGATTTTGAACTCCTGACCTTGTGATCTGCCCTCCTTGGCCTCCCAAAGTGCTGGGATTACAGGTGTGAACCACCGCGCCTGGCCTGTAAGCTGACATTCTTGCCCTACTAGTAGAGTCACTGCCTTCCCCTGTCATTCTAAGGCTAAGGGGAACTCAGGAAAGGATCTCTTACCTCGTATACCTGTACAATTCATTCTTCCATTTCTTGTTCATAGTGATTGCACCATATTTTTTAGGGAAGTTCTCAAGAGACTTGCCATTTTTCTGCGTCCCAACTAACCTTATGATGATAAGAAAGACAGAGGACATGTTTTGGGGTATGAAAACATGATGCTTACCATTTAGCTCATTTAGCTATGCTCATTTTTTCTGCCCAAGTCCACTTCTCATTTCTCTTTTCATGTACTCTTTAGGGACCAATCTGAGTGGGAACAGAGGTCAGGCCAAGGCTTAAGAATGGTGGCAGCAGGAGAACTCCCACTATTGCTAGTCATGCTAATTTAGCCTTTCCACCATTTTCCTTTCCAAAGTATCCTTTGATGGATACTTTCTGTGTAAAGGGAAAGGATACTTAATTTAAACTATTGATTATTCCACCACTTGAGCTCTAGGGCTAACCTAATAAATCAGAGTTAAGTAGAGAAGCCTGACCCTTCTGAAATGTCTACTGAATTCTATTCCCAAACCACTTGTATCACATGTAGTATGGTATCACTGGATCAGAAGGCAGTCAGTGAGTGCCTGCCTTATTTCCTCTCCCTTCTGACACTTATCCCCACCCCAAACACTTATAATCCTTTTCAAATGAGACTCAGTGTTTTTGTGGGGTCATTCCTGTGGGTCTGAGATGTAAATGCAGATACCTAGGCACAGTGACGGTCTGAGGGGTCACCTGAAGGCATGAAGCCTCTTGTCATTCAATATCCTCATTCTTAAATAGAAAGAATAAATGTCTTTTTAATATTTCATGAAATACACCAATACGTCCTTTCCCCCAGCTTTTATGAGGTATAATTGACCAATAAAAATTGTATATATTTAAGACATGCATAACCGCCAAGCTGGGCGTCGGGGAGATGGCCGAGACTGACCCCAAGACCGTGCAGGACCTCACCTCGGTGGTGCAGACACTCCTGCAGCAGATGCAAGATAAATTTCAGACCATGTCTGACCAGATCATTGGGAGAATTGATGATATGAGTAGTCGCATTGATGATCTGGAGAAGAACATCGCAGACCTCATGACACAGGCTGGGGTGGAGGAACTGGAAGGTGAAAACAAGATACCTGCCACACAAAAGAGTTGAAGGTTGCTAATAATTTATACTGGAATCTGGAACACCATGTTTCCAAGCCAAGAGAAGATCGAATGGCTTTTTACAGCTAACTACTATGTGTAGACAGGTTTTATATTATAAAGTATGCATTCTTATCACATACTATATAGTTAGTTTGTAGAGTGATTTAACCCCCAGTTTCTTGAACATAGTATCTTCACATCTTGGACCTTGGTCAGTTGTGCTATTCATCATTAAACACTAAAACTTTGGCGGTTCCTGCAAAAAAAAAAAAAAAAAAAAAAAAAAAAAAAGACATGCAAACTGATGTTTTTATATATGTATACATTGTGAAATAATCACTATAATGGAGCTAATTAACATATCCATCACTTCACAGAGTTGCCATTTTCTTTATCTTATTTGTGGTGAGGATACCTAAGATTTGGCCTCTTAACAAATTTCAAGTATACAACACAATATTGTTAACTATAGTAGTACAGTATGTTAAATCTCCATACTGCTTTTCATAGAGGTTATACTAATTTACATTCCCACCAACAGTGTATAAGCATTCCCTTTTCTCTGCATCCTCACCAACATCAGTTATTTTTTGTCCTTTGAATTCTAGCCATTCTAACCGGTGTAAGATGATATCTTATTGCAGCTTTAATTTGCATTTTTCTGATGATTAGTGATGTTGAGCATCTTTTCCTTTACTTGTTGGCCATTTGTATGTCTTCTTTTGCAAAATATCTACTTACATCCTTCTTTCACTTTTTTTTTTGAGATGGAGTCTTGCTCTGTCAACCAGACTGGAGTGCAGTAGTGCAATCGTAGCTCACTGCACCCTCAACCTCCTGGGCTCAATTGATCCTCCCACCTCAGCCTCCCCAGTAGCTGGAACCACAGGCTCACACCACCATGCCCAGCTAACTTTTTAATTTTAATAGAGATGGGATCTTGCTATGTTGCCCAGGCTGGTCTTGAACTCCTGACTCAAGAGATCCTTCTGCTTCGACCTCCAGATGTGTTGGGATTGCAGGCATGAGCCACTGCACCTGGCCATTTGCCCACTTTTAAATAGGATTATTTGTTTTTGTTGTTGTTGAGTTGTTTGCATTCCTTGTACATTCTGAATATTAATGCCCTGTTGAATGCATACTTTGCAAATACTTTCTCCCATTCTGCAAGTTGTCTGTTTGTGTGTTGGTTATTTCTTTTGCTTTGAAGAACCTTTTTAGTTTAATTAAAATTTCATTTATCTTTTTTTTTTAATTGTTGCTTGTGCTTTTGAGGTCTTAGTCATGAATTCTTTGCCTAGACCAATGTCCAGAAGAGTTTTTCCTAGGTTTTCTTCTAGTATTTTTATAGTTTCAGTCTTTTTTTTTTTTTTTTTTTTTTTTTTTGAGACAGGGTCTTGCTCTGTCACCCAGGGTGAGTGCAGTGGCACCATTGCAGCTCACTACAGCTTTGAAGACCTGGGCTCAAGTGATCCTCCTGCCTCAGCTCCCTGAATAGCTGGGATTACGGGCATACACCATCATGCTTGGCCAATTTTTATACTTTTCATAGATATGACATTTTCCTATGTTGCCCAGTCTGGTCTCGAACTCCTGAGCTCAAGTGATCTTCCTGCCTTGGCCTCCCAAAATGCTGGGATTACAGGAAAGAGCCACGGTGCCTGGCCTAGTTTTAGTCTTTTAATTTAAGCCTTTAATCTATTTTGAGTTGATTTTTCTATATGGTGAGAGATATAGGTCCTGTTTCATTCTTCTGCATGTGGCTAATTTTTCCAGCACCTTTTATTGAAAATGGTGTCCATTCCCCAGTGTAAGTTCTAGTTGGCTTTGTCAAAAATCAGTTGGCTATAAATTTGTGGCTTTATTTCTGGGTTCTCTATTCTGTTCCATTGGTCTGTGTGTCTGTTTTTATACCAATACCATGCTGTTTGGTTACCCTAGTGTTGTAATATATTTTGAAGTCAGGTAATGTGATGTGGGCTGCTTTGTTCTTTTTGCTCAGGATTCTCTGGCTGTTTGGGTTCTATTTTGGTTCCATATGAATTTCAGAATTGCTGTTTCTAATTCTGTAAAGAATGATGTTGGTATTTCAATAGGGACTGCATTGAATCTGTAGATTGCTTTGGGCAGTATGGTCATTTTGAGGATATTAATTATTCTGATCTGTGATCATGGGATGTTTTTCCATTTGCTTGTGTCATCTACAATTTCTTTCATTAGTGTTTTGTTGTTTCCCTTGTAGAGATCTTTCACTTCCTCAGTTAAATTTGTCACTATAGGTATTTTATTTTATTTTTGTAGCTATTGTAAATGGAATTGCTTTCTTGATTTCTCTCCTAGTTAAATTACTATCACCATATAGAAATGCTATTAATTTTTGTACATTGATTTTGTATCCTGCAACTTTACCAAATTCATTTATCAAATCTAAGTGTTTTTTAGTGGAGTGTTTAGGTTTTTCTAGGTATAAGATTACATCATCAACTAAGAGAACCAATTTGACAATTTGACTTAATGTTTTCCAATATGGATGCCTTTTACTTCTTTCTCTTGCCTGATTTCTATGGCCAGGAGTCTTACAGTTCTATGTCAAATAGGAGTGGTGAAAATGGGCATCCTTGTCTTTTTCCAGTTCTTAGAGGAAAGTCTTTCAGTTTTTCCCCATTCACTTTGATGTTGGCTGTGGGTTTGTAACATATGGCCTTTGTTATTTTCAGGTATGTTTCTTCTATGTCTAGTTTATTGAGAGTTTTTATCATGAAATGATATTTAATTTTATAAAATTGTTTTTCTCCATCTATTGAAATGATCATATGGCTTTTGTCCTTCATTCTGTTGATATAATATTATCACATTTATTGATTTGGATATTTTGAACCATCCTTGCATTCCTAGTATAAATCCCACTTGATCATGGTGCATTATTTTATTTTTTAATTTTTTACTTTTATTTTAGATTCAGGGGTACATGTGCAGGTTTGTTATATTGATAAATTGCATGTCCTGAGGGGTTTGGTGTATGATTATTTTGTTACCAAATAGTTTTTCAATATTATCCCTCCTCCTTCCCTCTGCTCTCAAGTAGGCCCTGGTGTCTGTTGTTCACTTCATTCAGCTCCCACTTACAAGTGAGAACAAGCAGTATTTGGTTTTCTGTTCCTGCATTAGTTCGCTTAGGATAATGGCCTCCAGCTCTATCCATGTTGCTGCAAAAGACATGATCTCATTTCTTTATGTGGCTGCATAGTATTCCAGGGTGTATATGTACCAGATTTTAAAAATACAGTCTACTGTTGATGGGCACCCAGGTTGATTCCGTATCTTTGCTATTGTGAATAGTGCTGTGAGGAACATATGCGTGTATGTGTCTTTATGGTAGAATGATTTATATTCCTTTAGGTATATATCCAATAATGGGATTGTGGGGTTGAATGATAATTCTGCTTTAAGTTCTTTGAGAAATTGCCACACCTTTTTCCACAATGGCCGAAGTAATTTACATTCCCATCAGCAGTGTATGAGCCTTCCCTTTTCTCTGTAACCTCACAAGCATCTGCTATTTTTTGACTTTTTATTAATAGCCATTGTGACTGGTGTGAGATGGTATCTCACTGCAGTTTTGATTTGCATTTCTCTAATGATTAGTGATGTTGAGTATTTTTTCATATGCTTGTTGACCGTGTGTTATTTTCTTTTGAAAACTGTCTATTCACGTGCTTTGACTTCTTTTTAATGGGGTTGTTTTTTGCTTGTTAATTTGTTTAACCCTTTTCCTGTTTGCCCGGAGAATACTCACCAGCAGTGCTTGTGGCTGCAGTGTTTACCCCAAGATAACTTTGCCACGAAATAGCTTGCTTTTATTATTATTTTTGCATTGCTTTAGTATATCAACTTTGGAAACAAAGACATTGTTCTTTTAAAGCATTCTGTTTTTACTAGTGGTATTTCCATTTATGAAACATAGTAGTTCTCAATTGCTGCAAATATAAAATCCTAGAAAACATAGCATTCCTGTGTGTGATGTTAATACTGTTCTCAAACAGTTGTTGACCAAAGATTCATTTGATGAAACAGATTTTTCCAAAATAGGTGATTCTGATAATTCAGACAATTCTGTTAGTTCTGTTTATAAATAACTCCAAGAACAGTTGTTATATTTTATTTCCACATTAAAAGTCAGTCAGATTTGCTTCAGTCTCAAAAAGCATGTTTATGTAAAATTAAATGAGTGTCAGCAGCGAGTTGCATGTTTTGTTTCTAAGTGGGAAAAGGGTTAAATTCCTTATAGATTCTGGATATTAGACCTTTGTTGGATGCATAGTTTGCAAAAATATTCTCCCATTCAAAGGTTGTCTCTTTACTCTGTTGATGGTTTCTTTTGCTGTGCGGAAGTTCTTTCATTTAATTAGGCCCCATTTACCAATTTTTGGTTTTGTTGCAATTGCTTTTGGCATCTTTGTAATGTAATCTTTGCCAAGGCCTACGTCCAGAATGGTATTTCCTAGGTTATCTTCCAGAGGGTTTATAATTTTGGATTCTACGTTTAACTCTTTAATCCATCTTGAATTGATTTTTGTATATAGTGTAAGCAAGCAGTTCAGTTTCAATCTTGCACATATAGCTAGCCAGTTATCCCAGCACCATTTATTGAGTAGGGAGTTCTTTCCTCGTTGCTTCTCTTTGTCAACTTTGTTGAAGATTAGATGGTTGTGGGTGTGTGGCATTATTTCTGGGCTCTCTATTATGGTCCATTGAACTATGCTCTGATTTTGTATCTGCACCATGCTGTTTTGGTTACTGTAGCTCTGTAGTATAGTTTGCAGTTGGGTAACGTGATACTTCCAGCTTTGTTCTTTTGCTTAGGATTGCCTTGCCTATTCAAACTCTTTTTTGGCTTCACACGAATTTTAAAAAAGTTTTTTCAATTTCTGTGAAGAATGTCATTGGTAGTTTGATAGGAATGGTACTGAATCTGTAAATTGTTTTGGGTGGTATGAGTATTTTAACATTGATCCTTCCTATCCATGAGCATTGAATGTTTTTTCATTTGTCTATATCATCTCTAATTTCTCTAAGCAGTGTTTTAATTGTTATAAATATCTTTCTTCTCCCTGGTTAGCTGTATTCCGAGGAATTTTTTTTTTTTTTTTTTTTTGTGGCTATTGTGAATGAGATTGCATTCTCGATTAGGCTCTCAGCTTGGATACTGTTGATGTACAGGAATGCTACTGGTTTTTGTACATTGATTTTGTGTCCTGAAATTTGTTGAATTTGTTTATCATATCAAGGAGCTTTTGGGCAGAGACTATGGGGTTTTCTAGGTGTAGAATCATATCATCTGCAAACAGGGAAAATTTGATTTCTTCTCTTCATATTTGGATGCCTTTTGTTGTTGCCTGATTGCTCTGGCTCAGACTTCCAGAACTATGTTGAATAGAAGTGATGAGAGAAGACATCCTTGTCTTGTTCTGGTTTTGCTTCCAACTTTTGCCTATTTAGTATGATGTTCATTATGGGTTTTCATAAATGACTCTTATTATTTTGAAGTATGTTCCTTCAAAGCCTAGTTTGTTTAGGGTTTTTGGCATGAAAGGATGTTGAATTTTATTAAAAGCCTTTTCTGAATCCATTGAGATGATCATGTGGTTTTTGTTTCTACTTTTGTTTATGTGATGAATCACATTTATTGATTTGTATACACTGAACCAACCTTGCATCACAGTGATAAAACTTATCTGATCATGGTGGATTAACTTTTTGATGTGCTGCTGGATTTGGTTTGATAGTATTTTGTTGAGGGTTTTTGCATCTATGTTCATCAAGGATAGTGGCCTGAAGTTTTGTCATTGTTGTGTCTTCACCAGGCTTTGGCATCAGAATAATGTTGGCCTCATAGAATGAGGAGTCCCTGTTCCTCATTTTTTTTTTGCATTAGCTTCAGTAGGAATCATGCCAGCTCTTCTTTATACATCTGATGGAATTCAGCTTTGAATCTGCCTGGTCCTGGGATTTTTCTGGTTCATAGGCTTTTTATTACTGATTCAATTTTGCAATTTGCTATTCATCTGTTCAGGGATTTAATTTCTTCCTGGTTCAGTCTTGGGAGGGTATATGCATCCAGGAACATATCTGTTTTTTTCTAGGTTTTTTGCTTGTATGCATAGAAGTGTTCATAGTAGTCTGAGCATTTTTAAATATTTTTGTGGGGTTGGTGGTAACATGCCCTTTGTCATTTCTGATTGTGTTTAATTGGATCTTGTCTTTTTTCTTTATTATTCTATCTAGTAGTCTATCTATTTTATATATTCTTTCAAAAAACAATCTCCTGGATTTATTAATCTTTTTGTGTGCTTTTTTCATCTCAATTTTCTTCAGTTCAGCTCTGATCTGGGTTTTTTTTTTTTGTTTTTTTTTGTTTGCTCTTGTTCCTCTAGTTTCTCTAGGTGTGATGTTAGGTTTTAATTTGAGATCTTTCTACTTTTTGATGTGGGCGTTTAGTACCATAAACTTCCCTTTTAACATGGCTTTAACTGTGCCCCAGAGATTCTGGTATGTGGTATCTTTGTTCTCATGAGTTTCAAAAAATTTCTTGATTTCTGCCTTACTATTATTGTTTACCTAAACGTCTTTCAGGAGCAGTTTGTTTAATTTCCACATAATTGTATGGCTTTGGAGCAATCTTCTTAGTACTGATTTCTATTTTGTAGGGTTTCTGCTGAAAGGTCAGCTGTTTCCTGATGGGGTTCCCTTTGTAGGTGACCTGCCCCTTCTCTTAGCTGCCTTTAAAATTTTTTTTCATTTCAACCTTAGAGAATCTGACGACTTTGTGTGTTGGGGGTGGTTTTCTTGCACATTATCTCACAGGGGTTTTCTGCATTTCCTGAATTTGAGTGTGGGCCTCTCTAGTGAGGCTGGGGACATTTTCACAGACAATATCCTCAAATATGTTTTCCAAGTTGCTTGCTTTCTCTCCCTCTCTTTCACCAATGAGGTATAGATTTGGTCTCTTTACATAATCCCCTATTTCTCAGAGGTTTAGTCCATTTTTTAAAATTCTCTTTTCTTTATTTTTGTTTGACTGATTGAACTTAGAGAATTTATCTTCAGGCTCTGAGATTGTTTTTTTAGCTTGGTCTATTTTGCTGTTAATACTTGCAATTATATTATGAAATTTTTTTTTTTTTTTTTTTGAGGCAGAGTCTTGCTGTGTCGCTCAGGCTGGAGTGCAGTGGCACAATCTCAGCTCACTGCAAGCTCTGCCTCCTGGGTTCATGCCGTTCTCCCGCCTCAGCCTCCACAGTAGCTGGGACTACAGGCCCCTGCCACCACGCGTGGCTAATTTCTGTTTGTATTTTTAGTAGAGACGGAGCTTCACCATGTTAGCCAGGATGGTCTCAATCTCCTGATCTTGTGATCTGCCTGCCTCGGCCTCCCAAAGTGCTGGGATTACAGGCTTGAGCCACCGCGCCCGGCATGAAATTCTTGAAGTGAGTTTTTCAGCTCTATCAGATTGATTTGGTTCTTTATTAAAATGGCCATTTTGTCTTTCAGCCTCTGTATCACTTTGTTGTATTTTTTAGATTCCTTGGATTGGGTTTTGACTTTCTTCTGAATCTTGATAATCTTCATTCCTGTTTATATTCTGAATTCTACATCTGTCATTTCAGCCTTTTCAGCCTGGTTAAGAACTATTGCTGGGAAACTAGTGCAATCATTTGGAGGTAAGAAGACACTCTGGCTTTTTGAGTTGCCAGAGGTCTTGTGCTGCTTCTTTCTCACATATGTGGGCTGATGTTCCTTCAATCTTTGAAGTTGCTGTCCTGTTGATGGGTTTTTTGGCTTTTATCTCCTTTGATGTCCTTGGGGGTTTGATTGTGTTATAAGGTGGATTCAGTTGGTTGGCTTCATTTCTGGAAGGTTTTAAGGGGCCAAGGCTCAGCTCAGCATTCCTGGGCTGCATGCTATAATTCTAGGGGGCTGGTACTGGGTCCCCAGATTTGTTCTCTGGCCTCTTCAGGGGCCTGCTGTGTTGGAAGGGCCGAGGTGTTCTGGGTCTGCTGGCCACAACACTCTGACGTGTGGTGCTGGCTAAAGTATTTTGCCAGGGCAGTGGCAGCAGGAATAGTGCTCGCTAACGCAAGCCAGCAGTTGTGGTAGCATGGCAGGGTGCACACACAATGTCTCTTGTTTACATTTAAAGCAAATGTTGATAGGTAAGGACTTACTATTGTCATTTTGTTAATTGTTTCAGTCTGTTTTGTAGTTCATTTGTTTCTCTCTTCCTCTCTTGCTGTCGCCTTTTGTGTTTTAATATTTTTGTAGTGATATACTTTGATTATTTTCTCTTTATCTCTTTTGTATCTATTATAAGTTTCTTCTTTGTGGTTACCATGAAGCTTGCACAAGACTTCTTACAGTTTTAACAGTCTATTTTCAGCTGATAACCACTTCAATTGCATATGAAAACTTTATGTTTTTTATTTTATCTTCCATACTTTCATGTCATTGATGTCAGAATTTATTTTTATTAACAAATTTTTGTGGTTATTATTATTCTTAATACTGTTATGTTTTAATCTCTATGCTAGGGTTAAAAGTGGTTTATACACAATTATTATTACAGAATGATATCTGTAGATTACCTTTACCAGTGAGTCTTATTTATTTATTTAATTTTTTAATTTCTTTAACTTTAAGTTCTGGGATACATGTGCAGAACGTGCAGGTTTGTTACATAGGTATACATGTGCCATGGTGGTTTGCTGCACCTATCAGCCCATCATCTAGGTTTTAAGCTCCACATGCATTAGATATTTGTCTTAATGCTCTCCCTCTCCTTGTGCCTCACCCCTAAAAAGGGCCTGGTGTGTGATGTTCCCCTCCCTGTGTCCATGTTTTCTCATTGTTCAACTCCCACTTAAGAATGAGAACATGCAGTGTTTTGTTTTCTGCTCCTGTGTTGGGATGCTGAGAATGATGGTTTCCAGCTTCATCCATGGAGTCTTATCTTTTTATAGTCTTATGTTTCATACTGCTGTTCAGTATCCTTTCATTACAGCTTGAAGGACTTCTGTTAACACTTCCTTTAAGGCAGGTCTAGAGGTGATGAATTTCCTGTTTATGTTTGGGAAAGTTTTTTTTCCCTTTCTGTTTTCTTCTTCCTTTCCTTTCTTTTCTTTTCCTTTCTCTTTCTCCTTCTCCTTCTCTTTCTCTCCCTCTTTCTTTCTTCCTTTCTTTCTTCCTTTCTTCCTTCCTTCCCTTCCTTCCTTCCTTCCTTCCTTCCTTCCTTCCTTCCTTCCTTCCTTCTTTCTTTCTTTCTTTCTTTCTTTCTTTCTTTCTTTCTTTCTTTCTTTCTTTCTTTCTTTCTTTCTTTCTTTCTTTCTTTCTTTCTTTCTTTCTTTCTTTTCTTTCTTTCTTTCTTTCTTTCTTTCTTTCTTTCTTTCTTTCTTTCTTTCTTTCTTTCTTTCTTTCTTTCCTTCCTTCCTTCCTTCCTTCCTTCCTTCCTTCATTCCTCCCTCCCACCCTCCCTCCCTCCCTCTCTCTCTCTCTCTCTCTCTCTCTCTTTCCTTCTTTCTTTCCTCTTTTTATGTACTCTTTCTCTGTCACCCAGGCTGGAGTGCAGTGGCACGATCTCGGCTCACTGCAACCTCTGCTTCCTGGGTTCAAGCAATTCTCCTGTCTCAGCCTCCTGAGTAGCTGGGACTACAGGTGTGTGCCACCATGCCTGGCTAATTTTTGTATTTTTAGTAGAGTCAGGGTTTCACCATATTGATCAGGCTGGTCTTGAACTCCCAACCTCAGGTGATCCACCTGCCTTGGCCTCCCAAAGTGCTGGAGTTACAGGCCTGAGCCATAGTGCCTAGCCTGTTCCTTTCATTTTTAAAGGATAGCTTTGCTAGACATAGTATTCTTGGTTGCCTTTTTTTTTTCACTTTGAATATGTCATCCCACTCTTTGCTGTTCTGCAAGGTTTTTGCTGAGAAATTGCTGATAGTCTTATTGGGGTTCCTTTGTATGTGATAATTTGCTTTTCTCTTGCTGCTTTCAAAGTTCTCTCTTTATCTTTGACTTCTGGCAATTTAATTATATACGTCTTTGTTGACTTCTTTGGGTTTAACATATTTTAAATACATTTGGCTTCATGAATCTTGATATCCATTTCTTTCCCCAGATTTTCAAGTTTTCAGCCATTATTTCTTTTCTTCCTTTAGACAAAACTTTTCTCTGTCACTGAGGCTGGAATGCAGTGACATGATACAATTTATTGCAGCCTCAACCTCCTGAGCTTATGTGATCCTCCTGCCTCAGCCTCCCAAGTAACTGGGAGTACAGGAATGCACGAACCCACCTGAATAATTTTTTAATTTCTTGTAGAGATGAGGTCTCACTATGTTATCCATGCTAGTCTTGAACTCTTGAGTTAAAGTAATCCTTCCACCTTTGCCCCCCAAAATGCTGGGATTGCAGATGTAAGCCACTGCCCCTGGCCTATTTTCTTTTCCTTTATTTTATTTTATTTTATTTGAGATAGGGTGTTTTATCTGCGATAAGGTGTCATGTCTTCACTCAGGCTGAGTAGTGTAAACCAGCTGAGAAATGCAGTGGCATGATCATGGCTCACTGCAGCCTTGACTTCCTATGTTCAGGTGATTCTCCCACCTCAGCCTCCCAAGTAGCTGAGACTACAGGTTTACATACACCTGGCTAATTTTCTGTATTTTTGTAGAGATGGGGTTTTGCAATGTTGTCCAGGCTGATCTTGAACTCCTGAGACCAAGCAATCTGCCCACCTTGGTCTCCCAAAGTGCTGGGGTTACAGGTATGAGCCACTGTGCCTGGCTCCATTATTTCTTTAAATAAACTTTCCCCCTGTTCTCTTTTTCTTTTCCCTCTGGGCATACCATAATGTATGGCGTCCCAATGGTACTATAGGCTTTTTTTTTTTTTTTTTTTTTTTTTTTTTGAGACAGGGCCTTACTCTGTCACCCAGGTTGGACTGTAGTGGTGTGATCTCAGCTTATTGCAGCCTCCACTTCCCAGGTTCAAGTGATCCTCCCACCTCAGCCTCCCAAGTATCTGATGCTATGGGCATGTGCCACCAGGCCCAGCTAATTAATTTTTTTCTAGAGACAGGGTTTTGCCATGTTCCCCAGGCTAGTCTCAAACTCCTGAGTTCAAGTAATCCTCCTGCCTTGGCCTCCCAAAGTGCTGGGATTACAGGCATGAGCCACTATACCTGGCCAATAGTATTATAGGCTTTTAAAAGAAGTTTTATTTTTTTCCAATAGACTTTCTTTACTTATTTATATTTTTTCTTTCCTTCATCTGACTGGGTAATTTTAAATGACTTGTATTTGACTTGGCTGATTCTTTCGTCTACTTGATGGAGGTTGCTGTTGAAGCTCTTTATTAAATTTTTAGCACAGTCATTATATTCTTCAGCTTCAAAATTTATTTTCATTTTTTTGTTTTTTAATAGTTTCTATCTCTTGGTTGAACTCATTTTGTTTATGCATTGTTTTCCTGATCTTATTTAGTTGCCTGTGTTGTCTTACAGCTCATTAAGCTTCTTTAAGATGATTATTTTTAATTATTTGTCAGGCAGTTCCTAGTTTTCTATGTCTTTAGGGCCAGTTACTGGGCCTTCATTTTGTTCCTTAAATGGTGTCATAGTTTTCTGATTTTTTGTTTTTGTGATCTTTGTAGCCTTGTGTTGGTGTTTGTGCATATAAAGAAGTCATTTTTTCAGTTTTTTACAGACTGACTTTGGGAAAGAAAGCCCTTCACCAGTCAGCCCAGTCAGAGATTCTGGGTAGGCTGGCTGGTGGGAACCATGGCTGGACCAGCTGGTGGGGTCTGCTGGTTGGCTGGTTGGCAGGGTCCTTTGGAAATCCTGGGTCCATGGGCAGATGGGCCTGGTGCTATGGTCTTGCCATACTAGGTAGTTTTCTTTCTATATTTTTCTTCTTGCAATGAATAATTTACATGGTAGAGTATGTATATTTTTGAGAGTGTGTTGCTTTGAACTTAATTTTATAAGAAATTTACTGTATGCATTACCAAATAGTAATTGGTAAGCAGATTATGAGTTCATCCTCCTTTCTTAACCATCTTCTTCTACCTCAGGATTCTTGCATTTTACTGGGCTGGCTTTCCTCTTCCATGAAGGTATTTCTTCCTCAATTCATCATCATTTCCAAACCTATGATGAATCAGGCTTATTCTCTGCTATTGTACTGGTAGTTTAGCACCAGATGGTTTTATTCCATGTTACTCAGTAAGCTCTGGATATATGAGTTGAAAAAGCTACAGTGTCATCAAGAAATTACCCAGGCCAATTGTCATATATCTTTTCCCTCCTTACTTCCTCCTTCCCTTATCTAACTATCCAACCATTCTTTTAGTAATTATTTCAACAGATGTTTATTGAGTTCTTGATGTGCAAGTGTATTAGTTCGTTCTCATGCTGCTATGAAGAAATACCCAAGACTGGGTAATTTATAAAGGAAAGAGGTTTAATTGACTCACAGTTCTGCATGGCTAGGGAGGCCTCAGGAAACTTGCAATCATGGCAGAAGGCACCTCTTCACAGGGTGGCAGGAGAGAGAATGAGAGCCAAGTGAAGGGGGGAAGCCCCTTATAAAACCACCAGATCTCATGAGAACTTACTATCATGAAAATAGCACGGGAGAAACTGCTTCCATGATTCAGCTACCTCCACTGGGTCCCTCCCACAACAAGTGGGGATTATGGGAACTAAAATTCAAGATGAGATTTGGGTGGGGACACAGCCAAACCATATCATTCTGCCCCTACCCCTCCCAAATTACATGTCCTCACATTTCGAAACACAATCATGCCTTTCCAACAGTCCCCCAAAGTCTCAACTCATCCCAGCATTAACCAAAAAGCCCAACTCCAAAATCTCACCTGAGACAAAGGAAGTCCCTTCTGCCTATGAGCCTGTAAAATCAAAGGCAAGTTAGTTACTTTCTAGATACAATGGGAGTACAGGCATTGGGTAAATTCACCTTCCAAAGGGAGAAACTGGCCAAAACAAAGGGGCTATAGGCCCCATGCAAGTCTGAAACCCAATGGGGCAGTCATTAAACCTTAAAGTTCCAAAATGATCTCTTTTGACTCCACGTCTCACATCCAGGGCATGCTGATGCAAGGGGTAGGCTCCCATGGCCTTGGGCAGTTCCACCCCTGTGGCTTTGCAGGGTACAGTCCCCCTCCTGGCTGTTTTCGTGGGCCAGCGTTGAGTGTCTGTGGCTTTTCCAGGCACATGGTACAAGCTGTCATTGGATCTACCATTCTGGGGTCTGGAGGATGGTGACTGTCTTCTCATAGCTCCATTAGGCAGTGCCCCAGTGGGCATTCTGTGTGGGGGCTCCATTCTGCCCTGCCCTAGCAGAGGTTCTCCATGAGGGCTTTGCCCCTGCAGCAACCTTCTGCTTGGCCATCCAGGCATTTCCATACATCATCTGAAATCTAGGCAGGGGTTCCCCAACCTTAATTCTTGACTTCTGTGTACCTACAGGCCCCACACCCTGTGGAAGCTACCAAGGCTTGGGGCTTGCACCCTCCGAAGCAACCACTTGAGCTGTATGTTGTCCCCTTTTAGCCATGGTTGGAGTGGCTGCGACATAGGGCACCAAGTACCGAGGCTGCACACAGCAGGGGGGCCCTGGAGCCTGCCCTGGAAATCATTTTTCCTTCTTAGGCTTCTAGGCCTGTGATGGAAGGGGCTGCCATGAAGTTCTCTGACATGCCCTGGAGACATTTTCCCCATTGTCTTGCTGATTAACATTTGGCTCCTTGTTACTTATGCAAATTTCTGCAGCCAGCTTGAATTTCTCCCTAGAAAATGGGGTTTTCTTTTCTATTGCATCACCAGGCTACAAATTTTCCAAACTTTTGGAAAATTCACTTTGCTTCCTCTTCAAAGCTTTGCCACTTAGAAATTTCTTCTGCCAGATACCCTAAATCACCTCTCTCAAGTTCCAAGTTTTGCAGATCTCTGGGGCAGGGGCAAAATGCCACCAGTCTCTTTGCATAGCAAGAGTGACATTTACTCCAGTTCCCAACAAGTTCCCCATCTCCATCTGAGACCACCTCAGCCTGGACTTCATTGTCCATATCACTCTCAGCATTTTGGTCAAAGCCATTCAACAAGTCTATAGGAAGTTCCAAAATTTCCCACATTTGCTTGCCTTCTTCTGAGCCCTCCAAACTGTTCCAACTTCTGCCTGTTACCCAGTTCTAAAGCTGCTTCCACATTTTTGGGTATCTTTACAGCAGTGCCCCACTCTCTGCAGTACCAATTTACTGTGTTAGTCCATTATCACCCTGCTATGAAGAAATACCTGAGACTGAGTAAATTATAAAGGAAAGAGGTTTAATTGACTCACAGTTCCACATGGCTGGGGAGGCCTCAGGAAACTTAAAATCATGGTGAAAGGAATTTCTTCACTGGGCAGGAGGAGAGAGAAGGAGAGCCAAGTGAAGGGAGGAAGCCCCTTATAAAACCATCAGATCTTGTGAGTACTTACTATCATGAGATTAGCATGGGGGAAACGCCCTCCATGATTCAACTCAATTACCTTGGCCAAGTCCCTCCCACAACATGGGGATTATGGGAAGTAAAATACGAGATGGAATTTGGGAGGGGACATGGCCAAACCATATCAGCAAGATACCATGTAATATTGTTTGGATATTTGTTCCTTCCAAATCTCATGTTGATATGTAATTCCCAATGTTGGAGGTGGGGCCTGGTTGGTGGTCATCAGGGTGGATACCTCATGAATGGCTTGGGGCCCTTCTCATAGTAATGAGTGAGTCCTTCCTCTTATTTCATGCAAGAGCTGGTCGTTTAAAAGAGCCTGGCACCACCTCCCCTCTCTCTTGCTCCCTCTCTTGTCACGTGACATACCTGTTCCCCTTTGCCTTCTGCCATGAGTAAAAGCTTCCTTACCAGAAGAAGAACAGATACTGGTGCCATGCTTGTACAGCCTACAGAACCATGAACTAAATAAACCTCTATTTTTTAAATTAAATTACCCAATCTCAGGTATTCCTTTATAGCAATGCAAAATTGACAAATACACCATGTAAGACACATAGGTCAGAAAGGCTTGATGTACATTTGTTGAACTGATAAGCAATTTAAAAATGTAAAACAAATATCTATATTTAGCATGTATCAGTTATTGCTGTAAGTAATTTCCAAGTATTAACACATTTAGTACTCACAGAAATACCATGTGCTTTTTTTATTTTATAAAAATACAGAAGGTTTAAAAACCTGTTCAAGGTCACATGGTACTAAGTGACAGAGCCATAGCCAAAGCTCCAGTGTCTAGCTCTTACCAGCACTCTATGTTGCATCCATGCCCAACTCTGTTCACCCAAGTCTTCGTGCTAAGATTTAATTCTGTCTCATGGCTACAATTCAAATTGGACCCATCTTGGTGCCCTCACATTAGCAGGGAGTCTCTAAAAAATAAGTTGACCCAGCCAGGTGTGGTGGCTTACGCCTATAATCTGAGCACTTTGGGAGGCCAAGGCAGGTGGATCACAAGATCAGGAGTTCAAGACTGGCCTGGCCAGCATGGTGAAACCCTGTCTCTACTAAAAATACAAAAATTAGCCGGGCATGGTGGCATGTGCCTATAATCCCAGCTACTCAGCAGGCTGAGGTAAGAGAATCACTTGACCCTGGGAGGTGGAGGTTGCAGTGAGCCAAGATTTCACCACTGCACTCCCGCCTGGGAAACACAGTGAGACTCCGTCTCAAAAAAAAAAGAAATGTTGACCCACGTATTGGAACTCTGAGGCCTGTGTATAATCCCAGCTTTGGCTGACAACACAAACTCTGTATTTGGTGTTATCTTTGGACTCAAAATAACAAGTTTCAATCTTGTTGGGCCAGGCAGTTTCTCAGTGTTTCATTCCTTTTCTCACATAATTCCTGTCAAATACTCATCGAATGTTCCATGCTTTTTTTTTTTTTTTGGAGACAAGATCTCACTCTGTCATCTGGTCTGGAGTGCAGTGGCCCAAACATTGCTCATTGTAACCTTGAACTCCTGAGCTCAAATGATCTTCTTGGCTCAGCATCTTGAGTAGCTAGGATTACAGGTGTGTGCCACCAGGCCCAGCTAATTTTTAAAATTTTTCTGTAGAGACGAGCTCTCACTCTGTCATCTAGGCTGGAGCACAGTGGTGGAATCATAGCTCATTGTAACTTTGAACTCCTGGGCTCAAGTGATCTTCTCACCCCAGCCTCCTGAGTAGCTGAGACTGTAGGTGAACGCTACCATGTCCAGCTAATTTTTAATTTTTTTTTGTAGGGATGGGGTCTTGCTATGTTGCCCAGGCTGGTATTGAACCCTTGGCCTCAAGCAGTGCTCCCAACTCAGTCTTCCAAAGTGCTGGCATTACAGGCATGAACTATTGGACCTGCTCCATCCTCTTATTCCTACATATATCCAGTAACATCTGTAACTGAAATAGCAATCTTCAGCCTCAGATGTTAAACCCAATTAAATTGTAAGCAGAAACAGAGAAGAACAATGAACCAGTCAATATTAAAATATTTTAATCTCTGGGTTTATCAAATTCTGTTGAATTTGGATACTATAATATCAAAATAAAATAGTGAAGTAAGTTAATTCCTATAAGACTCCAAAAATGTCCAAGCTTTCAGAATTTACTGTCTGAATTAACCATCATTTCAGTTCTTCTACTATACCCTAGTGTTGACCTTGTTAGAAGGCACATTAAGGCTCTAAGCTTCTAACCTGAGAAAAGTGTCGAAGCTGTTGGTTAGGGACTAAAACGAAAACTTTCACGTTAGGCCAAAGGCTTTGTGATTTGTCAGCGAGACAAGCAGCTTCTGTCAAGGGCAATGCTCCTCCAATGGGGAGAACACTGCTGAGCCTCTAGATGTGTCTGTTAGTAATTTTAGACACGTCAAAGCCAAGAGCCAAAACCAGAGCCCCTGTCTGGTGATAATTTCCTGTGAATGAAAAGAAGCAAGTCACAATAATATATACAATATAATTTTATTTATCTAAAGTTCAGAACCAGATAAAACTAAATTATTTAAAGAAAACTGTAGGGGAGAAAAAGTAATATCCTTTTCTCATCTATCACAAGGTTCCTGGCTGATCCCCCTATAACAAAAGACAGATTAACAGGGTAACAGCATACAAATTTATTTAATGTAACTTTTATGTGACATGGGAGTCTTCAGAAATGAAGACTCAAAAACCCAGGGAAAACTTTATGGACAGTCAGGCGGAAGAATGGTTGGAGGACAAAGGGCTGTGATCTAATGGTAGTTAACGGCTTCAGATTCTTCTTGGCAAGACTCCTCTGGAGTGAACGTCTTATGACCTACTTTCAGGGGACATAGTCAGAGAATTTTTCTAATTACCTTCTTCAAAGAAGAGAGGTGGGAGGTGGTCAGAGAATGATCTTCCTGATTCTGGGGTTTTCTCAGTTTCCTTCTGCTTAAAATACTCAGTATGCTAAGGTACCATATTTTGGGGTGTCATGTTCTGAGCCCCGATGAAACAAGGGGAATGATGAACATATCCGGGGTAGTGATAAGTTTTGGGTAGTGGAAGAGAGGTGGTAAAATGAATAATTCTTTTTTTTTTGAGACAGAGTCTCGCTCTGTCGCCCAGGCTGGAGTGCAGTGGCTTGGTCTCTGCTCACTGCAAGCTCCGCCTCCCGAGTTCACGCCATCCTCCTGCCTCAGCCTCCTGAGTAGCTGGGACTACAGGCGCCCCCCACAACACCCAGCTAATTTTTTGTATTTTTGGTAGAGACGGAGTTTCACCGTGTTATTCAGGATGGTCTTGATCTCCTGACCTCGTGATCTGCCCACCTTGGCCTCCCAAAGTGCTGGGATTACAGGCGTGAGCCACCGCGCCTGGCCTAAAATGAATACTTCTTAAAGCTGGGTAGTAGGTACATGTACATTCATTTGTAATCATTCTTTAACTGGAATGTACATGTTTAGTACATACTTATATAAGTGTGATATGTTTTATAAGGATAAAAGAACAGAAGAAATTTTACAGTTTGCCAAGGCTTTAATAGTAAAACAGCAAATAACACAATGAAACTAGAATAATATTGAAAAACCTCAGCATGAACTATTACTTCGTGTGGTTTTGTCTCTAGTGTATTTGCGCCCTTTTTGTCATCTGTCTTATAGGAGGAGCCTTCAGGCCTCCTAAGGTGGCAGTGTACCAAGGAAATTGATGTTCAGAAATTCCCTGTAAATTCAATTTCTCGTTAATAAGCACTCAGGTATTTGCTAGGAGTGTCAACAGTTATTTATACTTCTTGGGAAGGTCAATATACAGCCAGGGTCTCCTCATATTTCTGGAGGCCACAACATAAAAACCCTTGAGAGAATGACAAGAAGAGTTTCCTTAAGGACTAGATGGGGTCTTTTTACTGAAGGGTGGTATAGTAAGCAGTGGGGTTATGTGAACATTGAAGTTCAAGGGCATTGCCCCTTCAATGGGGAGACCATTGCTGAGCCTCTAGAATTGCAGAGATGTCTTCATGCAGTTATGATCTAATGTCTTTTACTTATGCTAAAGGGAATTTGAGCGGGTCTGTTGGTATCTTTCTCTCAATCACTATCCTCCTGTGACATCTGTGTGCTGACTATAACCAACTTCAAGTCCAGGGTTCAGTTATTTCTACTCTCCTTCACCATAGGAAGCTTGCCCTTGGGGTTTTAACTGATGCCTCATCTTAGGTCAAAGAAAGCAAATCAGGCCTTGAATTGTTGTGTTTGGAAGGTATAGTGCATTTAGGGTATTCTGGAGTATCAGTTGAGAGGAGACACCATTTGTGAAATATCAATGGCCAGATGAGGATATTTCTTTTTATTTTGTACATTATTAAGAAATGAATGTTTGGAGGTGTCTATTTTTTTTCTGTGACAATCACAATAATGACAGATATATACATGGATAGGTAGATAGATACATTTACAATGACATAGTTATATAGACAGAAATAGATATAGTTATATAAACACAAATGGGATTATACTTTACATGTTGAGTTGTGATATCCTTTTTTTAAAACCTAACAGTGTATATCATGAATGTTTCCATGTAGTGAAATATTTCTCTGGATGTAGTAGAATATATGTAACAAAAACCACATTGTTGGACATCTAGATAGCTACAATTCTTTTTTTTTTTTTTTTGAGATGGAGTTTCGCTCTTGTTGCCCAGGGTGGAGTGCAACGGCATGATCTTGGCTCACCACAACCTCCGCCTCCTGGGTTCAAGTGATTCTCCTGCCTCAGTCTCCCGAATAGCTAGGACTACAGGCATGCAACAGCATGCCTGGCTAATCTTGTATTTTTAGTAGAGACAGAGTTTCTCCATGTTGGTCAGGCTGGTCTCGAACTCCTGACCTCAGGTGATCTGCCTACTTTGGTCTCCCAAAGTGCTGGGATTACAGATGTGAGCTACCGTGCCTGGAGATTGCTACAAAATTTTAACCACTATAAATAGTATTGAAATAAACATCTTTGTAAAAATACATTTGTGCATATTCATGATTATTTACTTAGGACAAATTCCAAGTGAAATTTCCTTTTTAGTATCAAATGATTTTATTATAAATCTGAAGCCATTTATTGACCACTCACTTTTCTAAATAACACAAACATGAGAATAAACTAAACACACCCAAGACCCACTAGCCCTTGCAGGACAGGAAGAGGCCCTGGACAGACAGCCTGCAAATGTTTTTGCTTACACCTGATGTCCAAGCTTCCTCACACATTCTAGGGTTCCATGTTTTGTCATCTCTTACAAGGGAAAGGGAAGTAGGTAGAAGAATTCATGCGCAGGAAGGTCATAACAACCTTCAACCATCAAGCTATCTGATGCTAATGGTTTGTACATTCTAGTTTGCAACTCTGAGAAATAATGTCAAATAAGCACTGTCAAATCCCTACTCCCAGCTACCCCTTAAATTCCCATTATTCTTTGAAATTATCTTTGGGACTGGTTATGTTCTTTCATTGTAGGTTTTGTGTATTCCAGAGCACAAACCCAAAATCCATGTGCAGTCTCCATGTTCAAGTATAAAAGTTTGTCTCAGGACAACCTCAGGTTGCTGCAGTGTCTCTTTATCTCTCTGTAGTGTCTACTGAGCGTTGTGCCTTTGGACAGGCTGGTCAAATGGCAGCACAACGAAGGGGACAACACAGTCAACTTCCCCAAAGTCAGACTCTCTCCCAGTTCAAACTGGACACTGCCCACAGTCAAGGCTGAAATACTGAAATCAGGGAGACCTTGGCCTATCTTCATTCTGAAGTTGCAGTCTTATGTAACCATGTAACCGAAGCTACTTCTTCACCATTAATTTAAATGGAGCTTTCGAAAAGGGTGGGACATATTCTTGGGAAGCGCCCTGATATGGAGGGCTGGAGGGTCCTGGTCTTTGGGCTCTGGAGGGGGCACTGGCACCATTGCTGTCTTCTGGGCCCCCAGGATCTCGTGAGTTGCTCGTTCCACTGGTGGCCTGGGGATGTGGTTTAGTTCTGGATCCATCACCTAAGAAAGAACCCTGTCAAATCCAGCTTTCAACGTCCCTGTCTGAAAAACGCTCTGCCTCAGGCCACTTCGCAATCAGTTTTTGCGCATCGTAGGATTCCATTCCTGCTTGTCCAGGTGTACGGACACCGAATGCTCGGCCTTCTGCCTTGATTTTGGTAAGCTGGCTTGGGGTCTATGGGGGCCACGCAGCACCGGCGGAAGCTGCCAAACGGGCCCCCGGCTCCTGAGCTGCTCCAGGATGAGCGGCGGGTCCCCGGGAGGCAGCGCCGGGATCATGGTGCCTGCATGGTCCGGGTCTCGCCCATCGAGGGAGACCAAATACGACTTCTCCGGGACAGAGGGCTTGGTGCGTGTAGAGGTGGCGGCGCGGGCAGCAGAGGAGGCGGCCAACATCTCACCGGGCTTGTGTTTTCATCTGGGTTTCTCTATCCCGGGGCTCCTGCGGATCACTGCAGGGCCGTGGGCGCCGCGTGCAGCGCGGAGCATGCGCAGGCCCCTCGGGGTTGAGGCGTGACCCGAACGCTTGACTCCGGGGCTCCGGGCTCCCTGCGGCCTTCGATGAAGGCTAGTCTGTTCCATCTGGCCTGGCCTTTGTGCAGCTGAGGCAAATCACTGCTGTCCTGGAGGCTTCTTTCCCCCTTGTAACAGATACATTTTTTTCATGAAAAGCTTTTAAAATTGACAATTAGAACGAAGAGAGTTTGTGAAAGAAGCTTGAGAAAAGTGCAAGTTAATATTCAATAAATTCAATAATTTGTACATAGTTTTTGCACCTTTTCAGTTAACGATAGTAAATTAGACAATCGTAAAATATAGCTTAAACAAATCAGAAGCAGTGTGACAATGGATTTGTGTTTTGTAGGAAAAAACGTTTTTTACGTGAGAGTTATTCAGTGGCCTTAGAACCGGCAAACCACCTGCCACGAAACAATGAAAGATGAGACAAAGATAGTTTCGGGATTCACTTGAGATGAGGTCAAAACAAGATTATTTGTCTGGGGTACATAGCCTGCACTCTACAAGGAAAAGACACACTGATAAGATCAGCTAATTGGAAACAATATAAATCCTCTATACAGTGAATGAAGACCGTGTGAGAAATGAAGTTTCCAGAGCCGCAGAGCCTCCTTGCAACCTTTTGCACTGGAGATCTGGCCACCAAGCGGCACACACAGTTAAGTTCTTGGGAATGTTATCTGAGTCCGAGTTCTGCCTCAATATGTTGATTCCCTCTCTGAAGTTCTCTTAGGTGTTTATGTCTCCTATGGCCACACGGTTGGAAATCTTTCTCTTTCTTCCCATCAAGTCTTATCTATGACTTTTCTCTCCCACAGATCCATGACACTGTGTTGTTATTAAATGCATAACTTTTAGTGTATTTACCAAAGTAAATTAAAAATAATGATAGATTCATGACACTAATGATTTTACTAAATGCAAAGCCCAAGATGAATGTTTTAGAATGAGAAAAATGAATAAATATGTTCATAATAAAACTTTATTGAGGTAATAACTTAATAATTTGCTTTGTCACTAGGAGGGATTAAAGTTAACTGTCCTCCTGGTAATAACTTTGTACCATTCTCTCATGCACTTCTAATTTATAGCTTGCAGTATCAGACAATGAAGGTAGCCAGGAATACTTACTACTGTAAACTTACCCAGTGTCATGTTGTATGCAGCTTGATCCAAATTTTCCACAGTCTTTTTTCTTTTCTTTTTTTTTTTAGACAGGGTCTTGCTTTGTTGCCCAGGCTGGAGTGCAGTGGTGCAATCTCAGCTCACTGCAGCCTCGACCTCCCATGCTCAAGCGATCCTCCTGCCTCAGCCTTCCAAGTAACTAGAATTATAGGTACACACCACCATGCCCGGCTAATTTTTTTTTTTTTTTTTTGGAGACAGGGTTTCGCCATGTTGGCCAAGCTAATCTCAAACTCCTGAGCTCCAGCAATCCTCCTGCTGCAGGCATGAGCCACAGTGCTAAGCCAACAATGTTTGCTTTTTAATTCAACGTCTGGTGTATTGCAAATACTTTTCCAAAGTTCTTTTCAGAGCTACCTTCACTTCCTTATTTTTCAGGCTATAGATGAGGGGATTCAGCATGGGAGTGAGTATAGTATACTGCACAGAGAAGATCAACTCTGTGGGGGAACCTGAGTTTGGCATGAGATGGCGGAGCAAAGCTGAGCCATAGTAAAGTATCAATGCAGTGAGGTGGGCAGAGCAGGTGAAGGCCTCGCTTCTGCCCGAGGTAGAGCTGATGCTTAGGATGGTAGAGATTATACGGGTGTAGGATAAGAAGACCAAAAGGAAGGTTCCCAGCCCATGCAGGAGAGTGGAGCAGAGCAAGGCGATGAGGTTTCTGGAGATATCAGAGCAGGACAGAGGGAGGAGAGATGGCATCTCACAGCTGTAGTGGTGAATGATTTTGGCTTCACAAAAGACCATGTTTACAGCTGGGAGGACATTGATGAGTGCGTCCAGAAAGCCCAGTCCCCATGAGCCCCACACAAGGTGCTTATACAGTTGTTTACCCATGATCTGTCCATAAAGCAGTGGGCGGCAGATGGCAGCATAGTGGTCATAGGCCATTCCTGAGAGAAGGCAGGCTTCAGTCCCTGCAGTGACAAACACAAAGAAGACCTGAGCCAGGCAGCCCTCTACTGAAATGGTTTTCCTTTGTGACAGGAGGTTCTCCAGCATCTTGGGCACAATGACTGAAGAGAAGCAGAGATCAACAAAAGAGAGGTGACTCAGCAAGAAATACATGGGCGTGTGGAGACGAGAATCAGCCCTGATCACCAGCAGCAGCATCAGGTTCCCCATTATGGTCAGGAGGTAAATCCCCAAGAACAGCACAAAGAGCAGAGCCTGGACGTGGGGGTTGGCAGACAGCCCAAGGAGGAGGAACTTGGTGATGGTGCTGTGGTTCCCCAAGGCCATTTACAAAGGCCTAGAAATAATATGGAAAATCATAGCAGCCAAGTAAAGACTACTCCAGACAGTTTTCTCATGGTACTGATTCTCTTTTCTTATCAGTCACGTGGAACATAAAAATGATTGAGGTGTAGTCTTTGCTCTTTAAATGATCCACTGAAGAACAGGAATGTGAAAACAAGAAATTGTAACAGTGTAATTAATATGAAGAGAGCTCAAATTTTGATTTACATACGGGTCAGTAATAATGCATTGAGGAAATTTGAAAAAATTTTTAAAGAAAGCATATGATTGACCAGGTGTGGTGGCTCATGCCTGTAATCCCAGCACTTTGGGAGACTGAGGCAGGTGGATCACCTGAGGTCGGGGGTTCAAGACCAGCCTGACCAACATGGAAAAACCCCATCTCTACTAAAAATACAAAATTAGCCTGCTGTGGTGGTGCATGCCTGTAATCCCAGCTACTTGGGAGGCTGAGGCAGGAGAATCACTTGAACCCGGGAGGTGGAGGTTGTGGTGAGCCAAGATCGTGCCATTGCACTCCAACCTTGGCAACAAGAGCAAAACTCGGTCTCAAAAAAAAAAAAAAAGAAAGAAAGAAAGAAAGAAAGCATATAATTGACCAAGGAAAATAAATATCAAAGAGACAATTAATTGGCATGAAGAATGTGTTCAAACACTCAGGACTGAGAAAAAATCAAGTCATGTTCAGTAAAACATGGGTAGTTCTGAAAAGCTAATGCTTAGAGTATAATTGAGCCACACAGATCAGTGGCTAAGTGGACTCCTGTGTCACACTACGTTCACATTCCAGCTGTACTATTAGTTAGCTATATGACTTGTACAAGATATACAAAGCTCTATACCTCAATTTCTTAGTATATAAAATACATATAATAGTGCTATGTAATGTTTTGAGGATTAAACATGAGATTATATATAAAGCACTTCAAACTACCTACTCCTAACTGTTCATTGACATTTGTAACTATTAAAATTATTTATTAAGGTTGTGAGTCTAGACGAAACTCAGATAAATTCTCCTATAGGGTAAAACACTATCAAAAATCAAAGTTGTTTCTGCTAATGCTGCTGTTGTTATTCTTACTTTGTGACTTTATTAAGAAAATCACATTGCAATCATTACTGGTAGAAGCCCACTCCTGCTCACTAACTCAATTAGAAGAAAAACAGGAGGTGAGGAATTATTTTGGAGTGGAGGCTGTTTTTTTTTTTTTTGGGTGGGGGGAGGTAAGCCACTTTGCAGTTACTGTGGATGCTGTCATTCAGAAAGGAGGGTATGTAATTCCTCCTAATAGGTATTGCTACCAGCCTCCAGACGTGACAAGTGGGAGAGAAGTTGTTTGGGACTCATGTAGACACCTAGGGGAATCTTTGATATAATTACTGGGGAAGATGTGTATCCCAGGAATGCCTGGAATCTCTGGAAAAGTAAGTGAGAGGAAGACTTGAAAGGATTTCATGAGACGGGAATACATGAGTGGGTATATAGGCTGTAGCAACAGCCGGGATTCCGTGTAGTACTGCGGATTCTGGACCACTTTCTCAGAAAATAGGAAAAAAATTGGGAATTCATCTTATAGGACTGCAAAGTTGGACTCTGAGCATCTAGTTTCTGCTGGAAATGCCTGCTGCTGGTAATCCCTATCTTACAGGGGGAAGTCCTGTCCCACTGTTCTCTGATCATACTCCAAAGACTGTTTAAAACCAGAGTAGAACATTCATTCCTCTATGTTTCTCTTGTACAGATATTTAGAGTAGCTTTCTGACTTTCATCCTGAGACATTGTTCTCAGTCTTCATATTCCAGATTTCTCCCTTATCGCCAGAATGTGTTCTCCCTCATGACCTTCAAGTATGTATTTCATGAGTCTTCAGGTCTGGATTACAATGCTCTATTTCCTTGAACACTGAATGTTTACTCATAACTCCCAGTTTTGGCCTTATATCCTAAGTCTGACCTTGGGTCACCCATAAGACTCATTATGATATCCCCATCAGTTTCCTGGTCCTGACTACTCCTGATGAGTTCAAAGCCTAGCCAAGGGGGACAGCTGAATCTTTACTAATTAAATCTTTACCTAGAAACTCAGCTTCAAAATCCTTCCCATACCCCAAATACAGATTACCTGTACATCCTGTCCAGTTTTAGATGCATCTGCTAAAAATAGCAATGAACTGGAGAAGGTTACCTTTTAAATCTGGTATCATGGTTGAGTTTATAAAATCCTATTGATGATAAAATGCTTTAGTGGATTCTACACTAATAAGTTAAATAGCCATAGGGCAGGTCCTTTTTTCAAAGGTTCTAAAATATCCTTTAGTTTTCCTGTTTCTAAAACCAATGTCTCATTTATATGCAGTATAGCGTGCAATGGCACCAGCTTGGCTCATTGCAACCTCCACCTCCTGGGTTCAAGCAATTCTCCTGCCTCAGCTTCCTGAGTAGCGGGGATTACAGGCATCCGCCACCATGCCTGACTAAGTTTTGTATTTTTAGTAGAGACAGGGTTTCAGTATGTTGGCCAGGCTGGTCTCGAACTCCTGACCTCAGGTGATCCACCTGCCTTGGCCTCCCAAAGTGCTGGGATCCACTGCACCCGGCCTCAATATCATTTATTAATGAATGCTTCTTATCCTTCTTGATTAGGAATTTTTGGCTATCACAGACTGAAACTTTTCTGGATCACGAATTGCATTTCTATTCCACTAATTATTTCTGCCTTTTAATATGATACAATATAATTTCAGTGGCTGTAACTTTGAGAGGTAAAAATTTGAAGGTAACTCCATTAATACGTTGATTTGTTTTTGGACTTTTTTTTTTTTTTGAGACAGAGTTTCGCTCTTGTTGCCCAGCTGGAGTACAATGGCGCGATCTCGGTTCACCACAACCTCTGCCTTCCGGGTTCAAGCGATTCTCCTGCCTCAGGCTTCCTGAGTAGCTGAGATTACAGGCATGTGCCACCACACCTGGCTAATTTTATAGTTTTAGTAGAGATGGGGTTTCTCCATGTTGGTCAGGCTGGTCTCGAACTCCCGACCTCAGGTGATCCATCTGCCTCAGCCTCCCAACGTGCTGGGATTACATGCATGCGCCCGGCCTGTTTTTGGACATTTTGTCTTATGCTTCTGGATGAATTTTGCTACCTATTTGTATAAAATGTCTTGCTGAGGTTTTATATTTAAGTGTTTTTAGAAATGGAAAACACTGGGCGGAGTGCAGTGGCTCATGCCTGTAATCCCAGCACTTTGGGAGGCCAAGACTGGTGGATCACCTGAGGTCAGGAGTTCGAGACCAGCCTGGCCAACACGGTGAAACCCTGTCTCTACTAAAAATACAAAAATTAGTTGGGTGTGGTGGCAGGTGCCTGTAATCCCAGCTACTTGGGAGGCTGAGGCAGGAGAATCACTTGAACCCGGGAGGTGGATGTTGCAGTGAGCTGAGATTGCACCATTGCACTCCAGCCTGGGCGACAAGAGCGAAACTCTGTCTCAAAAACAAATAAAATAAAATAAAATAAAATAAAATAGGCCGGGCGCGGTGGCTCAAGCCTGTAATCCCAGCACTTTGGGAGGCCGAGACGGTGGATCACGAGGTCAGGAGATCGAGACCATCCTGGTGAACATGGTGAAACCCCGTCTCTACTAAAAAATACAAAAAACTAGCCGGGCGAGGTGGCGGCGCCTGTAGTCCCAGCTACTCGGGAGGCTGAGGCAGGAGAATGGCGTGAACCCGGGAGGCGGAGCTTGCAGTGAGCTGAGATCCGGCCACTGCACTCCAGCCTGGGCGACAGAGCCAGACTCAGTCTCAAAAAAAAAAATAAATAAATAAAATAAAATAAAATAAAATAAAATAAAGAAATGGAAAGCACTGACAACATTTTTAATATTGTTGAACTAGCATGAAAATAGAAGGCACCCTTGTCTGGTTTTGTTTTCAGTACAATCCAATAATTACAGTGTCTCCTTATCAGGTAATTTAATTTTTAAACTGTTAATTAAAAAAATAAAATTTTTATGTTAACAAATGCTGAGTCAACATCTATGAGGTGAAGATTTTTATAAAGTTACCTTATTGCCATAATGTGTTCTGATTATTATTTTGTTGGTGGTGTGACAAATTCTCACTCTGGTTAAATCTTACATGGTATAATATTTAATATATGACATTCATTTGTTCAGATTCTGTTTAAAAGGAAAGAAATAAAAATTCTACTTTACCAGTTACATAATATGTTTTATTTTATATATGCAAAGATTACCATTTTTTTTTTTTTTTTTTTTTGAGACGGAGTCTCGCTCTGCCGCCCAGGCTGGAGTGCAGTGGCCGGATCTCAGCTCACTGCAAGCTCCGCCTCCCGGGTTCACGCCATTCTCCTGCCTCAGCCTCCCGAGTAGCTGGGACTACAGGCGCCCGCCACCTCGCCCGGCTAGGTTTTTGTATTTTTTAGTAGAGACGGGGTTTCATTGTGTTAGCCAGGATGGTCTCGATCTCCTGACCTCGTGATCCGCCCGTCTCGGCCTCCCAAAGTGCTGGGATTACAGGCTTGAGCCACCGCGCCCGGCCAAGATTACCATCTTTGACAAATATCCTAAATAGTCTTGTCTTGTAGGAAATACTTTTGGACTAGGTGGTCTTTTCACAGGCTGGGAATAACTATGTTTAAATGGTAGACTGTGAGACCATCCAGATCACAGGATATTGGAAATGACAGGCACCTTCAGCATTTTCTAGTAACAGCTACTTACTTTATGGGAGAGGAAACTGAGGCCCACAAAGAAGAAAAACTTAGACAAAGTCAGATTGAGTTGATGACATAACAGTGCAGGTTCTCCCATGCTACAGTGCGGTTCTTTGAACCAAATGCACTATCATACTTGGAAATTCTATCACTACCCATTCCACAGCCCAGGAAGAACCAGGAGGGCAAGTCTTTGATGTCACATTTATTTCATCAGCTGCTTGTTTGCTGGTTTCCTTGCTTTGGCAGTTGGAATGTGCTTGGGTCTCACTTGATTTCCAAGTTCCCAGTTTCAGCCATAGGCCCTGGCATCTCCACTCATGGGCACCACCCTCTCTTTTGGGTTCAGTGATGATATCTGCTAATATCTTCCCCTTTTCAGGCAACTGAAGCTGTGCTGTAGATGTCATAGTCATATGGATGGGAATAAAAGAAATTTATTCTCCTCCCGGCTGGACAATTTACTAGGCAGGTGACCCTGAGAGTAAAAGCTGTCCTCGTGGTGATCCTTCTACTCTCACGACCCCATCCCAAGACATCCAACAGGAACTAAGGAGGAGATCCACTAGTTGTCGACCATATTCTCTCTGTGTAGTTTCCACTTCAGGATTATTGCTGTCCTACACTTGCTATCCATGTTGTGCTAGAGGAAGGAAGCTTCCTGCTTTACAATCTGAACCCGAACTGGGTTTTGACAGAGGTTTTGTGAGTGTATGTATTACATTCAGCAACATATAATCTTAATGCTAAAATATTGAAACACTTTATGTATTTTGATGATTTGTGGGGCAAACAGGATAAAATATTTGAAAGGGGGCTATTCAAGAAAGTACGTAGAGTCACTGTACTTAGACACAGGCAGATGAAACCAGTCTTCTTCATCACCTATCACTCAGATTCTTTCTTTAAAGGAATTCCTAATGAGCCCTAGAGAAGGCCACATAGAGGGTGTGGCTAGTATAGTCTCTGCCACAGGGTGAGGTGGCTGAGGTGTCAGATGAGCCTATGGAGCAGGAGAGTGAAAAGGGTTGAGGAAATGGCCTGTCACTTAAACAGTGCCTTTGGGGAAGCATATTCAAATACTTTAGGAAAGAAAACCCGGACAATGGAGTCTATAAAGGACAGACTGTGTTTGACTCTTGACACTGAATTAAGCCCCCAAAGTAGTGTAAGTTTCTAGAGCACTTTCCAGAGGGAATTATAGGCCTCACATTTGTTAATGTGTTTTAAAACTTTACACCTTTCCATCTCTTCATCCCACAATTTTCTGTCCTTGATTCCTGAACACTATCCACACCTGATGCACTCTGTTTGGCCCTTTGTCTTGATCGCAGAGCCCAAAAGAACCTGGCCTAGCCCTGCCTTCACTTGTCCACCCTCTCACCCTATTGCCCCTTGTACGACTGCACCTGCTTCCTGGGGTGCTGCCCTGCCATGTTGGGATGAGGACCTATGAGGCCTGGGTTCCTGACTACCACAGATGGGCAGGGTGGAGCTCAGGGGAAAGACTGCCCGGGTAAAACACCTGGCTGAAGCGGAGATGTCCTTCTTCCTTGGTTATAGAGTTAGGGTCCAGGGTAGTAAGGTGATTGACTGAAGAGCTGTGTCTTCAGGTTGTGGACACAGCCTCCTGATGGCTTCTCTCCAGAGTTGAACTGCAATCTTCTCAACTTTGGGGTCATGGAGGAATCTGGAGGCCTTACGCTTCTGTGCCAAATAAGAGAAAGTTGTAGACGTATGAGGGAAAGAGATCTTACCCTTTCAGTCCCCTTCCTGGCCTCCATTACCCTTAGGGATTCCATTATTACACTCCACCAAGAATGGGCATCTCAGGTTCTGGGAGTTGCAATTTCCTGATGGATGCATGGCTCATAGGAAAAAGCTCTTGTTGGGTGGGCTTTAGGAGATGAAGCATCATAACCTATTACAGCCTATGTTTTCATCAGGAATATTCCTACTGCTTGACTCAGAGGAATAATAAAATTAAAATTAAATAATATCATATATCTGAAAGATTTTGACCAATCAAAAGTGCTCCTCATATGCAAAGGTTTACAATAGTTACATTGAGAATTTTGTTAATATGAAATCACTTTTCATTTATTCCTTCCATGGTTTCAGCACTGAGAAAGTTAAAGCATAACAATCCATCTCTTTAAAACAAATGGCTTTATTTTATGAGAGTCAATTTTCTGAGATAGGGACAAATTCTGTTAAAACAGGGATCTAGGGAGTTCATCTTTTCCATTTCCTGGTTTGGGAAAAACCATAACATGTCAAAATTAGTTTTTTTTTTTTTGAGACAGAGTTTCACTCTTGTTGCCTAGGCTGGAGTGCAATGGCACAATCTTGGCTCACTGCAATCTCTACTTCCTGGGTTCAAGCGATTCTCCTGCCTCAGGCTCCCGAGTAGCTGGGATTACAGGCATGCACCACCATGCCTGGCTAATTTTGTATTTTTAGTAGAGACGGACTTTCTCCATGTTGGTCAGGCTGGTTTGAATTCCTGACCTCAGGTGATCCACCTGCCTCGGCCTCCCAAAGTACTGGAATTACAGGCAAGAGCCACCGCACCCGGCCTAATTTTTTTTTTAAACATTTATCTTTAAAGCCCTCTGAAGTACATGGTGCTGCTGTCTTTCTTTCTTTTTTTTTTTTCAGCTTTTAAAGGTTATTTTATTTTATTTATTTTATTATTATTATTATTATTATTATACTTTAAGTTCTAGGGTACATGTGCATAACGTGCAGGTTTGTTACATATGTATACTTGTGCCATGTTGGTGTGCTGCACCCATCAACTCGGTGCTGCTGTCTTTCTTGACTATCTAGTCCTATTTCTCAGTCGCACTATTGGAAAGTCTTTCCTTCCAATGTCTAATTTAAATTTATGTTGCAGTAGCCTGATCTTTTTTCTCCTCATCTTGTTATGGAAGAGAAAGCGACATCTCTCAATATTAGGGCATTTTAACTTTTGTTAATTTTCTTTTGAAAATTAACTTTTGCTAATTTTCTTATAACTTTCTTCTAAGTCCTGGATCCTTTTTTTTTTTTTTTTTTTTTTTTTAAATGAGACAGGGTCTTGCTCTGTCTCTAGCCCAGGCTGGAGGGAAGTGGCATGATCATGGCTTACTGCAGTCTTCACCTCCCCAGGCTCAGGTTATCTTCTCACCTCAGCCTCCAGAGTAGCTGGGACTACAGGTGTGCACCACCATACCTGGCTAATTTTGTATATTTTGTGGAGACAGGTCTCACTGTGTCGAACTCCTGGGCTCAAGCAATCCAACCGCCTTGGCCTCCAGAAGTACTGGGATTACAGGCATGAACCACCCCACGCCCAGCCTATGTCCTTGATTCTTTATTCCTTCTTTGTGGTCTTCCTTTCCTAGCTGTCATTCTTTCTATGTTCCCTTATTCCCTCAGTTGAATTAAGATACTTTCTTACAATAAGATACTTTCTTATGGTGAGGTTCAGGGTTGATCCTGAGGGTTCAGGGCTGATCATGAGATTTCAGGGATTTCTGATGGGGCTGAGGATGGAGGAGGAATCCCAGGCTCTGTAGTTCACCATTTGTAAGTCGGGTGGGGAGGCACTTCTTGCCCCTTTGGAAGCACAGGCTTCCAAAGGCTCAAGGCTCAGAGCTAGCTATATTCGTGGCCAGCACACCCATATCCAGGTGGGTGCCATCTCCCTTGAACATTGTCAGAATAGGGACACTTACCCAGTCCTTGGTGCTGATGTCATAGGTGTCACGGAGCAGTTGCTCATCCCTGAAATGGACACAGAGAAGAGTCATTCTGTTACAGGGGCCTGGACATGTCTCCCCAGCTGCTCAGCTCGCATCCCTGGTTTGAAGTATAGCCAAAGTGGGAGGGGCCAGACTTGAAGGGACACTGACGACCTAACAAGCCCGTCAGAGAGGCAGTTGCAGAATGTGGCACCAGAAATCTGGCCCCCTGTGAAGCAGAGTGGATCATGGCCGCTGAAGCTCTGTAATCCAGGGCTGGGAGCTGAGTTAGCCAAATGTTTCCATCCCAGGGCGCTGCCGCTGGAACAAGTCCCTGGTAGTTCACTTCTTATCTCCGTTTTTTTGTGTGGGAAAGGGATACAATGAGACTTGAATTCTCCTCATCTCACCCTGGATTTCACCCTGCCTTGCTCCATCTTTCAGGAAGCAGAAAAGCAGCAGCAACAGTTAGATCCTAAATCCACATTTTTACAGCCCAGGTAATCAGGTGGGTGTTCCCAGGGCCCTGCAGGGATCTATTTGGAAATCAGGCTTCCGAGGATGAAGGAGAGCATTCTCCAAGCAGAGGTAAGCTTGGCCCTTTTGACCTTTTGAACCTTAGGGATCAGCATCCAAGGAAATTATCTCACGAGCCTCTGGATCTCACAGTGGAGGCCATAGTTTCTTGTTCTGGAGTGGAGGTGATGGACCAGGTTTGGAGAAAGATCAGAGAGGTCTTCTCTGGGACTGTCTGTATTTAAAGATCCCCAAGAAGATTTGTACTCTTAACGAACTCCATTTTGCCACGGGGCTGAAAAAGCATAGAGTGGTTCCAATACCAGAGAGACCCCAAGAGTAGTCAGAATCTCCAGATTTCCTCCTCTCCCTGCCTCTTGTATCCACAGCTGAAGGCTCCTCACCCCTTCCATGGGATATAAAAATCCTTGAATTCAATCTTATTTAATTCTGACTTTGGAGGCTCTCTCTTTGGGCTCAGTCATATATATCCTTGATAATCAATGGGATTCAAGAGCCAGGAGCTTTGGCACCATACGGGAGTCTCTTAGAGGCAGAGAATCGCGGATCTCAGAATTCAAGCCTAGCTTAGACCTACTGAATAAGAATCTGTTTTTTAACAAGGGACCCAGGTGATCTGTATGTATGCAAAAGTTTGAAAAGCCCCAATTTGTAAGTTCTTTCTTGGATGAGTGAAGAAAAGAGTTCCACATATGGCTTTTGTGCTATAATTCTAGGCTCCTGGGTATTTTGAGTATTTTCTTGAAATGCTAGAATTAGCATCTGGGCATTTGAAAACTGTAACTTGACCACCCTGAGTAATCATTCCACTCTAGCCTGCCTGCCATTCTATCCCTGTGCCAGCCTTGGGAAGCTGTTCCCTTTTTCTGTATTTGCTGTCTTTACAGACAAGAACCATATCTAGCTGAAGCATGAGAGTGTTCTCAGGCCCTCAACAGCCATTCCAAGGGAGAAAAGGATTCTTCCATCCCTGTCCACGTGCTGTAGACCGAATGTCTATGTCCCCTCCAAATTGATATATTGAAACCTAATCCCCAAAGCAATGATAGTAAGGTGTGGGGCCTTTGGGAGGTAATTCACTTATGAGGGCAGAGCCCTCATGAATGAGATTAGTGTCTGTATGAAAGAGAACCTAGAGAATTCCTTTACTGCTTCCTCCATGTGAGGACACAGTGAAAAAGTTGGCTGTTTATGAACTGGGAGGCAGGGCCTCACCAGACACCAAATCTGCTGGCACCTTGATCTTGGACAGCCCAGCCTCCAGTACTGTGGGAAATAAATTTCTGTTGATTATAAACTAACGAATATGGTATTCTGTTCTAGCAGCCTGAACAGACTCAGACATGAGGCGATTGCGATGGACAGAGGAGAGACTCGCAGTACTTATGAATGCTTTAAGGAAAGCCAATTCCCAATATGGTTGAAGTGGGGAAAGAAAAGAACCTGGACTCTAGCCTTAAGCTAAATGGAAGATCCTAGGGTGAGACTTTGGGATGAACTCCATATCTCGTTCTTATCTCCATTTTTTTTTTTTTTTTTTTGTATGGGAAATGGATACAATGAGACTTGAATTCCAGATCCCCTCCCTTGTTTCCTTATCCAAACCTTGGAATGGTGCTCTTTTATCTCGAATCTGAGCATCTTCCTGCAGCTGAAAAATAATGAGAATACAGAGTCAGAGATGATGGGGCTGGTGTCCTGTGGACCTGCAGTGTACTAGCTATAGACTTGGTCAAATGCAGGGATGTCTGTTTGGGAAAACATGGGCTTCCTGGACGTGGAACTCCCAAGATTTCTTTCTTTATTTTTTTTGAGATAGAGTCTCGCTCTGCTGTTCGGGATGGAGTGCAGTGGTGTGATCTCGGCTCACTGCAACTTCCACCTCCCAAGTTCAAGCGATTCTCCTGCCTCAGCCTCCCTAGGAGCTGGGATCACAGGTGTGCACCACCAAGTCTGACTAATTTTTGCATTTTTGGTAGAGATGAGGTTTCACCATGTTGGTCAGGCTGGTTGAACTCCTGACCTCAGGAGATCTGGCCACCTCAGCCTCCCAAAGTGCTGGGATTACCATCCAGCCACTTTGGCCACTGTGCCTGGCCAAAATCCCAAGACTTCCAAAAGCACAATTTGTATTGTTTTTGTATCTCTCACACCAAACGACTTAATATAATGCCCTGCATATAGCATATGCTCAATAAATGTCTTTTGAATAATGAATGAATAAATAGGGGCAAGCTGTGCCTCTTTAGGGGTGGGAGACACATAATTCATCACTTACAGTCATAACTATTCATACCAAGGTCTCACATCTTTTATTCTTTGTGGCCCTCTGGCCTTCTGCTATGTCTTTTCTGGGCCCTTTTACACTCCTCATTGAGTCTCCAGTGGTTCTCTGCAGAGAAGCTTTAACTACATGTAAAGGATCTTTAAAAAAATTCCTTCTTGGCCGGGCGGGGTGGCTCATGTTTGTAATCCCAGCACTTTGGGAGGCCAAGGTGGGTGGATCACCTGAGGTCAGGAGTTCAAGACCAGCCTGAACAACATGGTGAAACCCCGTTTCTACTAATAATGCAGAGGTTAGCTGGGTGTGGTGCCAGCTGTAATCTCAGTTACCCAGAAGGCTGAGGCAGGAGAATCACTGGGACTTAGGAGGCGTAGGTTGTGGTGAGCCGAGATCATGCTACTACACTGTAGCCTGGGTGGCAGAACAAGACTGTCTCAAAAAAAAAAAAAAAAAAAAAAAAAAAAAAAAGAAAATCCTTCTTAGGCTGGGCACAGTGCCTCACACCTGTAATCCCAGCATTTTGGGAGGCCAAGGCTGGCAGATGGCTTGAGTCCAGGAATTCGAGACCAACCTGGGCAACATGGCAACACCCTATCTCTACAAAAAATAAAAAAAAAAATTAGTTGGGTGTGGTACTCCCAGCTACTTGGGAGGCTGAGGGAGGAGATTCGCTTGAACCTGGGAGCCAGAGGTTGCAGTGAGCTGAGATCACGTCACTGCACTCCAGCCTGGGCACAGAGTGAGACCATGTCTCAAAAAGAGAGAGAGAAAGAGAGAGAGAGAGAGAGAGAGAGAGAGAGAGAGAGAGAGAGAGTGAAATCTATAGAAGAAGAGCCAAGGAGAGCAGAGGAAGAGGTTTTATTTCTATTTACCCAAGAAGGTTAGCTCTTGTCTCTAATTTGTACTTCCACACAGACATAGTCACCTAATAAGGCAGTTTACTACATCACTAGGGGATTCTCCCCAACTCAGTCACTTATCAGCATTTCATACAACCACATAGAGTATTCTTGCTGAGAGAAGTTCTAGCATATACAATTTTCTGTCTGTGTTATCACATTTCCTCAAGGGAACTGTTAGGCATCTTCTTGCCTTAGCTGCCTGGACGGACAAGACAGTGGTACTCTTTAAGGGAGAAATCACTAGAAAAATAAATGAAGCTGAAACCTTGGTCAGAGGCAACATCTCAGTAGGGTAAGAAAAAAAATGGGATCAAGGCACATGATAGGGCTGGGGAATTCAGAGAATCAAAATCTAATCTCACCTCCTTTTGTATATCCTTAAAAACTGTCAGCACCTGACAGAAGACAAAAATATAGAAAAAATAATATTGTAGTTGATTACTTTATTACAGAGAGATTTCACATATAAAATTAAGTTACCTAGTCTCCTAGCCACTAGGCTATAGAATGTGAATGCCAAGACTGTGGCTTTGTAGCTCTAGCAATAAATCCTCACTGACTTCCACTCTACAGAAACCTCTGGGCCGCCATTTCTTTATGTGGTAAATGAGCGAAATACAGTAAAGTATTTAAAGAAGACTGGGCTGTGCCTTGGATGTATAACGAAACCTACTATCATATTTATTTTCAGTCTAATTCATTCTTATTCTGAAGCTTAGCACAGGTATTCAAATCAACGGTATTTATTTGCTCGTTGGAGGGAGTGTAAAATCATATGATCACTTTGGAAAAAGTTGTGGCACTTTCTTTTCTTTTCTTTTTGGCTGTGAGTTTATTCAATGCAAAATAATCCTCTCCAATTTTACCGAGGTAGATGTACATCCACAACCAAATCTGCCTCTAAACTGGAATTCAGTTGCTGACCCAGCCCCAGCCTCCACTTTCTTGTCGGCACCAGGGGGCACAGCATTCTGTCTGTAGGTATCTCTGTTGGCTCCCCCTCTTGTGAGTCTTGCAGATCACTAACCCTCCAGACCTTTTAGGCCGAGGCCTGCCAGTCTCTGGATGGCTGTGGCGTAGAGTGACAGGCACAGTCTCCGGGTGATGAAGGTAATCATGGAGATACTGGACACCCTCATTGATAAGGTACCAGTAGAAATGTCTCCAGGCAAACTGTTGCTTCATGTAGCCTCGGGACTTGAGAGACTGCATGGCCTTCATGATGTGAAGGATGGGCACATTCTTGTCTGCCAGCTCCAGGTGCTTAGGCATGTGGACATCCTTTTTGGCCACCATGACTCTCTCCTTAAAAACGAGTTCATAAATGGCAATCCAGTTCTTCGGCATCAACATCTCAGTGGCTATAGGGTCCAGGGCCGGGGCTGGCAGTTTCTTATAAAACCAAATATCTGCCTACTGTATTACCCAGCCATGAATGGATCCAGTGACTGTTGGAACTGTGGGTTGTCTCCCTTGGGAGAAAGTGTGAGAACTTTTAGATAGTTGTTATCTTGTTTGGTGGAAATATAGTGTATGTAGATATTCAGGAGCTTCAATTTGTATATAAGGGTACATATGGAAGATGAATGGGCAAAGGGGTACAGTGTGCCAATGATTAATTCGTTGCCTCTCAATGGTTAATTCTCTGCCCTTTGTTCACTCTTTGTTATATTATAAGTACTTGATTATTTTCTTGTTCTCAACAGGATGGTCTTTTGACTCTTATATAAACAACTTACTCTTTAGCTAATATAATAATTGTAAGAACATGAAATAGTGATGCTACTGTACAGCATTATAATTAAGATTATTTCCTTATATAAAGAGTCATTGAATATCACAGAAAATAAAACATGTTGGACACATTATTCATTTTATATAATATTGTACAGTGGGGGCTGGCACAAGAGGCTCTAGATAATTTTACTAATTTTTAATCAGAAATGATTAAATGCTCAGTTTCCTGTACTGTAAGTTCAAAAGTGATCAATTATCTTTTAATTCTCATCTCTATCTAAGGTTTTACGAGCAACTAATATGGTAAGATTGGGATGTTGAAGTAGCTGGTATTTATGTGAAGGCCTCTTAGAAACTCCAAGTAAATGTCTGTATTCTATGAAAGTTCACTACAATTTGCTGTGGGTATCTTATGGGCATTACTGGCTTCTGCACATATATACCCTTCAACTATAAAGTGAAACCTGGCATTTTTACGTTTGTGAATTGAAATCAACATTTTCATGTTTGTGAAAGGCCATACCTGTGCTTTCAAGTCTGTAAAAATCACTGAGAATTGGGGATTAAACGCCCTTAAAACAAACAGGACCTGTGACAGCTTCAAATAAGTGGGTGTCGGGAAGGGGCGCTGATGTGCACAGACCCGAGAAGCTCTGAGAATATGAGACTGCACAAACAACAGAACAAGGTGGGAGGGAGCGTGTTGATCCTTCACCGTCAATCAACAAGCCACTCAAGGAAAGAGAAATAAATGTGCTCCTTCCTGAAGCCTTCCCCCACTTCCCACCTCTTGCCACGCTGTCAAAAATGATTCCTCTGTCCTCACCTGGTCCCACAGGGTTTCAGTGATGGTTACCTGTCTTTCCTGTAGAAATAAGGAACAAATGTTGGAAACAATATCCCAACTCTCCCAGAAACTGAAGTGACACGTTATGAAACATTATGAAGACAAGATATTTCTTGGAATTGAGCTAGACACCCAAAATCATCCCATTTCTCAGGCAGCCAAAAGTCTCCTGCAGCCCTGCTGAATCATTTCATCCCATATATCCTGCTTCGCTCTGGATCTAGCTGGTGTGTGACAGGTCCAAACAGACCCATTTGTTTACCACCTTGTCAATGCCTGTACAGCCTGCCTGCCCCTGGAGTCAACTGGTGAAGCAGTGGCATTGGAGATATTACTGGTGTGGTAGACAATGACCCACTCTACCAGCCAGTCAAGAGCACCCCGTCCCTTCTAAGGCAGCTTTTTTTTTTTTTTTTCCTCCTGTCTACAACCTCTTCTCCTCCCCTCTCCCTAGGAATTAGAAGGCCCAGAGGATCCAGAGAATTTGCATACCTTACCCACCTGTGATCTCATTGTCCCTTCTGTGGATGTGCTACAAAGAAAGAATGATATAAACCTGATGAGGAGCAGAGAACGTGGGCTAAAGGCTTCTCCTAACTCTATTCTATCACTCCTAGCAGGAATTCTTGAAGTTTCTGTACTAAAAATCCAGGAAGGATAGCCAGGGTCCTGCCTCTCATATCCCTTATGGGAGGTGTGGGGACAGGTGGGAACCTTGCCTCATCTTCCAAATATCTTGGAAGCCCTTTGAGAACTCTAAAGCATAGAACATTGGAAGTGAAGGTGATGGTCACTGTCATTAAACCTTGTCATTTTCCTGCCTGCCTAATTTATGTCTACTCTCCACCCTTCACCCCACCTAACCTGTCAAACTTCCCAGGTCCTCTTTGGAAAGTATACTCAATTAGCAAACTGCTTCCTTTTTTATCCCCCGAAAAAGTGTTCTTTTCCTTTGTGACTTCTGATGGGGTGGTAATGGGGATGGAAGGCTGAGGAAGTGGAAAGATTTTGCTTATTCTTGGCAGCACAACTGAAGCTTTTATTCCTAAATACCACCTCATTCCTAAATCAGTGCCAAAGTCACCTAGGAGAGGATGTATACAGATATACAGGTAACTGGAAGAAAGAAGAAGGGTGAAAGTGAGTGAAACCCGGGTAACCAGTCTGCTCTATCATGCTTGCCGATCCTGAGCAAACAGCCTCATCTCCTGGCCGTGCGGTTCCTGCTAGTACAGTTCCTGCCATTAAAAAAAGCAATAAGTTTTTCCAAACAGGAGTAGGGAGGCCAGTAATCACAGGGAGTCTGGGGACCCAGAAGACTGAAAACTGGGCTCTAGATGACACTGAAGCTCAAGACCAGCTTGGGCAACATAGTGAGACTTCGTTTCTACAAACAAAACAAAACACAACACAACAAAACAAAACCAACAACAAACAAACAAAAGAGCAGCAGCAACAACAACAAAAAAACCCAGCCAGGCATGGTGGTAGGCACTTGTGGTCCTAGCTTACTCAGGAGGCTGAGACAGGAGGATTGCTTGAGCCCAGGAGTTCGAGGCTGCAGTGAGCCATGATTGCACTACTGCACTCTAGCCTCAGCAACAGAGCAAGCCCTTGTTGCTAAAAAAAATAAATAAAATAAAGTAAAAATAAAAAGACACTGAGCCTACAGATTTCCAGTTAAAAGGAGACTGTTGATGAATATTGATAGCATTGACATCATATCAGATGGCTCAGGCACACAGTTCTGCCAGCTGTAGTGTTATTTCTCCATAGAACCCGGCAGAGCTACTACTTATTGCAAATCCAAGCCATGCCCCTAATTCTGAAAACATCCTTTTAATTTATTTAATGATACATATTAATCGTACATATTTATGAGGCACATGTGATAGTTTGATAATGCATACAATATGTAATGATCAAATCAAGAGTATTTAGGATATCCATCACCTCAAACATTGATCAGTTCTTTGTGCTGGAAACATTTCCACTCTTCTCAGCTAACTATTTTTGAAATACATAATAAATTATTGTTAATTATAGTCACCCTACTATGCTATTGAACCTCAACCCTAAGCCTGTTTCCTCACCTATAAAACAAGAGGAGTAATCTTTCTCTCAAGGATTTGGGGGATGATTATATGAAAGCACTTGTAACTGTTAAGTGTTTTCAAACGTTATTGTTGTGTGTTATTTTTACAGTGTCCTGTCCACTTTCACCATCAAAAAGCATATGTTCATCAGCAGAAAGGCCAGGGCTCTGGTGTGGTTTATGTGTTTTCTCATATGGAAGTCTAGGAGACTCCAGTATCTACTCATTATTTTTTCCTCAAGGTCCTGCAGCTGTCTGGAAGAGAATTCATACTCTTAGATAGAGCAGATTCCCAACTTCCTCCAGACTCAGGCTTCTCAATTCCTTGCTGGCTCTTAGGCTTGAGGTCCAGTTAACCATTCTGAGCACTTTCATAAGATAGGCAGCTTAGAAATTTATAAGTCATTTTTCACTTTCTCTTCCCAAATTTCTACAAACTCTTTTTGTTTCGCTATTGTTGCCCAGGCTGGAGTGCAGTGGCGCAATCCCGGTTTACCGCAACCTCCGCCTGCAGGGTTCAAGCGATTCTCCTGCCTCAGTCTCCCAAATAGATGGGATTATACGCATGCACCAGCACGCCCAGCTAATTGTTTGTATTTTTAGTAGAGATGGGGTTTCTCCATGTTGGTCAGGCTGGTCTCGAACTCCTAACCTCAGGTGATTTGCCCACCTTGGCCTCGCAAAGAGCTGGGATTACAGGCATGAATCACCACGCCCATTCCCAAATTTCTACAAACTCTTATCCCAAAACATCTGCTGCAAGTTCAAAGGCTCAAGCCAAATTCTGATTCCTTTATGAAGCTTTCCTGATCCATAAGTTCACAGTAAACCCTCCTTCTTTTCTGACTTCATGAATACCATCACCTGGGTCTCATATTTAGCCTCAAGCAGCAGATTCTAGCCCGCTTTTGAACCCTAGACCAAGGGAAGCTTGATTTTGGGTGGTTGGCCTTGATTCACACTATAGAGGATTCAAAGGACTTAGGCAAAGTCAATCCTGGAATAAATAAATGTCCCTAGTTTGTGTACCCCACCAACTCCTAGAGGAATTGCAGTTGATGCCTGATTTCTAAATTAGAATGACAAAGATTTGCTATTGTCTCTTTCGTCAAGGAGATGGAGAAGAGGGAGGACACATTAAAGTCCCCATCTTATCCAGCCAGGAAGCAAGTGAAGCCAAATGAAGAGTGATAGGAGGAGACAGGAGACCCTGGTTCTTCTCCCATGGAGTATAGTAATCTAAGGACGTTTGAGGGTCATCATTAGCCCCATTACCTTCTCTGCTGCTTGGAGGTCATTTCTGCCTTTGGTTCTTGATCCTGGCAGGGATGCTGTGCCATTTGTTCTCAGACAGAAACCAAGGACTCTGGAGCTGAAGATGGAGATAGCTCCAGGCCCTGGAGAGGCATAAATGAATATGGGGAGGAGGCAGGCACATGGTGAGAAGAAAAGTGTTTATTCACTGGAGAACTACCAGGACAGATATCTCAGCAGTTAATGAAGCATTTGTGTTTTGGATGGGTGAGTGTGCATGTGCATGTGTGTGCTTGCATATGTGTGCATGTATGTGTGTACATATGTGTAAAGAAAGATGAGGGTAAGAGGAGGGTAAGAGGAAGGAAGTATTTGGCCCGGGTAAAATCTTCCTATAGTCTTTGTCAGTAACAACAGAAATTGCAGTGAGGAAGTAGATGAAAAAAAAGAGAGAATCTAAGTGAAAAATAACACTTAGCTGAGATTGGGGATGGGGCATTGGCCAAAGGGTCTTTGAGTTCAGGCAAGGACAGGAAATAGAGTAGAGTGAATGCAAGATTGGTAAATACCCCACCCCCTCCCACCTCAGTCAGAATTTTCATGGTTAACTAAGGGTAGAGTTTCAGGATGGAGGGCCATCAGCTCCAGCCTTCAAGTGCTTTGTAGAGAAGAAGGGCTCATAGGCAGTGACCCAGACAGGAGACAAATCCTCCTTTGAGACGTTTCCCTTCCACTTTTCCCACTCCCACCCTTCTTGACCTCCAAGCCCCAGTCAAGAACCAGATCAATTAAGCCTAGAAACTTACCCTGCTTGGTTCCCCAAATTACACTTTGCCCCACTCCTTCCCCCCTAGACTTTTTCCTCTTTGAGCCCCATCTCACAACAGCCTCCTGTTCCCATATCAACCTTGCCCTTTTCAACACTTTGTGACTTCAGCTGTGACCTCACAGACAGACAACTTGCTCTCCCTCCCAGCTGCACACTAGGCTCCATTCAATCCAAATGATAATGGTAAAATGATGGGATAATGTTGTGGGATTTTAATTTTAGTTTCTGCAAATTTTTGCTTCTTCATTGCCTTCTAGCCATTGCATTGGAAATCCATTGATTCTGAGAGATGAAAGCAATGAGGCCAGAAGAACCCAGTTTTTAGTTTGAATTTCAAAATCAGGTCTGAGAAATCTGGCTTTCAATTTCAAGAGGTAGGTCCTTTAGAGAGAAATGGTTTTGTTGTGAATTCTCAAAGTCTTTGACTTAGAAGATCACCAAAGATTTGTGGATGATTATGGATTTCAAACCTTAGAGGGGATGAAAACAGGTTTTCTGAAGAAAGTATAGGGCGTTAATACGGAGGCAGGAAGTGAATATTAGGGAAGAGGCGTTAGGTATAGATGTGCAACTCTGGGACCTGCTTCTTTTTGGTGATGGTGCATATAAAATACCCCAATATATCTAGAAATTTAAGAACAGAAAGAACCAAGGGCCAGCTTCTCCCTTGAAACTAGACCCCTGGAGGAGCAGCCTCAGAGAGAGCACTGTGCCTACATGGGGAGGTCGTGGTGAAGTGGGAATTGTGGTATAGCATGTTTAGGCAGACAGGACCTGAGATAGTACCTTTCAGGTCCCACAGCCTGCTCAGGTGATGGTGGGAAAACTCCTCATGCAGAAATGCAGAGTGTAGAAGGAGAGGGCTGAAATCTAAAGAGGACTCACAAATCATGCAACCTGTGACAAAATATCAGGGTACGTACAACAGATGGAGGTGTCAACGTTGGCTCGGCCCCCCACCTGTCTTCAGCAGGATTTAAGGGAAAGGCACACTGTCCCATCCCTTGTTTTGATTTTAGAGCTCCAGGTGCTGCTAGTGAGACCACCATGGACCCTCTCTGCACACCACCTTCTTACTATCATGAAGTGCTTCAAATTAGACTCTGATTAGAGGTTACTCTCTCCCACCCTTTAAGAGACCAGAAGGGCCATTCCCATCATAATCTACCTTTTTGTTTACCTCAGTTTCCATAAGGAGTCTAAGCTCCTCCCTTTATCATCTCACATCACAGGAACTTTTACCCTTTTATGGCTAGATGTATCTCATAATCCAACTCAATTTCTACCTCTTTCAAACCACCCCAAGTCTTTTGCTATCCAAAAGTAATTTTTTTAAAAAAAATTCCATTTTTATTTTGGATTCAGAGGATATACATTTAGGTTTGTTACAAGGATATATTGTATGGTGCTGAGGTTTGGCCTTCAGCACCAAAGGCCAAATTTTGGGATCCTGTCACCCAGATAGTGAACATAGTACCCAACAGGAAGCTTTTCATCCTTTGCCCCCTCCCTCCCTTCTTTTGGAATCTATTGTTCCCATCTTTATGTCTGTGTGAGTGTAGCTTCCACTTACAGGTGAGAACATGTGGTATTTGGTTTTCTGTTTCTGTGTTAGCTTGCTGGGATAATGACCTCCATCTACATCCACGTTGTTAGAAAGAATATAATTTCATTATTTTTTATGGTTGCATAGTATTTCATGGTGTATTCCATGAAGAGGAATGTACCACACTTTATCCCATCCATGACTGATGGGCACCAGGGTTGATTCCATGTCTTTGCTATTGTGAATAGTGCTGCGATGAACATACAAGTACATGTGTCTTTTTGTTAGAATGATTTATTTTCCTTCGAGTACATCCAAAATAATGAGATTGATGGGTCAAATGGAAGTTCTATTTTTAGTTCTTTGAGAAATCTTCAAACTGGTTTCTATAGGGGCTGAACTAATTTGCATCCCCACCAGCAGTGGATAAGCCAGCATCTGTTATCTTTTAACTTAATAATGGCCATTCTGACTGGTGTGAGATGAGATGTCTCATTGTGGTTTTGATTTGTATTTCTCTGATAATTAGTGATGTTGCATATTTTTCTCATATGTTTGTTGGCTCAAAGAGCTTTTGCACAGCAGAAATTCTCAACAGAAGAAATAGATAACCTATAGAATGGGAGAAAATATTTGCAAACTGTGCATCTGACAAAGGACTAATATCCAGAATCTATAAGGAACTTAAACAAATAAACAAGAAAAAACCAAACAACTCAATTAAAAATTGGACAAAGGACATGAACAGATACTTCTTAAAAGTAATTTTTTTTGTGTGTGAAATAATTCGTTTTATACATTCCTGAGTTTCAACCATACATTCTTTTTACAATACAACAAACAAAACAATGAAAGATATTCAAAACAAGGTTCCAAGGTTGGCCCAACTTGATTGATTGGGTATTTGTGTTTTTAGTAACTTTACAGCTTTTTAAAATGAAGCTTTTAATGAAGATATACCACTGAGTCTTGCTTTAAAACCAAAAGTATCCAAACTTAGTATCACCTTTTATATATATATATATAAAAAAAATAAGAAAAGCTATTCTATCAGGTAACAAAAATGAAGCTTCCCCCTCACCTAGCAGTTCATCTGGAATGCATCTTGAAAAGATCAGTGGCCTGTTGGACTTAAAGAAGCCATCCCCCAAAAAATTGTATGAAAAAATTTATTGAAATGTATCAATGACAAACAGACATAAAACTCAAAGTTTGGCTCATCTGAGGGGCAGGAGAAAAACTGGTACAGATGTTCTTTTATACAGATGAAACATGGGTTCACAAATTACACATCACTTACAAAGCAACCAGAGAGGGACACGAAAGCAAACCTGTACATTCACTAGGAATTTGCAGTCATTTCAGATTTCCACTAGGTAAGAAAATAAAATTTTGCGTCATTTTTTCCATGCTCGGGTGTATGAAAAAAAAAAAAAAAAAAAAAAAAAAAAAAAAAAAAAGCCCCGCTGACGTGTAGCAACGTCTCCAGCACTTAGGTCTGTAAAATGTTCTAAGTGCAGAAGTATATGTGGAAGAATTCTCTCGCCATTTTTGTAAAACAAAGCATTCTAATATTTTACAGAACAAGATAGGACAGTTTTTTTTTTCTTTTAAAGAAGTTGAAGTTTGAGGGTTTCTTCTCTTTTAATTATTACCAAATCCATTTTCCTTGCAACTCACAAGCCTGCTGTTTTCAGCTGTCTGGCTCTTAAGCTCTCAGGAGTAACATCTGAGTCCCCTTTGTAGAGCGAAGCCCACCACCATCTGTGAAGGGGGAAAATGGATGAGAGATGGGGAATGTCGCCAAACCAGTGCCAAAATACGCCTTTAGGTTGCTATTTACAAACCAGGGTGTTGGATGCCTCTAGCAGGCCCGAGAAAAGCAGGTATCATGTGAATCAAAGCAAAAGATATGGCTGGTGCTCAGCCCCTCCTGGGCGTTGAGTAACCAAACTGAGACCAGCCGCGGCCTTCCACCCAACCCAAGAGACTTGGGAAATACCAGGAAACGTAAGAGAACTCCAAACCATCTTCTTTGAGAACCAGGAACAAATGCTTAGTGTGTACTTAGCTATTGCATTTACAGGGACAAAAACCGGACACAAAGAAAAAGTAGGGGGAAAAATAAAGAGTGGCAGTAAAAATGGTATTTTATTCCACCCCCTTCCGCCCTTCCTCTCCCCACAACCCCCAGTACGCTTTTCCTCTCTAGTTTCCACAACAACGTTACAATCAGAAAAAAATAAGTCTCAGGGGGCAGGACTGGAGCGGGGGAGGGGATATGGGTAAAAACAGTCAAATCACAATAGGAATTTTTCAAAATAGGTTATTCCACTTAGTCATCATCTTCTCCCTCATCTTCAGTTTCTCGTTTTCGCTTCTGACCCCCTTCTTCTTCACCAAGCTCTTCTTCATCTTCCTCGTCATCTACCTCTCCATCGTTATAACCTTCATCTTCTCCTCCACTCACGTCCTCTTCTTCACCTTCCTCCTCCTCACCTTCCTCCTCCTCACCTTCCTCCTCTTCCTCGTCCTCCTAGTCTTCCATTACCTGAGCATCTTCATCATACTCCTCCTCATCCTCCTCCTCGTCATCCAGGCACTCCACGTAGCCCTCAGCATCCGAGTTAGAGGCTCCTTGTCGTCCAGGTGATAGCCGTCGAGACTACTTCCTTTATTTTTCTATTTACATCAGATAGATGTATTGTCTGTATCTCTACAGCGTTTCCTAAATCTGATCACTTCTCATCATCTCTAGGCCACGCCATACTATATATCTCAAGGACTATTGTCAAAGCCTACTAACTAGCTCATTCTTATCTTCCTGCGGTAGCCAGAATGCTCATTTTAAAATGCAGAAAACCCTAAAGACTCTGACAAAAGGTTACTAGAACTGATAAACAGTTTTAGTAAGGTTTCAGGATACAAAATCAATATACAAAACTAGTGGCATTTCTAAACATCAATAATATTCAAGCTGAGAGTTAAATTAAGAACACAACCCCATTTGCAATAGCCACAAAGAAAATGAAATACCTAGGAATACAGCTAACCAAGGAGAGGTGAAAGATTTCTACAAGGAGAACTACAGACCACTGCTCAAAGAAACCAGAGATGCACAAATAAGTGGAAAAACATCCCATGTTCATGAATTGTAAGATCAATATTATTAAAATGGCCATATTCCCCAAAGCGACTTACAGATTCAACACTATTTCTATCAAATTACTGATGTTATCCTTCACAGAATTAGAAAAAAACTACTCTGAATTCATATGGAACCAAAAAATAGCCTGAATAGCAAAAGTAACCCAAGCAAAAAGAACAAAGCCGGAGACATCACACTACCTGACTTCAAACTATACTATAAAGCTATAGTAACCAAAACAGCATGGTATCAGCACAAAAACAGACACATAGACAAATGGAACAGAATAGAAAATTCTGAAATAAAGCCTTACACTTAAAACCATCTGATCTTTGACAAGACCAACAAAAACAAGCAATTGGGAAAGGACTCTCTAGTCAATAAATGGTGCTGGGATAGCTGGCTAACCATACGCAGAAGAATGAAACCAGACCCTTACCTTTCACCATATACAAAAACTAACTGAAGATGGATTAAAGTTTTAAATGCAAGACTTCAACCTATAAAAATTCTAGAAAATATACCCCAAAGAAAGGAAATCAGTATATAGAAGAGATATCTACATTCCTATGTTGGTTCCAGCACTGTTTACTAAGATTTGCAAGCAATCTAATTATACGTCAAAAGACGGATGGATAAAGAAAATGTGGTACATACACACAATGGAGTACCATTCAGCCATAAAAGTAATGAGATTCAGTCATTTGCAACAACATGAATTGAACTGGAGATTATTATGTTAAGTGAAATCAGCCAGGCACAGAAAGACAAACATTGCATTTTCTCACTTATTTGTGGTATCTAAAAATCAAAACAACAGAACTCATGGAGGAGAGGCTGGGAAATATAGTGGGGGCTGTTGGGGGAGATGAGGATGGTTAATGGGTACAAAAAATAAAAGGAATGAATAAGACCTACTATTTGATAGCACAACAGGGTGACTATAATAAAAATAACTTAATTGTACATTTTTAAATAATTGAAAGAGTGCAATTGCATTATTTGTAATTTAAAAGATAAATGCTTGTGGGGATGGATACCCCATTATCCATGATGTGCTTATTTCACATTGCATACCTGTATCAAAACATCTCATGTATGCCATAAGTATATATATCTAACATGCACCCACAACATTTTAAAAAATTAAAAAAGAATAAATAAACATAAAAAATGAAAACAAATTCTAGAAGAAAACTTAGTAGATGCCCTTGTTGACATCAACCTTGGCAAAGAATTTTTGGCTAAGTCCCCAAAAGCAATTGCAACAAAAACAAAAAAAATGGACCAGTGGGACCTAATTAAATTAAAGAGATTCTGCACAGCCAAAGAAACCATCAGTAAACAGACTTCCTACAGAAAGGGAGAAAATATTTGCAAACTATGCATCTGACAAAGGTCTAATATCAGGACTCTATAAGGAACTTAAATGAACAAGCAAAAAGCTACCCCATGAAAAATGGGCAAAGGACATGAACAGACACTTCTTGAAAGAACACACACAAGTAAACACAGGAAAAAATGCTCATCAGAGAAATGCAGACCAAAACCACAATGAGATACCATCTCACACCAGTCAGAATGGCTATTAACAAAAAGTTAAAAAATAACAGATGCTGGTGAGGCTGCAGAGAAAAGAGAGCACTTCTACATTGTTGGTGGGAATGTAAATTAGTTCAGCCACTGTGGAAAGCAGTTTGGAGATTTCTCAAAGAACTTAAAACAGAAATACCATTTGATCCAGCAGTTCCATTACTGGGTGTCTACCCAAAGGAAAATAAATCATTCTACCAAAAAGAAACATGCATGCATGTGTTCATCGCTGCACTATTCAGAATAGTAAAGACATGGTATCAACCTAGGTGCTCATCAATGGCAGACTGGATAAAGAAAATGTGGTACGTATACACCATAGAATTGCATGTAGCCATAAAAATGAATAAAGTCATGTCCTTTGCAGCAACATGGATGGAGATGGAGACCATAATCCTAAGGAAATTAATGCAGGAACAGAAAACCAAATACTGCATGTTCTTACCTGTGGGAGCGAAACATTGGGCACTCATGAACATAAACATGGGAGGACAGACGCTGGGGACTACTAGTGTGGGAAAAGACAGAGGGGAGTGTGTACTGGAAAACTACCTATTGGGTACTAAGCTCACTATCTGAATGCAATATACCCATGTAACAAACCTGCACATGTACCCCCTGTATGTAAAATAAAAGTTGAAAAAAAAGTGACTACTTTGATATTAATATAACCACAACACCTTTATTGTTGTTGTAGTTAATGTTTGCGTATCTTTTCTGGTCCTTGTACTTTCACTCCATCTGTATCTTTATACATAAAATATGTCTCTTATAAAATCAATAAATAAACAAACAAATACATAAAACACATACAGATCACATCACAGCCTTCCTCAAAACCCTGCGTTCCCTCTGCATCATGCTTAGGACAAAACACACATGGACTTCCAAGTCCAGGCCTACCCCTGGACATCATTACTGCCCACTCCACCAGTCCATTCTGCTTTAGTCACACTGGCTTCCTTTCCCTCAGGTGTGCCAGATGTGCACTTCTGTCTCAAGGTTTTGGCTCCCTCACTCAAATGACATGTCCTCAGAGAGATCCTTTTATATCCCCTCTCTAAAGCAGCAGCTACCACCACGTGCCCTTTACTCTGATTTGTATTTTTTAAATTCCCACTTGACATTATAAATATCTAATAATTTTGTCTGTCTGTTTCATCTAATGGAATGTAAGCTTCATGAGGGCTTTTGTCTTAATCATTATTGATTGTATTTACAGTACCAAGAACTATATTTGAAAAATAGAAGGAACCCAAATGTATGTAGAATAAATGAGCCAACGAACACTACATAGTGACATTTCCTGTGGGTGGGAAGCCATTGCATTATTATCCAAGCCAGTGATGAGGATATTAGGGCATCCTGCAGAGGAGAGGCACCCCTCTGCTGCCATGATATCATCTAAAATAGCTAAGTTGTTACATGGCCCCCCAACACAAAGAGTTAAATTTAGACTATATTTTTAAGAACTTTATTGAGGTATAATTGACATACAATAAACGACACATACTTGATAAGTTTGGGCACGTATATACACCCATGAAATTATCAACAAAAACAAGATAATGAAGATATCCATGAATTCAAAATTTCCTTAGACCTTTTGGTAATCTGTCATCTTAGTCCTCTCTGCCATTCTGACCCTCCCATCCTGAAGCAACCATGGATATACTTTCTCTTATTGTATTAATAGAATGTTATACATTCTCTAGAATTTTATTTAAATAAAATTATACAGTGTGTACTTTTTACGGTATGGGTTCTTTCATTTTGAATAATTATTTTGAGATTTCTGTTATTATGTACAGCATTCATGTCATTCATTTTCACCGCTGAGTAATATTCCATCATGTGGTGTATTCATTTCATAGGGCTGCCATAACAAATTACCACAAAATTGGTGGCTTTAACAGCAAAAATGTATTCCCTCACAGTTCTGGAGGCCAGAAGTCTGAAATCAAGGTGTCAACAGGGTTTCTTCTAAAGGCTTTCAGGGAGAATGGTTCCAAGCCTCTCTTTTAGCTTTTAGTGGCTGCAGACAATCTGTGTAGTTCCTTTGCTTGTAAATGCCTCATTTCAGTCTCTGCCTCTGTCTTTCCATCACCTTCTCTTCTGATGTGTCTTTCCCCTTCTCTTCTAAAGACTCTTGTCATTAGACTGAGGTCCCATCCTAATCTAGGATGATCTTATCTTGATATCCTTAACTTAGTTATATTTGCAAAGACCATTTTCGCAAATAAAGTCACATTTACAGGTTCTGAGTGAACATCTGTTGGGGAGGGGTAGCATTCACATCACTACATGTAGATCTACTACCATTTGTTTTTCCATTTACCTGTTGATGGGCAGTTTGGTTATTTTCAGTTTGGGGCTATTACAAATAAAGTGGCTATGAACATCCATTCACAAATTTTGTATGGACATATGCTTTGTTTCTTTTGGGTAAATAGGAGTGGAATGGCTGGGACATATGGTAGGGGTTGTATACTTAAAAATTAATAAACTATCAAACTGTTTTCCAAAGTTGCAGTACCAAGTATCATTTTACATTCCTACTATCAGTATATGAGATTTCCAGTTGCTCTATATTTTTACCAGAATTTGGTATGGCCATTATTTCTAATTTTAAATATCCTAATAGGTGTGTAATGTTGTCTCATAGTTTTAATTTGCATTTCTCTAATAACTAATTGTGTTAAGCATCTTTTCGTTTGTAAACCATATATATATATATATATATATATATTTTTTTTTTTTTTTTTTGAGGCAGTATTTCGCTCTTGTTGCCTAGATTGGAGTGCAATGGCTTGATCTCAGCTCACTGCAAACTTCGCCTCCCTGGTTCAAGCGATTCTCCTGCCTCAGCCTCCTTACCCCCATGCCTGGGTAATTTTTGTATTTTGAGTAGAGCTGGGTTTCACCGCGTGGGCCAGGATGGTCTCGAACTCCCAACCTCAGTTGATCCATCCACCTCGGCCTCCCAAAGTGTTGGGATTACAGGCATGAGCCACTGCGTCCAGTTGCAATCCATACATCTTTGATGAAATGTCTGAACAAATATTTTACCCATTTTATAATTGAGTTTCTTGCTTTATAATAATAGATTAAGTTTTGGGTGTTTGTTTATTCTGCATTCAATTCCTTAATCATATATGTGAATTGCAATTGTTTCTGCCAGTATGTTTTTTAGGAAGAGGAAAATCTTTAATTTTGATAAGGCTCAATGTATCAATTTTTCTTTCTAGAAATCTTTGCCTATCCCAAGGTCACAAAGTATTTTTCTAAGGTTTTCTTCTAGAAGTTTTATAATTTCAGATTTTTTAGACTTTACCTTTAGTTCTATGATTCATTTTGAATTAATTTTTGAAGTGGTATGAAACATATCATAGAAGTTCTCCCTTGTTGATATTCAATTATTCCAGCACATTTTTTAAAAAGACAATCTCTTCTCCCCAACTGCCTATGTACTTTTGTTGAAAAACAATTGACCATATATTCATGAGTCTATTTCTAGATTTTCTATCTGTTCCATTTGTCTATTTTTCTGTCTTTATATCAATACTGCATTGTCTTAGTTGTTATAGCTTTATAATGTCTTGAAGTCAGGCAGTGTAAGACCTTTGACTTTGTTCTGTTTCAAATTGTATTGGCTATTCTAGATAATTTACATTTCTATGGGAATTTTAGAATCTTCTTGTCATTTTCTACATAAAGACCTGCTGGGATTTTGATTACAATTGTAATGAATCTGTAAATCAAATTGGGGGGCACTGACAGCTTAACATTTTAATATTGAGCTCTTTTGTGAATTAATGTATATCTCTATTTAGCTCTTTTTAAAATGTAACTTTTAAGTTCGGGGTAATGTGTAGGTCTGTTATGTAGATAAACTTGTGTCATGGGAGGTTTGCTGTACAGATTGTTTCATCACCCAGGTATTAAGCCTAGTACCCATTAATTATTTTCCCTGATCCTCTCCCTCCTCCCACCCTTCATCCTCTGTTAGGCCCCAGTATGTGGTGTTCCCCTCTATGTGTGCATGTGTTCTCACCATTTGGCTCCCACTTGTAAGTGAGAACATGTGGAATTTGGTTTTCTGTTCCTGTGTTAGTTTGCTAAGGATAATGGCTTCCAGTTGCATTTATGTTACTCCAAAGGACATGATCTTGTTCTTTTATTATGACTGCATAGTATTCCATGGTGTGTATGTATGCAGTCTATCATTGATGGGTGTTTAGGTTGATTTCATGTTTTTGTTATTTTGAATAGTGATGCAATGAACGTATGCATGCATATGTCTTTACACTAGAACAATTTATATTCCTTTGGTTATATACCCAGTAATGAGATTGCTAGGTTGAATGGTATTTCTGTTTTTAGGTCTTTGAGTAATCTCCACACCGTCTTCCACAGTGGTTGAATGAATTTACACTCCCACCAATAGTGGATAAGCATTCCTTTTTCTCTGCAACCTTGCCAGCATCAGTTATTTTTTGACTTTTTAATAATAGTCATTCTGTCTGGTGTGAGATGGTATCTCATTGTGGTTTTTATTCACATTTCTGTAATGATCAGTGATGTTGAGCTTTTTTTCATGTAATTCTTGACTGCATGTATGTCTTCTTTTGAGACATGTCTGTTCATGTCCCTTGCCTACTTTTTAATGGGATTGTTTGTTTTCTTGTAAATTTGTTTAAGTTCCTTATAGATGCTGCCTTAGATGTTTGTCAGATGCATAGTTTGCAAATATTTTCTCCCTTTCTGTCAGTAGTCTGTTTACTCTGTTGATAGTTTCTTTTGCTGTGCAGAAGCCCTTCAGTTTAATTAGATCCCATTTGTCAATTTTTGCTTTGATTGCAATTACTTTTGGCATTTTTGTCATGAAATCATTGCCTGGTTCCTATGTCCAGAATGGTATTGTATAGGTTGTAATACAAGGCTTTTATAATTTTGGGTTTTACATTTAAGTCTTTAATACATCTTGAGGTAATTTTTGTATATGTAAGGAAGGGGTTCAGTTTCAATCTTCTGCATATGACTAGCCAGTTATCCCAGCACCATTATTGAATAGGGAGTCTTTTCCTCATTGCTTGTTTTTGTCAGCTTTGTTGAAGATCAGATAGTTGTAGGTGTGTGGCCTTAGTTTTGAGTTCTCTATTCTGTTCCATTGGTCTATGTGTCTGTTTTTGTACCAGTACCAAGTTGCTTTGGTTACTATATCCCTGTAGTATAGTTTGAAATTGGGTAATGTGATGCCTCCAACTTTATTCTTTTTGCTTTGGATTGCCCTGGCTATATGGGCTCTTTTTTGGTTCCACATAAATTTTAAAACCATTTTTTTCTATTCTGTGAAGAATATCATTGGAAGTTTAATAGGAATAGCAATGAATCTGTAAATTACTTTGGGCAGTATGGCCATTTTAGCAATATTGATTCTTCCTATCCATGAGCATGGAATGTTTTTCCATTCGTTTGTGTCATCTCTATGTCTTTGAGTAGTATTTTGTAATTCACATTGTAGAGATCTTTCACTTCCCTGGTTAGCTGTATTCCTAGGTATTTTATTCTTTTTGTGGCAATTGTAAATGGGATTGTGTTCCTTGTTTGGCTCTCAGGTTGGCTGTTATTGGTGTATAGAAATGCTACTGATTTTTGCACATTGATTTTGTATTCTGAAATGTTGCTGAAATTATCAGCTGAAAGAGCTTTTGGGCCAAGACTATAGGATTTTCTAAATATAGGATTATGTCATCTGCAAACAAAGATCGTTTGACTTCCTCTCTACCTATTTGGATGCCCTTCATTTCTTTCTCTTGCCTGACTGCTCTTGTCAGGACTTCCAATACTATGTTGAATAGGAGTGGTGAGAGAGGGTATCCTTGTGCCAGTTTTCAAGGGGAATGCTTCTAGCTTTTGGCTATTTAGTATGGTGTTAGCTGTGGGTTTGTTATAGATGGCTCTTATTATTTTGAGGTATGTTCCTTCCATACCTAGTTTGTTGAGAGTTTTAAACATGAAACAGGATTGAATTTTATAAAGAAAGTCTTTTCTGCATCTATTGAGATAATCATGTGCTTTTTGTCTTTAGTTCTGTTTACCTGATGAATCACATTTGTTGATTTGTATATGTTGAATCAACCTTGTATCTCAGGGATGAAGTCTACTTGATCATGGTGGATAAGCTTTTTGATATGCTGCTAGATTAGGTTTACCAGTTATTTTGCTGAGGGTTTTTGCATTGATGTTCATCAAGGATATTGGCCTGAAGTTTTCTTTTTTTTGTAGTGTGTCCTCCAGGTTTTGGTATCAGGATGATGCTGGCTTTATGGAATGATTGGAGAGGAGTCCCTCCTCCTCAATTTTTTGGAATAGTTTTTTTGGTACCAGCTCTTCTTTGTATCTCTGGTAGAATTCAGCTGTGATTCAACCTGGTCCTGGGCTTTTTAAAGTTGGTAGGCTATCTATTACTGACTCGATTTTGGAGCTCATTATTGGTCTGTTCAGGGATTCAATTTCTTCCTGGTTCAGTCTTGGGAAGGTGTATGGGTCCAGGAATTTATCCATTTCTTCTATATTTTCTAGTTTATGTGCATAAAGGTATTCATAATATTCTCTGATGGTTATTTATTTCTGTGGGGTCAGTGGTAATATCCCCCTTAGCTTCTTTAAGCTGTATTTCATAATTTTCAATGTACAATCTTGTACGTCTTTTGTTAGATTTATACCTAAGCATTTAATATTTCTTGATGCTATTGTAAATTGTATTTTTCCCCTTTAATTTTAAGTTTTAGTTATTCCTAGTATTTGAATATCTACATCTAGTTTGTATGTTGAATTTTCTATTCTGTAACCTTGCTAAACTCATATATTAGTTCTGCTGGAAGTTGTTTTATGAATATTCTACATAGATGATCATGTTGTCTATGAATAAGCACAGTTTTAATTTTTCTTTTCCAGTCTGGAAGCCTTTTGTCTCTTTTATTGTCCTAATCGTACTGGCTAGAATCTATAATACAGTGTTTAATAGAAGTGGTGAGAGCAGATTTCTTTCCTTGTTCCAAATCCTAAAGAGACTGCTTTTGGTCTTTTACTATTAAGTATGATGTTAGCTGTAGATTTTTTTGTAGATCTCCTTTGTCAAGTTGAACCAGTTTCCTTATATTCACAGTTTGCTGAAATTTGCTCATTGGGAATATTATAGATTTTATATTTTGTCATATGTTTTTCTATACATATTGAGATTAAGATTTTTTCTTCTTTATTCTGTTAATATGACATATAATATTAATTTTTGAATGTTAAACCAATCTTGCATTCTTAGAGTAAACCCCACTTAGTTATAATGCATTATCTTCTTTACATATTATGAAATTTGCTTGATAAAATTTTATTAAAATTTTTCATCTATGTTTATGAATGATATTGCTCTCTGTTTTTTCTTGTGATGTCATAGTCTGATTTTTGGCATCATAATCTTGGCATCACAAAATTGAGAAGTATTCCTTCCTCCTAATATTCCAGAAGTTGTTGTTTACTGTTTACTATTTATTATTTAAATGTGGAAGTCATTAGTAAAGCCATATGGGCCTGAATTTTTCTTTATAGAAAGGTTTTAACTAGAAATTATTTCTTTAATTTAGTTATTTAATAGGGTTATTCAAGTTAGCTATTTCTTCTTGAGTGAGCTTTAGTAGTTTGTATCTTTTAAGAAATATGTCAATTTCTTATCCATTTTCAAATTTATTAAAATAAATATTTTCTCAAAATTCCCTTATTAGTCTTTTCATACCTATACAATTCGTGGTAAAGTCACCTTTCTCATTCTTGACACTGGAAATGTTGTGTCTCCTTTCTCTCTCTCTCCATCCTTCTCCCTCAGTCTCTTTTTTCTGATCAGTCTGGTTAGAGGTTTATCAGTTTTATTCATCTGAAAGAATCGGCTTTTGATTTCATTAATTTCTCTTTGTTTTTCTATTCCAATGATATCTGTTATAATTTTTATATTTCTTATTTCTTCTGCTTACTTTGGTTTATTGGATCTTACTTTGCTAGCTTCTTACAGTAGAAGCACTGACCTTTTAAATTTAGGCCTTTAATTTCTTATGCAGACATTTAATCCTATACATTTCCCTTTAAATTGGTGGGAAATTTGTGGGACTTAGCTGCATCCCACAAGTTTTAAAATATTGTTTCCATTTGTATCTAGTTCAAAATGCCTTCTAATTCTCCTTTTGGATTTCTTCTTTGACCTTTAAATTATTGAGATGTATGTTAGTTAGTTTCCAAATTTTGAAGATTTTTCCAGATATCTTTTTGCCAGTGATTTATAATTTAATTGCTTAATAATCAGATAAAATACTTTTATGACTTGAATTTAAAAAATTTTATTGAGACATGGTTTATAGCCCAGAATGTGGTGTCTCTTGGAAAATATTCCATGTATACTTGAAAAGAATGTGTATTATGCTGTTGCTGCGTAGAGCATTACATAAATTTCAGTTATGTCAAGTTGATTCATAGTGTTTTTCATGTCTTCTATTCACTTACTGAATTTTGGTCTACTTGTATCAATTATTGAGGGGGTACTTAAATCTGCAACTAAAATTATGCATTCATCTATTTCTCCTTAGTTCTCTGTCTTTGTGACATATATTTTGTCAGATGCACAGATGTTCTTTTTATGAATTGACCCTTTTATCATTATGAGATGAACTTCTTTAGCCCTGGTAATTTTCTTTGCTCCTGAATCTACTTCCTCTGATATTAATAAAGTCACTCCAACTTTATTTTGATTAGTGTCAGCACGGAATATCTTTTTCATACTTTTCTTTTGACATCTTTGTGGTATTATATTTAAAGTGGGTTTCTTATGAGGCAGCATACAGTTAGGTTTCTTTCTTTTTAAAAAATCAAATCTTGTTATCTCTGTTCTCTAATTGAGATATTTAGTTGACATTTGGGTTTTTGACTCTCATTTCACTCTTGGTTTTCTATTTGTCTAAGCTGTTCTTTGTTCCCTTGTTCCTGTTTTTCCTGCGTCTTTGTGTGAGTATTTTTGTGATACCATTTGATCTCCTTTGTTGGGTTATTAGGTATAACTACTTTTGTGTTACTTTAGAGGCTGCTTTATGGTTTATAGTTTATATCTTTGACTTATTAGAGTCTACCTTCAAGTGACATGTATTACTTTATTTATAATGTAAAAATATTACAACAATATGCTTCCATTTATCCCAACAGCCTTTGTGCTATTATTGTTGTCATATGGCATAAACCCCAAAATATATTATTATTTTCTCTTTAAATAGTCAATGATCATTAAAATAAAAAGATTTTTAAAGGAATACCAAGTCTTTTGTAATTACCTTTATAAGTATCATGTGTGGGGCTCTTCACTTCTTTGTGTAGATCCGGATTTCCATCTGGTGTCATTTTCCTTCTTCCTGAAGGACTCTCCCTAAGATTTCTTACAGTGTAGATTTCCAGCTAATAAATTTCTTCCGTGTTTATATGTCTCCAAAAGCCTTATTTCTAAAGTCTCATTTTACTAAATGTAAATATTTACATTATTTCACCTTCCTTTACAGTTTTGTTTGGACATCTCTTCATTTTTTAGTATAATGAGTGTTTCAAAACTGGAAATGACTTGGGTTTCTATAACAATCAGAAGAGACTGTATGACCTCCAAAATCAACTCCCTGGGTAGGAAAGAATAAACTTTGTAGGCCTAGGTTTTTCATGCTCTGCATATTCCAAAGAAAGGCTTGTCTTCAGGATTCGTCCTTGGATTGCTCCTTAAAGATAACTCCTAAACCCTTGGAACATTCTGCCTGATAAGAGTGTTTTTGTACATCTGATGCTTTGGGCCATGCTGTACCAGTTTGACCACACAAGTTTACCTTTACAGTGAATGCCTCTTTTTGATCTGGAGCGGACTTGAGTCTGAGTAACTGAGGTCATTCATATGCACATGCCTATGGGACTGACCTCCAATAAAAAGTCTAGACCTCAAGGCTTAGGTGAGCTTCCCTGTTTGGTAGTATTTTGCATGTTGCCACACATCACTGCCGGGAGAATTCAGAGTACTCCTGTGTGACTCTGCTGGACAAAGACACCTGGAAACTTGCACCTGGTTTCTCCTGGATTTGGCTAGATGTGCACTTTCCCTTTGCTCATTTCAATTTGTACTCTTTCCTTGTAATAAACCGCAACTGTAATTACGATGGTTTCTGAGTCATGTGAATCTTTCTAGAGAATAACTGAGCCTGAGAATGGTCTTGGGAATCCCTGACACAACCTTTAAACTCCAGTGACCTAAAATCGGAACGGTTTATTTTTTTACTCACATGACGTGTCCTCTCTAGATGGGCTTGGAGGAAGGGCTTTGCTCTGTGTCATCCTCACCCAGGTAACCAGGCCGAGGGAGCTTCCTCCTTCATGCTTCAGCTATTGTTGAGATATGGAAAAAGAAACATGATGAATCATGCACTGTTTTAAAAACTTTTGCCTTGAACATCACCACCACTCACTTTCCATTGGCCCAAACTGGATATTTAGCTACACTGACCTTGAGGCAGCTGAGAAGTTCTGTCTCACCATGTGCTCAGACAGAGGACTGGAATACTGGTGAAAGCATTCCTGATGACCTCAGCACCTACAAGCTCCAGAAGTCCTGGCTTGAGTCTTCTACCGCTGAGATAGCAGGAGCTGTCCAGCAGAGGAAAATGATTACGGGAAGGATGAGGGAGAGCTAGGAAAGTGCAATTTTGTAATATTTAAGCCAGTAAAGAAATCAAAGGAGAAAGGGGTAGTTACGATTTATCAGGAAGATTTTGGTGCAGAAAAAGTGTATGATTCCTGAAGAGGAGGACAGATGGACGCCAGCTTACAGGAGGAAGTGAGGTTCAAAAAAGGAACTGATGGGTAGGAAAGGATGTCAGCATGCTCGGACATCCGCTTGAAAAGCTGGACGACAAAGATGGGCGGCAAAGATGAGAGAAAATATTTGATAAGTTCTATTAAAATGCTTAAAATCTCTGAAAGCCTAAGTAAAATAGTTACATTTCAATGAACACTAGAGGCCCATGACTGCTCATGCATGCTTAAGCGTTTCAGTCTTTCCAAAATAAGAAGTGAGGTACCATCAGGATGAGGTATGAGTGTGGTTTAAAAAAAAAAAAGAACAATCAAGGTATCCTCTGTGGAGCAGGTGTCAGGAACAAAACAATAATGACTAGAGATCAGGATGTTGATGGTAACACTAGTATTTTGTAAACATTTATTAAGCACCAATGTCTTGAACACTAAGATACAAGTTGGGAATAAAATAACTGGAGAAGACTGGTTGCTGTCCTTGAGAAGCTTCTTTGCAGTTAACAGTAATGTTTGGGTGAGCCATGCAGTAAATGACTATGTGAATCTGGTATGGAGGTCAACAGAGTGGTGGTTGTTATAACAATACAGCAGTAGAAAGGTGATGTGAACAGTTACAGGAAAGAGGAGCCTATTCTGTCCACACCCCAACAATAAAATTGTTTAACTCAAATATTGAGTTATGTGTTTTCAATGCATATAGCTCAGAGTTTTGACTGTTCAGATCCCTCTCCTGTACCAGTCAACAAATATTCTCTAAATCTGGAATATTCTCCCTGCTAGCTGCTGAGCAGTGGCAGTGAATGAGACCAAGAGCAGTTTGTGCATTTAACTGACTCCAGCAGACCAGGCTGGAACTCACTAGGAAAGCCTCAAGGGCATCTGCCTCCTTTTCCGCATTTCTGATATTTCTGCTGAGAGAAAGCTGAAAACAAGGTGGGCGTCTGGCTAGTTTTTTCAAAAGTCTGTAGGTGAGGGAAGTAAAGCACAGGCCATCCTTGCCTTCAGCAATTGTTTCAGGGCTGGGACATTGGGGACCTGCCTCGGCAAACTCCTATCAACTAAGCTTTCTGTGATCTGTCAGAGGAGGGAGAAGCTGCTGGGGCCTGAAGAGACAAGAGCTGACTTGCAGTAAGGAGACCCTGGAATGCTAGAACAGGCAGAACATCACTCCCCAGTCATCCCGTTCTCTGGCTAATGATGCTCAATGGGCTCACAGCTGCTTTCTCCCATGTGACACAATTTCAGTGTCATTGTGGAGCTGCTTTCTCCCATGCGACACAATTTCAGTGTCATTGTGGAGGTAGAGAATGCCACACGGAAAGAAGAGCCAAAGTCAAGGAGGCAGCGGACTGGAGAGGCTCACGGCTTCTGGGCACCGAAGCCAACTTCCCTGTCCCACTAGAGACAGGCTTGGAGGGGCCAAACACCATCAGAACAGTTGTCCCTGGCTGAAGCCCGGGACTACAGCAAGTCCACTTTGGGAGGCTGAGGCAGGCAGATCACGAGGTCAGGAGTTCAAGACCAGCCTGACCAACATGGTGAAACTCCGTCTCTACTAAAAATACAAAACTTAGCCAGGCGTGGTGGCAGGCGCCTGTAATCCCAGCTACTCAGGAGGCTGAGGCAGGAGCATCACTTGAACCCGGGAGGAGGAGGTTGCAGTGAGCCGAGATCAAGACATTGCTCTCCAGCCTGGGCCACAGAGCGAAACTCTGTCTCAACAAAGAAACAAAGAAACAGAGAAACAAAACTGCTTGTTGCATTCATTTGGCACCAAGCTTATGGCCCATTCTTCTGAGTTCTGGCTTGGGGTCCTACAGTCACCTCTCACCCTACACCACCCCCAGCTTGGTCTGATTCCATTTAATTTCATAGTCTGTGGATTGCCCACAATGTGCTGGGAACATACTACACAGAGACCACATATTAATAGGGGAGACAGACACAACTAACTACATACTAAACTTAATGCATGATTTAAGAGCTACAAAGTATCTAGAAACCACCAAGAAAGGAAAGATTTTAACAGTAGGGTCACATCTAAATATTCAGCATCGTATGAAAGATTCTTTGCAGACTGGTCCTCATAATGATGATAATATACTTTCCTTGATTTGAAGATGCACACTTTTCATACTTCGGTGTTTCTGAGATTCAGCTGCATCTTACAATTGATGTGTGCATTTAATGTGGTTTATTCTGCTTGCCAAAAAAGAAAAGAGCTGACAATTAACGGATAGCTCAGTTTTTTTTCAACTGATGGCAACCTAGACAGAGGGAAATATATTAATAATAACACAGCACTAATGGGCTAGACAATATGCTAAATGTTATGTGAACATCTCATTTAATCCTCACAACCAACCTAAAATAGAGAACAATTGTCAAAGCCATTTTCCAGGCAAAGAAACAAAGAGAAATAGCTTTCCCAAGGTCACGGCAGGTGAGGAGCAGAGTTTGGATTCAAATTCAGCCCTGTTTGGGTGCAGAGTCCATGATCTTAACCTCAAATGCTACCTGTTCACATCTCTCTTCCTTTACTAAACTGGTTCCTCTGCTGGGAAGACTTCTACCACTCCTTGTTCTAAGACTTGCTTTCTAGATAAGGCAGGGTCAAATGGTATCTTACCTGTAACTGTTTCCCTGACCACTTGATACAGCTTGAATTTTTCCTCCTCTGAACTCCCACAGCAATCGTGCTACACTGGTAGAGTATAACTTACTACACTGCATTAGAGCTGTCAGTATAACTTTATTCCTCATTACAGTGTCAGTGTCTTAAAGGCAGAGACTCTCTGCTACTCATGTTTATATACCCAGGGCCCAGTACAGTGCCTGGAAAACAACTGTTGTTGGCTGAGCTGCTTAAAAAATGTGTTTTCCCTACTTGGTTGAGATATAGAGAAAGCTTTACAGACTTTTAAATGATCATTTATTGAGTACAAACTACTGACATAATATTGGCTAAGAGCTTTATATGCTCTTATACTTTTTGTGAGAAATGAGAAAATCAGTGTAAAACACTTAAAATAGCATATGGCACATGGTAAGGACTCAATCACGTTATTATTTTTATTATTATCACTATTTAACCATTGTGAAAATTCACTGAATAGTTACTATGATTGTCAGTATTCTATAAATAAGGCAACTGAGTAATAGAAGACGAAGTAACGTATTCACTGTCGAACAATGAATGACAGATTTTGATCATTTATGTGTATGTATCAAATCTTACCTCATGGGTACATTTTTCATAATTTTACACAGTGCAGGAAAGATCTGTGCCTGTTCTCTAGACTTCCAGTGCCTGTTAGCTCTTCTGTACAATCATGCTCAAGCTGCTCACTGATCTTTAGGTGCTGCTGAACTCCAGGTTTTCTTGTTATTTAAATCTTTTGTTCAGCCTCTCTGCTCCCAAACCTGGGAGATCTGAAAGAAAAACCTGGCTGACTACGGTTGTGTCTCTGTCCAAGACTGCTGTTCTGCTGACATTTCTCAGAGATCTATAACAATTCTGTCTGCATCCCAAGTTATGGCTTTGGTGAGCTGCTTAAAATTGGCAATCAGATCTCTGATTTGACCATAAAGACACATGCATGCATATGTTCATCGCAGCACTTTTCACAATAGCAAAGACATGGAATCAACCTAGATGTCCATTAACAGTAGACTGGATAAAGAAAATGTGGTATATACACACCATAGAATACTATGCTGCCATAAAAAGAATGAAATCACAGATTTTGGAGTAACATGGACGCGGGGGTGGCCATCATCCTAAACGAATTAATATAGGAACAGAAAACCAAATCCTGCATGTTCTCATTTATAAGTGGGAGGTAAACATTGACTACACGGGGACAAAAAGAGGAGAGCAATAGACACCAGGGCCTAGTTGAGGTTGGAGGATGGGATTGAGAAAACTGCCTGTCTGGTCCTATGCTCACTACCTGGATGACGAAGTCATTTGTACACCAAACTCCAGTGACATGCAATTTACCCACGTAACAAACCTGCACAGGTACCCTCTGAACCTAAAAGTTGGAAGGAAAGACAAACCCAAAAAGAAGCCCCTATGATTGAAGAAACTTGCAATAGTCAAAACTTGGCATTCTAAAGTTGAGCCACAAGGAAGCAGTAGTGTCCTAGCCATAAGATCTGAAGATGCTGGCATATTTATTCTAAAGCCTTCCCTAGACTTACAACCTTGAGCTTTGCATATTTCATTTACTAAGTTACTATAGTTACCCAACAGTATTTTAAAAATATGATATCTGGAATTTATTTTGCAAAGAAATAATTTCAATCTTAAAAAGAAAGTCAAAGTATAATTTTGCATTTTTCTTTTAACACTTATTTTATTCTAAATAACTTTCCTCTTAGGTGCATTAAAGAAAGAAGGAAAGAGATAGAGAAGAAGGGGCAGGAGGAGAGAAAGCAGGCCACAGGCTTTATTTTTAGCAATCAGACCTGCTCAGGCAAACCCCACGTTAGGCCTTCCTGATCTGCCTGCAGTTTGTGATAATCTTCATCTTGTCTCTATGTCAGGTAAAAATGACTATGCAACCTGTTCAATCTGATTAATTGAATTAAAGAACTGTCTTGGCTGGGTGCAGTGGTTCATGCCTGTAATCCCAGCACTTTGGGAGGCCGAGGCGGGCAGATCATGACGTCAAGAGATCAAGACCATCCTGGCTATCATGGTGAAACCCTGTCTCTAGTAAAAATACAAAAAAAATTTAGCTGGGTGTGGTGGTGCATGCCTGTAGTCCCAGCTGCTCAGGAGGTTGAGGCAGGAGAATCACTTGAACCCGGGAGGCAGAGGTTGTAGTGAACCGAGATTGCACCACTGCACTCCAGCCTGGTAACGGAGCGAGACTCTATCTCAAAAAAAAAAAAAAAAAAGAGCTGTCTTGATTTTGCTTCCTGTAATTTAGAGCCCCTGATTTATTTTCAACAATAACAGGAGTTCCCTGACCTCATGGTATCCTGATGCTCCAAAGCTATTGAAGGCTTCAAGTACAATGAATCTAAGAAGGCATTTCTTTTTTCAGTTTGGTTGAGAAGTAAAATATCATCTTCTTTGTTTTTTCAAGGTCAGAATAAAGGGGCTGTGAATGATTACATGTATATGGATATAAATAGATGAATATAGATATATTATATTATGCTTATATGTTTCATACCTATAGTGTGTGTTTGAAACAGGCAATGTGCAAAATATTTTGTTTTACTTTTTAAAAAATACCTTAGGTTTAAATAAACTTGAGGATAAATCCTGACTCTTCATTATCTTTAAATTTCTAGCTGTGAGGCACTGGGCAAATTAGTTTCTTTGAATATCAGAACATGAAAAAAAATATATATATATATACATTTATTTATTTCCAACTTTTACTTTAAGTTCAGCGGTACATGTGCAGGATGTGCAGGTTTGTTGCATAGGTAAACACGTGCCATGATGGTTTGCTGCACAGATCATCTCATCACTTACCTAGCTATTAAGCTCAGCATCCACTAGCTATTCTTCCTGATCCTCTCCCTCTTCCCATCCCCCACCCTCCAACAGGTCTCAATGTGTGCTGTTGCCCACTGTGTATCCATGTGTTCTCATCATTCAGCTCCCACTTATAAGTGAGAACACGTGGTGTTTGGTTGTCTGTTCCTGCATTAGTTTACCAAGGATAACGGTCTCCAGCTCCATCCACATCCCTGCAAAGGACATGATCTCATTCCTTTTTATGGCTGCATAGTATTCCATCATGTATGTGCCACATTTTCCTTATCCAGTCTATCATTGATGGGCATTTAGCTTGATTCCATGTCTTTGCTATTGTGAATAGTGCTTCAGTGAACAGACATGTGCATGTGTCTTTATAACAGAATGATTTATATTCCTTTGGGTATATACCCAGTAATGGGATTGCTGGGTTGAATGATATTTCTGGCTTAGGTCTTTGAGGAATCATCACACTATCTTCCACAATGGTTGAACTAATTTAAACTCCCACCAACAGTGTAAAGCGTTCCTTTTTTCACCACAATCTTGCTAGTGTCTGTTATTTTGTAACTTTTTAATAATAGCCATTCTGGTGTGAGATGGTGTTTCATTGTGGTTTTGATTTGCATTTCTCTAATGATCGGTGATGTTGAGCTTTTTTTCATATGTTTGTTCACCATATGTATGTATTCTTTTGTGATGTGTCTGTTCATGTCCTTTGCCCACTTTTTAATGGAGTTGTTTGTTTTTTTCTTGTACATTTGTTTAAGTTCCTTATAGATGCTGGATACTAGACTTTTGTCAGATGCATAGATTGCAAAATTTTTCTTCCATTCTGTAGGTTGTCTATTTACTCTGTTGATAGTTTTTGTTGTTGTTGTTGTTTTGTGTTTTTTTTTCTTTGCAGAAGCTCTTTAGTTTAATTAGATCCCATTTGTCAATTTTTGCTTTAGTTGCAATTGCTTTTAGCATTTTTGTCATGAAATCCTTGCCTGTGCCTATGTCCTGAATGGTATTGCCTAAGTTTTCTTGTAGAGTTTTTATAGTTTTGGGTTTTACATTTAAGTCTTTAATCTATCTTTAGTTGATTTTTGCATATGGGGTAAGGAAGGGGTCCAGTTTCAACTATCTGCATATGGCTAGCCAGTTCTCCCAGCACCATTTATTAAATAGGAAATCCTTCCCCATTGCTTGTTTTTGTCAGGTTTGTTGAAGATCAGATGGTTGTAGGTGTGTGGTCTTATTTCTGGGTTCTCTATTCCATTCCATTGGTCTGTGTGTCTGTTCTTGCACCAATACTAGGTTATTTTTGTTACTGTAGCCCTGTAATATAGTTTGAATTTGGGTAGAGTGATACTTTCAGCTTTGTTCTTTTTGCTTAGGATTGCCTTGGCCACTTGAGCTATTTTTTGGTTCCTCATGAATTTTAAAATAGGTTTTTCTAATTCTGTGAAGAATATCAATGGTAGTTTAATGGGAATAGCATTGAATCTATAAATTATTTTGGACAGTCTGGCCATTTTCACAATACTGATTCTTCCTATTTATAAGCATGGAATGTTTTTCCATTTGTGCCATTTCTGATTTCTTTGAGCAGTGGTTTGCAGTTCTCCTTGAAGAAGTCCTTTGCTTCCCTTCTTAGCTGTATTCCTAGGTATTTTATTCATATTATGGCAATTGTGAATGGGAGGCCATTTGTGATTTGGCTGTTGGCTTGCCTGTTGTTGGTGTATAGGAATGCTAGTGAGTTTTGCACATCAATTTTTGTATCCTGAGGCTTTGCTGAGGTTGCTTATCATCTTAAGAAGCTTTTGGGCTGAGATGATTGGGTTTTCTAGGAATAGGATTATGTCATCTGCAAACGAAGATAGTTTGACTTCCTCTTTCCTATTTGAATATCTTTTATTTCTTTCTCTTGCCTGATTGCCCTGGTCAGAACTTCTAATACTACATTGCCTAGGAGTGGCAAGGGAGGGCAACCTTGTCTCGTGCTGGTTTTCAAGGGGGGAATGCTTCCAGCCTTTGCCCGTTCAGTATGATATTGGCTGTAGGTTTGTCATATGTGGCCCTTATTGTTTTGAGGTATGTTCCTTCAAAACCTAGTTTATTGAGAGGTTTTTTTAAAATATGAAGGGATGTTGAATTTTATCAAAGGCTTTTTATGGATCTACTGAGATAATCATGTGGTTTTTGTCTTTAGTTCTGTTTATGTGATGTACCACATTTACTGATTTGTGTATGTTGAACCAACCTTGCATATCAGGCAACCAACTATGCCTGATGATCATGGCAGATAAACTTTTTGATGCGCTGCTGGATTTGGTCAGGTAGTATTTTATTGAGGATTTTTTCTTTGATGTTCATCAAGGATATTGGCCTGAAGTTTTCTCTCTCTCTTTTTTTTAAATATCTTTGCCAGGCTTTGGTATCAGGATGAGCTGGCCTCATAGAATGAGCTAGGAAGGAGCCCCTCCTTTTCCATTTTTGTAATAGTTTCAGTAGGAATTGTGCCGGCCCTTCTTTGTACCTCTGGTAGAATTTAGCTGTGAATTCATCTGGTCTTGGCCTTTTTTTGGTTGCTAGGGTATTTATTACTGCCTCAATTTCAGAACTTGTTATTAGTCTGTTCCAGGATTCAATTTCTTCCTGGTTAAGTGTTGGGAGGGTGTATGTGTCCCAGAACTTATCCGTTTCTTCTAGATGTTCTAGTTTATATGCACAGAGGTGTTGATAATATTCTCTCATAGTTGTTTGTATTTCTCTGGGGTCAGTGGTAATGTCCCCCTTATCATTTCTGATTGTGTTTATTTGAAACTTCTTTATTTTCTTCTTTATTAGTCTAGCTAGCAGTCTATTTTATTATTTTTTCTGAAAAACCTAGCTCCTGGATTCATTGATCTTTTGAAGGGTTTTTTCATGTCTCTGTCTCTTTCAGTTCAGCCTTGATCATGGCTATTTCTAGTGTTCTGCCAGCTTTGCGGTTGGTTTGCTCTTGGTTCTCTAGTTCTTTTAGTTGTGATGTGAGGTTATTAACTTGAGATCTTTTTAGCTTTTTGATGTGGGCTTTCAGTGTTATACACTTCCTTTTTTTTTTTTTTTTTTGAGAAGGAGTCTGACTCTGTCGCCCAGGCTGGAGTGCAGTGGCGCGATCTTGGCTCACTACAAGCTCTGCCTCCCGGGTTCACACCATTCTCCTGCCTCAGCCTCCTGAGTAGCTGGGACTACAGGTGCCCGCCACCATGCCCGGCTGATTTTTTGTATTTTTAGTAGAGACGGGGTTTCACTGTGTTAGCCAGGATGGTCTCGATCTCCTGACCTCGAGATCCACCCGCCTCGGCCCCCCAAAGTGCCAGGATTACAGGTATGAGCCACCGTACCCGGCCTATATTTCCTTCTTAACACTGCTTTAGCTGCATCCCAGAGATTCTGGTATGTTGTATTTTTTGTGCTCATTAATTTCAAAGAACTTCTTGATTTCTGCCTTAATTTCATTATTTAGCCAAAAGTCATTCAGGGGCAGGTTGTTTTTTATATATATACGTATATATATACTGTTAGATAGGATTGTTTCTTTTCCATTCCTCTAGTTTTAAAATGGTTAGATTTACAGCAGCATTAATGTAATGTATTAGTTCATTTTCATGCTGCTGATAAAGACATACCAGAAACTGGGAGGATAAAGAAGTTTAATTGGACTTACAGCTCCACATAGCCGGAGCGGCCTCAGGATCATGGCAGAAGGTATTTCCTACATGGCAGTGGCAAGAGAAAAATTAGACGAAGAAGCAAAATCAGAAACCCCTGATAAACCCATCAAATCTCGTGAGACTGGCCCCCATGACTCAATTACCTCCCCCTGGGTCCCTCCCACAACATGTGGGAATTCTAGGAGAGACAATTCAAGTTGAGATTTGGGTGGGGACACAGTTGAGATTTGGGTGGGGACACAACCAAATCATATCATGGAACAATTTTATAATTGAATCTTCATAAGATGTTTTATTAATATCCACTAATTAAAATTTCATGTGAAAAAATATCAGGTTTTCTCAACAGACACAAAAAGGCATTCAATTAAATTCAACTCTCATTTATTATAAAGGTCTTAGTAAACTGGGAATAGTAAGGAACTTTCTTAACGTGATAGAGTACAAAGCCTAGTGTAAACTTTTACTTAAATAATACATTTTAGAAACGAGGACTAAATTCTGATTTGTTCTTATCTTGCCCAAATTCCTATCTAAGCAGTCTGGGGAGTCATGACCGATAAACCATAAATTCTCATGAGATGGGTTTTATTTAACCCTGCATATTGTGACTTACTTTCCAATCTGACTCTGGCATAACATTATGTGACAAAAAAGAAAATAAAAGTACTTTACCTCAAAACATGTTTCTTTGCCGTATTTTGAAATGGCCCTACAAAGCCATCCTTTGTGGGGAAAATTTGCATCTGTAAAGAATCTCTATTAACATCTTTTAATAGATAATAGCTAGATCTTTTTCTCTCAGGCTGAAGATTCTCCTAATACTGAAGAGATGAACTGAGAGTCTAGCAGATTTTAAAGGTCTGAATAGGAAACAGTCGTCATCTATTGTCTCTAAGGGCAGCCACTATGAGACTTCAAAAGAACCTTGATTTCCATAATCTGTTGTCTCAACCTGAATGTTTCCTTTCTATTGATCCCAGGTCTTTGGACAAACTCAACCAATTGTCAAACAGAAAATGTCTAAATTTGCCTATAGCCTGGAAGCTATAGCCCATAGCTGCCCCCTCCTCAAGTTGTTCCAAACCAATTTATTTCTAAATTTGTATTTGATTGATGTCTCATGTCCCCCTAAAATGTATAAAACCAAGCTGCACATGACCACCTTGGGCACATGTTCTCAGGATCTCCTGAGGGCTGTGTCATGAGCCATGGTCACTCATATATGGCTCAGAATAAATCTCTTCAAATATTTTACAGTTAGACTCTTCATCAACAAAAGTATTGTATTCAATTAAAATAAGGCAAATATGGCCACTCACCTCTACAACTAAACATTGTATTGAAAATCCCAATTAATGCAATATGACAAGGAAATAAAATAATTTAAAATTTAACACTGGGAAAGAGAGAGAAAAAGGACTTGTTATTATTTGAAGATGATGTGCTTGTCTACATAGAAAATCCTATAAAATAGCAGATAAACCAAAACATGTTCAAATTCATTACTTGTTCTTTAATCTTCTGAAAAAATGCAGAAATGTGGTATAATCATATACTACAACACTTTATAACAATTAAATGAACGAACTATTTTTACATATATCAACCTGGATAAATTTCTAAAGCATGTTGAATGAAAAAAAAGCTAATTTCAGAATGTCACATATAACAAGAGACATTTATGTAACGTTTTTAAAAACAGACACGTGTAATAAAAATATAAAAGCATACAAGGGGAAATATATTCATTTTCTATTGCTGTGTAACAAATGAAATTACCACAAATATAGCAACCTGAAACAATACGTATTGATTAGCTCATGGCTCTATAAGTCAGGAGTCCAGGTACAGAGTGGCTCACACGGTTTCTCTGCTCAGAGTCTCACCAAGCCTAAACAAAGATGTCATCAGGGCTGCATTCCTTTCTGGAGGTTCTGGGAATGAATCTACTTCCAAGCTTAGACCGATGGTTGATGTTTTCAGTTGTGGGACTGAGGTCTCTGTTTTTTTTGCTGGCTGCCAGCTGGAGGCTGGTCTTTGCTCCTGGAGGCTGCCTACATTACTTCTCATACTTTCTGTGTGTCCCTCGTTGAGCAACAAACAATAGGTCAGGTCCTCTTATGCTTTAAATCTCTTTGACTTCCATTTCTATCACATCTCTCTCACACCAGTGGGAGAAAGTTTTCTCCTTTTAAAAACGCATGTGATTAGATTAGATCCACCTGGATAATCCAAGATAATCTCCCTATTTTAAGGTCTATAACTTCAATGACATCTGCAAAATCTCTTTTGCCATGTAAGGTAGCATAGTCATAGGTTTCAGGGATTAGGGCATCGGCATCTTTCGAAGACAATTCTGCTACCACGGGGTAGCAGAAGAAACTACACGAGCAACCACATTCTAACTTTAGGATAGTGGTTATGTATGGATAGGGAGGAATAGATTAGAGAATGGTACAAAAAAGACTTCAGTTCTATAATTTCCTACTTTTGAAAATTGGAATCCTAAGCAGAGGAAGGGCGAGTCTGGAGGAGAAAGGTTTCTGACAAAGCAGAATAATCTATCTAAAGCACTTATTTTGAATTGAGAAGAGATGTCTTCTCTATTGTATTAGTCAACCGGACTGCTATAGCAAAACACCATAGTCTAGTGTCTTAAACAACATAAATCTATATGCTCACTGTTCTGCAGGCTAGGAAGTCCAAGATCAAAGTATGGCCACTTCCTGGCTTGTAGATGGCCACCTCCTCACGGTGTCATCATGGGGTGGGGACACGCATGCACACACACGCACAGAGAAAGAGAGAGAGAGCTCTTGTGTCATCACATTAGACTTGTAACAAGAAGACAGAAGACAGTGTAGTGATATCTTCAAATTACTGAATAAAAAATAACTCCCTGTTAGAATTCTGTGCCAGTGGTAAATCCTTTAAGAATTAAGGTGAAATATATTTATCACTAAAAGACTTGCACTAAGGGAAAATTTAAAAGGAGGCCTTCAAGGGGAAACAAAATACTCAAAGGTGGAAGTTCTTATTTTCTTCTTACCTATCTTTTGAGTCACTAAAATTTCTTCTGCTTTGTCTATTTTGTGTCAAATGTATCCACTGAAATCTCAGTTTCAGCTATTAAGATTTTCAGTTCTAGATGCAGAAAAGTTGAGCAAAAAACCAAAAGTTAAATATGTGGATAGATTTGGATTATTATTGATTGCCTAATAATAGTAACATAATATATATAATCATCACTATTTTTAATATATCCAGTAATTAAATACCTGGCAATATTGGCAAGATGATCTAAAAATAAGCCGTGAGTCACTTAGCTTCAATGGGAATTCCCAGTGGAATCAGTTAGTAACCATTTTTAGCTAATGAACCTAGCATTTGCTTCAGGCTGAGCTTTCTAATCAGGATGGACCCAGCTGCCCTCAGGGTTTTCAGTTCATACTTTGCCATCCTTTTGGCCAACTTAACCCAGCAGCCTTTCTGAATGGCTAGACCCGAGCCTCGTTTGTTAGCATGGTGCTTTTAGTACTATATTAACAGGTATAGAGAAATGATTGTGTAATTATGCTAGGGGAAGTATGAAAAAAGTTGCTGTTAAGAATTTGAAGGTTTCTAGTTTCCCTTTCTTTGTAGTTTTGGAGTTATTACAGGATAAGAGCAAAAATGCTGTCAAACTTCAGAAAAGCTTTTTAAAGTCTTTACTTCCTGGAGCTTTTGAGGAATGAGCTTACATATTTCTCTTTATGCAAAAAAGGTCTTTTTTTTTTTTTTTTTGAGACGGAGTCTCGCTCTGTCACCCAGGCTGGAGTGCAGTGGCCGGATCTCAGCTCACTGCAAGCTCCGCCTCCCGGGTTTACGCCATTCTCCGGCCTCAGCCTCCCGAGTAGCTGGGACTACAGGCGCCCGCCACCTCGCCCGGCTAGTTTTTTGTATTTCTTAATAGAGACGGGGTTTCACCGTGTTAGCCAGGATGGTCTCGTTCTCCCGACCTCGTGATCCGCCCGTCTCGGCCTCCCAAAGTAAAAAAGGTCTTAAATAACAATGTCAGCTCACAAGATCACAGTTGTGGTACATTTTCTCTCCTGTGAATTTTTCCCAAGTTCAGAGGCACACCCACCAACTCAGAAAAACAGGATACATTGTGCACCAGGAAAAGACAGAAGTATGGTAATGTTTTCCCTCTGTCCTTTCAGGATTTTCCCTGCTACTTTGTTTCCCTCTGTTTCCACCACTTCCTGCCATTCTTCCATCAGGCACTTCCTTTCCCTGTCAGTCCTCTCATCTGATCTTTGTTCTCATGGGTTGGAGGTATTTAAGAGTTCTCCCCCACCTCAATATGGTGTTCATTTGTGTTACCTAAGATGTTTTGGTCTGCTCCTCAACATCACTTCTCTTCCTACTTTTGGGAAAATGAAACACTTGGATTGGGGGTGAAAAAAAGAGAATTTGATGATTCTTCAGCCCCTCAATTGTCTTCAGTTGCTTACTCAAATTAGCAATTAAGACCTCACCACTTTGCAGGGTAGTTACTGCTTGATTCCATTGTACAAATGGCATAATTGAGACAAGATCTCTTTCCTTTATCTTGCTATATTCCTTGTTTCTGGTGCTGAAAGCCCACATTATGCCAGAAACCTGTAAGTTTGGGAAGGCTAATACTTGAGAGCTCTCTGTAAGGGATGGGAGGAGATGAGGACATCAGCGATAGACTCTGGGCACTTTGTGACTCAAAAAGAACCCTCTCCCAGAACTCCAAACATATGAGATTCAGAAACGAACCATGTCTTTAGTTATGGGTATCCCCTACAATTACATACTCCGAGGTATGTGGAAGTGCAGAACAGAGCAAAACATACTGCTGTGGGGCAAACCTGTCCAGTTGGTGAAATTCTTCTCTATTACCTTTGCTATATCTGGCTTAATACAAGCCCAGGGAGTCTGAAATCCTCGACTGGCTCCCAATCAGGTCTGTTCTTGGTGAGGAGCAAAGCCCTAGACTATTCTCTTCCTGAGCCACATTTATTCACATACTCATCCATTCATCGATGTATTCGTTTGTATTTTTAAATAATATATTCAGAGTAACTTTTGTAACTGCCACAGTGCTAGATACTTTTGTATGTCTCATTCTTAAAAAAGTTCCTCTCAGGCAGGCCTTTTTGGGAAAGATCTAGTCAGCTGACTCCAACTGATTGTAACAATAACTAAACATAGTGGTAGCATTCTCAGAGCTGTTTCCATTCTAAATTTGGATTCAGAGTTTATATAGATGAAGCATTGAGAATAGTGAAATTGCAGCAGCAGGTTAAAAAAATAATGACTTTATTTATTCCTGTGACCCCTTGAATAATGCTAACACAGTATATTTCTTTCTGTGAGGAAGTTAGGCCCTGACAGGGTACAATTTCCAAGTTTGTCCTTTGTGAAAATGTCCATTGTAAGATTTTCACTCTTTGACCTTCATTTATAAAGGAGAAATTCCCCCCACAATTTAAGTTTCTAGTGCTGGTGAATGGGGCTCCATCTGGAGACAAGTGGAAAAGAGGAGACCTTTCTTTTTGCTGCCCTCCAAATTATAATGAGTGATGAGGTTCTCTGTCTGCATTTCTTGGTTTGATTCCCTGACTTTCCAGCATCTTCTGCCAATGATGTGTTCTCAAAAAGAATCCAGGTTACTCTAGCTAGAGCTACACTGGTGAGTAAAAGAAAAACAATTAAAATAATATGGAAAATGCATTCCCTGCATGACAGAAGTATTTAGGTTTTTAGAAATAATACACACTATTTAACCTTTTATTTTCCTCTTTTAGGAATCAAGGAAGAGGTCTGTATCCAACAGGAATTTTCCAAACTCCCAACTTCATAATTCTCACATTGACATTCAGACTTATTAGTCTGGACCTCTGGATTTGAAAAAGTTTTTCTTTAATTCTGTGCTGTTTATTGTTAAACTGGGTTAGAAATGCAGGTAGTGCGGACTCGCTTCCTAAGAATAGCATTAATGCTGGGTGGTGTTTGGACAAACAGTGGGAGAGAAACCATAAGTCCTTTGAGAATTGAATGTGTCTGTTTTGCAGTATGAACACAAAAGATAGAGTAGAATAGGAAGAGCCAAAATGTAGTCAGTAGTGCTGAAGCGTTCTCCTGAATCTGTGATTTTAATCTGGGCTGTCAGTGCAGAGTAGGAAAAAAAGAAGACCAGGCTTTAGAGTTAGTAGGTGGTCTATGTTTACAAATGCATGAGGGTACAGACAAGAGGTGAACCTGAATCTGAATAGATCACATATAAATTATGTTTAAACGGGGCATGGGGATTATGACTGGAGTGTGTTCCCATATTGACCAACAGTTTCTCATGATCAGTTACATAGCATCGGAGGTCTCTCCGTACTGCCTTCATTCTGATTATTTCCCTTTCTCCGTGCTCTGCAATTCTCCAATTGCTATCCCCTTTCACTTTCCGTGACTGACCTCACTTAAGTATTTATTGAAAAGGTAAAAGTCACTGGATGGAAATTGCCTCCTCCCCAACACCAAATCTGCTAGCCTCATGCTGTCTGAAGGATGAAGCAAACATGTTCCCACCTAAGGCCATGCTCTACTTCTGCTCTCACACCCTCAGAGACACTATTTCTGCAATTTTAATCTTATTTTTCCTTCAATCTCTCCCTCTTTATTAGATCATTAGCAATAGTTTACAAACACTCTCTAGTAGCCTTAATAATAAAACAACAGCAACAACGAACTCTGAATCATTAAAGAAAGAACACAAAGGTGGAGAGAGAGAGAATCTAAGGTTGGGGTCTTGCAGAAAAGATGATTATGGGTTTAGGAAATCTAGGGACAGAGTAGTTTATCATTTCTGCATATGAGTGTTTGGGTAAGCAAGAAACTTTGTGAACAGAGAAGAGGGTTAAAACATTTAAATATTTGTTAGGCATAAGAAGAGGCTTCACTCAATTTATTTATCTCATTCCAAATAAAATACTGAAGGCAATGAGAAACCACAGCGTTGTCCCCGAGTTTGTCCTCCTCGGGCTGTCTGCTGGCCCCCAGACCCAAGCTCTGCTCTTTGTGCTGTTCCTGGTGATTTACCTCCTGACTGTGATGGGAAACCTGCTGCTGCTGGTGGTGGTTAATGCTGATTCTTGCTTCCACACACCCATGTACTTCTTCTTGGGACAACTGTCCTTCTTGGATCTCTGCCATTCCTCTGTTACTGTACCTAAGCTGTTGGAGAACCTCCTGTCTGAGAAGAAAACCATCTCAGTAGAGGGCTGCATGGCTCAGGTCTTCTTTGTGTTTGCCACTGGGGGCACTGAATCCTGCCTGCTTGCTGTGATGGCCTATGACCGCTTTGTTGCCATCAGCTCTCCTTTGCTCTATGGCCAAGTGATGAACAGACAGCTGTGTGCAGGGCTGGTGGGGGGCTCATGGGGCTTGGCTTTTCTGGATGCCCTCATCAATATCCTTGTAGCTCTCAATTTAGACTTCTGTGAGGCTGAAAATATCCACCACTTCAGCTGTGAGCTGCCCTCTCTCTATCCTTTGTCTTGCTCTGATGTGTCTGCAAGTTTTACCACCCTGCTCTGCTCCAGCATCCTGCATTTCTTTGGAAATTTTCTCATGATATTCTTGTCTTATATTTGCATTTTGTCCACTATACTGAGGATCAGCTCCACTACAGGCAGAAGCAAAGCTTTCTCCACCTGCTCCTCCCACCTCACGGCAGTGATTTTCTTTTATGGCTCTGGATTACTCCGCTATCTCATGCCAAATTCAGGATCCATTCAAGAGTTGATCTTCTCCTTGCAGTACAGCGTGATCACTCCCATGCTGAATCCCCTCATCTACAGCCTGAAGAACAGGGAGGTGAAGGCAGCTGTGAGAAGAACATTGAGAAAATATTTCTAGTGTTTCAGTAGACTTATGAAATTAGAGTGATGAGGGAACTGGATAAAACTGCAATAAGCAGTGCCTGGACACTAGGATAATTCCTTGATGTCAGGATCTGCGAGGTCCTTTTCTGAAAAATACTTAAGGTGGAGAATTTATCTTTTCTGAAAAATACTGAAGAAAAGGTGGAAAATTATTTTCTTGGGATGATACCAGTTCAGCCCTAGTCAGAGGAAGATGGATAAGATAAAGCTCTCGCTTAGCAATTTTTTCTTACGAAGATATGTATTTATTATACACACTATGGTAAACATTGTTATGGTCTGCTCAGCTTATCTCTACCATTCCTCTAATAACTGAACTCCATGGTTCCATATGCTTCCAAGAGACACTGTTAATCATGGGATCCCCAAATCCTCTCCACCCTCACCTCCCCACCCCCCACCACTGTCATTATTTACTCATTCTTCCTGGCACAGTGACTGGTCCAGAAATGGGCACGTGGTCAATGCCAGATCATTTACTCTCTTAGGATTTTTTTTTCCTTTTAAGACAGCCTCTTTTTGTTGCCCAGGCTGGAGTGCAGTGGCATGGTTCACTGGAACCTCCGCCTCCCAGCTTCAAACAATTCTCCTGCCTCAGCCTACCAAGTAGCTGGGATTACTGTTTTGGTAATTTTAGTCTCAAGGAGAGAGTCAAAGGTCAGCCTTTCTGCATGTAGCACTCTGACAGCCTACGCAAGTGCCCCTGCTGATAAGATCACTAGAGTTATCCTAGATTCTGCCCTTTCAAGGCCAGATTTATAAACATGAATCATAATAAGAGTTCATTCTTAGATATTTGCATCCTATCAGGCACTGTGTTAAGCAATTTATATTCTTTATTCCATTGAAATACCACAACATATACATTAGGTAAATGCTGAAGTTATTCCTATTTCAGAGAAGAGGAAACTGGCTCAGGGAGATAAATAATGGTGTTGGAATTTGGAACCAATGGGACTTGCACCAACGCCTGTTTTCTTTGCCACCTTGATACACTGACTGTCCCATTGAGGCTGTGAGCTACCCCAGACTCCATACATGAATTCTCCTTTTAATGATTTATAATTGTTGTCTTATTTTATTTTGCTTAAATAAGCCAGAATTAGATTCTGTCATTGCAAGGAAAGGACCTAAAAGGTAAATATTAGTACGGCAATAGAATTGCAAGTATAGATATCCGAGGATAATTGGGATATGTGAAATTGTGTTTTGGACCTAGGCATGTCCCATAGAGACTGTAAATAACATGTTGGTTTATCCTGCTTCAAACTATTCATCCAATGGCCAACCATCTGTAGCTGTGAGAGGACCTATGTACAACCAGAGATGACTCGTCAGCTCATACACATTGCTAGACAAATAGCTCTGCCTCTTGGCCCTAATGATGCTGTAGAAATGGTAGACCATGAGAGCCAATGGCAGAGAAAGGACTGGGCAGAGCCTGTATCAAACTTCAAAAAGAAACCAGAAACATTTAGCAAAGACCCCTTAGATGATGAAACACAATTGGAGGATTAATGAGAAGTATATTTGAGAGAGGCATGTGGACTAAAATTATCATGGTCCAAAATTAGTTATTCTTTCTAATTACCTTTTACTTTTTATTTATTTACAAGCTGGCAAGTGTCATCCTTCCCTTCACCTTGTACTCTTCAGCATCAAATAATATAAACTCAAAGAGAACAAGGACATTTTTCTGCCATCTTTACTACCTTCTCAAGAATATTTTCTTTTTCCTTTTTTTTTTTTTTTTGAGATGGAGTCTCACTCTGTCACCCAGGCTAGAGTGCAGTGGCGCGATCTCGGCTCACTGAAACCTCTGCCTCCTGGGTTCGAGCAATTCTCCTGCCTCAGCCTCCCAAGTAGCTGGTATTACAGGCGCCTGCCACCATGCTTGGCTAATTTTTGTATTTTTAGTAGAGACAGAGTTTCACCATATTGTCCAGGATGGTCTCGATTTCTTGACGTCGTGATCTGCCCGCCTCGGCCTCCCAAAGTGCTGGGATTACAGGCGTGAGCCACTGCGCCTGGCCAAGAATATTTTTAAAAGCTTCTAACATGCCTGTTGCACAATAACTATATTTTGAATGTGTAAGTTATGGGTCAAGAAACGGAGACTCCATTTAGGATAAGTTTTCACCAGAGAGATCCCACTGCTAAGGCAGTTCAAAATAGTTTTTTGAATAGAATCGCCTATCATGCAAAGGTCAGTCTTTCCTTCCTGGTCAGCCTAGTTCTGGTCCATGAAGGCACAAGCACTGTAGCCATGGCTGAGCAAGGTGGTGGTTACGCAAACAGCAACATTTTCTTTCCTTCACCAAGGCTGATCTGCTGTTGCCGTTGGTGAAAGGTATTTTGATAAAGTTCACACATAAATTTTGCCAGATATATTACCAGATACCATCTATTTTTTGTTCCTATTGTGAATTAAAAATTCAGATATATTTGCTACTTGGTTATTTCTAATGTATAGGAACATTGTGGTATTTTGTACATTGATCTTGTATCTGTCAAGTTTGTTGAACTATCTTTCTAGTACTAGCGTCTTGTTTATAGATACTATTGGATTTTAACATTATATTTTAATTACTTTATCTTAAATTAGGGAAAGATTTTTTGTGTATATATGTATGTGTGTGTGTGTGTGTGTATATATATATATATTTTTTTAGACCAAGTGTTTCGCCCTTGTTGCCCAGGCTGGAGTGCAATGGTGCGATCTTGGCTCACCGCAACCTCCACCTCCTGAGTTCACGCGATTATCCTGCCTCAGGCTCCTGGGTGGCTGGGATTACAGGCGGGCACCACCATGCTTGACTAATTTTGTACTTTTAGTAGAGATGGGGTTTCTCCATGTTGGCCAGGCTGGTCTTGAACTCCTGACCTCAGGTGATCCACCCACCTCAGACTCCCAAAGTGCTGGGATTACAGGCGTGAGCCAGAGCGCCTGGCTGTATGCAATTTTTATATATCTCATTTTTAAAGTTCATGCAGCAGCCAGGACCTCCAGTATAGACATCTTTCTGTTGGGATCAATGAGAAAGCTTCTCATGTTTCAGCATTAAGGATGATGCTCTATTTTTGATGAATATCTTTAACTTATTAAGAGAGTTCTTTTTTGTGTTTTCTGAACCTATGAATTATATTGAAGGTAGAGTTCTTTTCTAAACATATTTTGGTAAGAATTGGTGTGAGATTTTATCACATGCTTTTTCTGCTTCTATTGAGGACTACAGTTGTTTCTCTTTTGTTTAATACTGTATAGTGTCTGTCACACAATAAGCATGCAATAAAAATATTTTGGAAAAAAATAAATTCATTGAAATGGTTATATGGTTTTTGTTATTTAATTTGTTAATAACAAATTGTATCAGTGCATGTTCTGTTTTTGAAGAACTGTTGCATTCCTGGAATCACCCTACTTAGGTAGAGTATTAAAAACTTAATTAACTGTTACCAATATTTAACTTAGGAATTTCCTATTTATATTTACAAGTGAGATACTATAATTTTTTTATTGCATTCACCCCATCTTTTCTTTTTAAGAACTTTATTGAGATTATAATTTATACATCACAATATTCAGTCACTCAAAATGCACAATTCAATGGTGTCTAGCATATTTACAGAGTTGTGCACCCATCACTACCACCAATCTCAGGACATTCCATCATCCCCAAAGAAATCTCACACCTATGGGTAGTCACTCTCCAATCCCATCCCCATCCTTGGCCCTAGAAATCCACTAAACTACTTTTTATCTATATAGATTTATGTGTTGTAGACGTCCAATACTGATATCAATAATATGCTTTCATTCATCTTTGTATTTTCTTAAAATATTTGCTTAAAGAAGAGATGATCACTTTCTCGAAGGTTTTTATAAAACTCATCTTTGACATTTTAAGGACTTCTTGTCTTATTGTTGTTGAGAAAATTTATTTCTAATTTGATTCCTTTGATGATTATTGGTACATTTGTGTTTTATATTTTGTTAATGAATCAATTTTGGTGATTTGTAATTTTCATCACCATTATTCATCTAATTTCATTAGTATTTTGTTCTTTATAATCTCATAATTTTAAAACATTTACTCATTTATTCAGCATTCATTTCATTTGAAAATGAAAAGTTTCCAACATACAGCAAAATTAACAGAATTTTATAGTGAACACCTAGATAATCACATCTAAATTTTATAATTAACATTTTAATATACATTCTTTTTTACTTTTCATTTTTCCATAGGTTATTGAGGGTACAGGTGGTGTTTGGTTACATGAGTAAGTTCTTCAGTGGTGATTTGTGAGATTTTGGCGTACCCATCACCTGAGCAGTATACATTGTACCCTATTTGTAGTCTTTTATCCCTCCATCACCCTTCTCCACAAGTTCCCAAAGTCCATTGTATCATTCTTATGCCTTTGCATCCTCATAGCTTAGTTCCCACATATGGGTGAGAACATATGATGCTTGGTTTTCCATTGCTGAGACACTTCACTTAGAATAATAGTCTCCAGTCTCACCCAGGTTGCTGTGAATGCCGTTAATTCATTCATTTTTATGGCTGTGTAGTATTTCATCATATGTATATACCACAGTTTCTTTATCCACTCATTGATTGATGGGCATTTGTGTTGGTTCCATGACTTTGCAATTGCAAATTGTGCTGCTATAAGCACGCATGGGCAGGTATCTTTTTTGTATAATGACTGATTTTCCTCTGGGTAGGTACACAGTAGTGGGATTGCTGAATCAAATGGTAGTTCCACTTTTAGCTCTTTAAGGAATCTCCACACTGTTTCCATCTTGGCTGTACTAGTTTACATTCCCGCCAGCAGTGTAGAAGTGTTCCCTGATCACCACGTTCACACCAACATCTACTGCTTTTTTTGTTTTTTGATTATGGCCATTCTTGCAGGAGTAAGGTGGTATCACATTGTGGTTTTGATTTGCATTCCCCTGATCATTAGTTGAGCATTTTTTTTCATATGTTTGTTGGCCATTTGTATATCTTCTTTTGAGAATTGTCTATTCATGTCCTTAGCCCACTTTGTGATGGGATTGTTTGTTTTTTTCTTGCTGATTTGAGTTCTTTGTAGATTCTGGATATTAGTCCTTTGTCAGATGTAAAGATTATGAAGATTTTATCCCACTCTGTGGGTTGTCTGTTTACTCTGCTGACTGTTCCTTCTGCTGTGCAAAAGCTCTTTAGTTTAATTAAGTCCCAGCTATTTATCTTTGTTTTTATTGCATTTGCTTTTTGGTTCTTGGTCATGAAATCCTTGCCTAAGACAATGGCTAGAAGAATTTTTCCAATGTTATCTTCTAGAATTTTCATAGTTTCATGTCTTAGGTTTAATTCTTTAATCCATCTTGAGTTAATTTTTGTATAACGTGAGAGATGAGGATCCAGTTTCATTCTCCTACATGTGGCTAGCCAATTGTCCTATTACCATTTGTTGAAAAGGATGTCCTTTCCCACTTTATGTTTTTGTTTGCTTTGTTGAAGATCAGTTGGCTGTAGGTATTTCGGTTTATTTCTGGGTTCTCTATTCTGTTCCATTGGTCTATGTGCCTATTTTTATACCAGTACCACGCTGTTTTGGTGATTATGGTCCTATAGTATAGTTTGAAATCAGGTAGTATGATGCCTCCAGATTTGTTCTTTTTGCTTAGTCTTGTTTTGGCTGTGTAGGCTCTTTTGTGGTTCCATATGAATTTTAGAACTGTTTTTTCTAATCTGTGAAGAATGATGGTGGTATTTTGATGGGGATTGTGTTGAATTTGTAGATTGCTTTTGGCAGTATGGCCATTTTCACAATGTTGATTCTACCCATCCATGAGCGTGGGATGTGTTTCCATTTGTTTGTGTCATCTCTGATTTTTTTCAGCAGTGTTTTGTAGTTTTCCTTGTAGAGGCCTTTCACCTCCTTGGTTAGGTATATTCCTAAGTATTTTATTTTTTTTTTGCAGCTATTGTAAAAGGGGTTGTGTCCTTGATTTGATTCTCTGCTTGGTGGCTGTTGGTATATGGAAGAGCTACTGGTTTGTGTACATTCATCTTATATCTGGAAACTTTGCTGACTTATTTTATCAGTCTGAGGAGCTTTCTGGAGGAGTCTTTAGGGTTTATGAGTCATATCGTCAGCAAACAGTGACAGTTTAAACAGTCATATCGTCAGCAAACAGTGACGGTTTACTTACTCTTTACTGATTTGGATGCCCTTTATTTCTTTCTCTTGTCTGATTGCTCTGGTTAGGACTTCTAGCACTATGCTGAAGAGGAGTGGTGAGAGTGGGCATCCCTGTCTTGTTCCCATTCTGAAAGGGAATGCTTTCAACTTTTCCCCATTCAGTATTATGTCGGCTGTGGGTTTGTCATAGATGGCTTTTATTACATTGAGGTATGTCTCTTGTATGCCGATTTTGCTGAGAGTTTTAATCATAAAGGGATGCTGGATTTTTGTCAAATGCTTTTTCTGCATCTATTGAGATGATCATGTGATTTTTGTTTTAAATTCTGTTTATGTGGTGTATAACATGTATTGACTTGCATATGTTAAACCATCTCTGCATCTCTGGTGTGAAACCCACTTGATCATAGTGGATTATCTTTTTGATATGTTGTTGGATTCAGTTAGCTAGTACTTTGTTAAGGATTTTAGCATCTATGTTCATCAGGGATATTGGTACGTAGTTTTCTTTTTTGGTTATGTCCTTCCCTGGTTTTGGTATTAGGGTGATGCTGGCTTCATAGAATGAATTAGGGAGGGTTTCCTCTTTCTCTGGCTTGTGGAATGGTGTCAATAGGATTGGTACCAATTCTTCTTTGAATGTCTGGTAGAATTCCACTGTGATTCTGTCTGGTCCTGGACTTCTTTTTTGTTAGTAATTTTTAAATTGCCATTTTAATCTCACTGCTTGTTATTGGTCTGTTTAGGGTATCTAATTATTTCTGATTTCAGGTAGGAGGATTATATCTTTCCAGGACTTTATCCATCTCTTCTAGGTTTTCTAGTTTGTGTGCATAAAGTTGTTCATAGTAGCCTTAAATTATCTTTGTGTGCATAAAGTTGTTCATAGTAGCCTTAAATATTTCTGTGGTGTCAGTTGTAATACCTCCTGTTTCATTTCTTATTGAGGTTATTTGGATTTTCTCTCTTCTTTTCTTGGTTAATCTTACTAATGGTCTATCACTTTTATTTATCTTTTCAAAGAAGCAGCTTTTTGTTTCATTTATCTTTTGTATTTTTTTTTGTTTCAATTTCATTTAGTTCTGCTCTGTGATCTTGATTATTTCCTTTCCTCTGATGGGTTTGGGTTTGGTTTGTTGTTCTTCTAGTTCCTTGAGGTGTGACCTTAGATTGTCAGTTTGTGCTCTTTCAGTCTTTTTGATGTAGGTGTTTAGGGCTATGAACTTTCCTTTTAGGACTGCCTTTGCTATATCCCAGAGGTTTTGATAGGTTGCGTCGCTGTTGTCATTCAGTTCAAAGAATTTTTAAATTTCTATCTTGATTTCGTTTTTGACCCAATGATCACTCAGGAGCAGGTGATTTAATTTACATGTATTTTCATGGTTTTGAAGGTTTCTTTTGGAGTTGATTTCTGGTTTTATTCCACTGTGGACTGAGAAAGTGTTTGATATAATTTCAATTTTCTTAAATTTATTGAGGCTTGTTTTGTGGCCTATCATATGGTCCATCTTGGAGAAAGTTCTATGCATTGTTGAATAGAATGTGTATTCTGTGGTTCTTGGATGGAATGTTCTGTATATATCTGTTAAGTCCATTTGTTCCAAGGTATAGTTTAAATCCATTGTTTCTTCGTTGACTTTCTGTCTTGATGACCTGTCTAGTGCTGTCAATGGAGTATTGAAGTCCCCCACTATTATTGTGTTACTATCTCATTTCTTAGGTCTAGTAGTAATTGTTTTATAAATTTGGGAGCTCCTGGCCGGGCGCGGTGGCTCACGCCTGTAATCCCAGCACTTTGGGAGGCCGAGGCGGGCGGATCACAAGGTCAGGAGATCGAGACCACGGTGAAACCCCGTCTCTACTAAAAATACAAAAAATTAGCCGGGCGCGGTGGCGGGCGCCTGTAGTCCCAGCTACTCAGGAGGCTGAGGCAGGAGAATGGCGTAAACCCAGGAGGCGGAGCTTGCAGTGAGCCGAGATAGCGCCACTGCACTCCAGCCTGGGCGACAGAGCAAGACTCCGTCTCAAAAAAAAAAAAAAAAAAAAAAATTTGGGAGCTCCTGTGTTAGGCGCATATATGTTTAGGATTGTGATATTTTCCTGTTGGACAAGGCCCCTTACCATTATATAATGTTCCTCTTTGTCTTTTTTAACTTGGCAGACACAAAATAAACAGAGAAAGCTTCAGGCCAATATCCTTGATGAACATTGATGCAAAAATCCTTGACAAAATACTAGCAAACTGAATCCAGCGGCACATTAAAAAGCGAATCCACCACAATCCAATAGGCTTTATTCTTGGATGCAAAGTGGGTTCAATATATGCAAATCAATAAATGTGATTCATCACATAAACAGAACTAAAGACAAAAACCACATGATTATCTCAATAGATACAGGAAAGGTTTTTGATAAATATCAGCATTTCTTCATGTTAAAAACCCTCAATAAACTAGGTATCAAATGAACATTCCTCAAAATAATAAGAGCTATCTATGACAAACCCACAGCCAACATCATACTGAATGGACAAAAGCTTGAAACATTCCTCTTGAAAGCTGGCACAAGACAAGGATGCCCTCTCTCACCACTCCTATTCAACATAGTATTGGAAGTCCTGGCCACAGCAATCAGGCAAGAGAAAGAAATAAAGGGCATCCAAATAGGAAGAGAAGCAGTCAAACTATCGCTGTTTGTAGGTGACATGATTCTGCATCTAGAAAATCCCATGGGCATGGCTCAAAAGCTCCTTCAGTTGATAAACAACTTTAGCAAAGCTTCAGGACACAAAATCAGTGTACAAAAATTATTAACATTCCTATACACCAACAACAGCCAAGCTGAGAGCCATATTAGCAATGCAATCCCATTCACAATTACCACAAAGAACAAAATAACCTAGGAATATAACTAACCAGCGAAGTGAAAGATCTCTACAATGAGAATTACAAAACACTGCTCAAAGAAATCAGAGATGACAGAAACAAATGGAAAAATATTACATGCCTAGGAACAGGAAGAATGAATGTCATTACAATGACTATACTGCTCAAAGAAATTTACAGATTCGATGCTATTCCCATCAAACTACCAATGACATTTTTTACAGAACTAGAAACAACAATTTTAAAATTCATATGGAACCAAAAAGGAGCCCAAATAGCCAAGAAAATCCTAAGCAAAAACAACAAAGCTGGAGACATCATGCTACCCGACCTCAAACTATACCTCAGGGCTACAGTCACCAATACAACATGGTACTGTTTTAAAAAAAAAAAAAAAACAGACACAAGACCAGTGGAACAGAATAGAGGACCCAGAAAGAAGCTCTCAAACCTATAACTATCTGATCTTTGACAAGATGACAAAAACAAGCAATGGAGAAAGGGACCCCAATTCAATAAATGGTGCTGAGGTAATTGGCTATCTATATGCAAATGATTGAAAATGGGCCCCTTTCTTATATTATAAACAAAAACAATTCAAGACAGATTAAAGAGTTAAATGTAAAATCCAAAACTATAAAAACCTTGGAAGACAACCTAGGCAATACCATTCTGGACATAGGAACTGGCAAAGATTTCATCATAAAGGTGCCAAAAGCAATTGCAACAAAAGCAAAAATGGACAAATGGGATCTAATTACACTTGAGAACTTCTGCACAGCAAAATAAAATATCAACAGAGTAAATAGACAACCTACAGAATGGGATAAAATATTTGTAAACTATACATCTAACAAAGTTCTAATATTCGGCATCTATAAGGAACTTAAACAAATTTACTAAACAAAACAAACCAAAAAACAAAACCCAAACAACCCTATTAAAAAATGGGCAAAAGATATGAACCGATACTTTTCAATAGAAGACACACATGTGGCCCGCAAGTATATAAAAAAAGGTCAGTATTACTGATCATTAGAGAAATGCAAATGAAAACCACGATGAGATACCATCTCACACTAGTCAGAATGGCTACTATGGAAAAGTAAAAAAATAATAGATGCTGGCGAGGTTGCAGAGAAAAGGGAATGCTAATATACACTGCTGGTAGGAGTGTAAGTTCAACTGTTGTGGTAAGCAGTGTGGTGATTCCTCAAATAGCTGAAAACAGGACTACAATTTGCAACAGAAATCCACTACTGGGTATATACCCAGAGGAATAGAAATTATTCTACCATAAAGACACATGCACACATATGTTCATTGCAGCACTATTCACAACAGCAAAGACATGGAATCAACATAAATGTGCATCAGTGACAGATTGAATAAAGAAAATGTGGTACATATTCACCATGGAATACCATGCAATCATAAAAAAGAACGAGATTATATCCTTTGTGGGAACATGGATGGATCTTGAGGCCATTATCCTTAGCAAACAAACACAGAAAACCAAATACTGCATGTTTTCACTTATAAATGGGAGCGAAATGATGAGAACACATGGACACAAAGAGGGGAACAGCACACAGTGGGGCCTACTTGAGGGTGGAGGATGGGTGGAGGGAGAGGATCAGAAAAAAATAACTATTGGGTATTAGGCTTATTACCTGGGTGATGAAATAATCTGTACAACAAATCCCTGTGACACAAGTTTACCTATATAACAAACCTGCACATGTACCCCTGAACCTAAAATAAAAGTTTAAAAAATTGCTTTTATTTTTATTTTAAATAAGCTTCACTGAGATATAGCCTACATATAATTCACCAATTTTCAGTTTACAATTTGATGATTTTTGAAAAATGTATATATGTATTAATCACCATGACAATCATAATACAGAACATTTCCATTGCAACAGATTGTTTCCTTCTCCCACCCCTTGGCCCTTGGCAACCACAGATCAACTTCCTATGACTATAGTTTTGATTTTCCTACAATTTCACATAAATAGAATCAAAATAAGGTCGTCATTTGTGTCTGGGTTCTTTCCCTTAGCATGGTAATGTTGATATATTTATCAATTCCACCATACACGTATATGAATAGAAGTCTTTGTGAAGACATATGTGATCATCTATCTTGGTAAATACCTATGAGTGAAATTGCTAGGCCACATGGTAAGTATGTGTTTAACTCTATAAGAAACTGCCTAAGTACTTTCCAAAGTGTCTGTACTATTCTGTATTCCCATTGGCAACATATGAGGATTTCAACTGCTCTCCAAATCCTTGCCAATATTTGCCATTGAAGATATTTTTCATTTAAACCATGCTAGTGAGCATCAAAAAATTGAATTTTTACTTAAAAATTTCTCATGAAGAAAACTCCAGGTCCGGATGGCCTTGTGGTGAATTTTAACAAACATTTATAGAAAGAAATAATACTAATTATAAACCAAATTTTCCAAAACATAGAAGCGGTAAATATTTCCTAATTCACTTCTTGAGACTCTGATACCCAAACCAGACAAAAACATACAAGAATAGAAAACTCCGAACAAATATCCTCATGAATATACATGCAAAACTTATTATTTCAACATAATCAAGTGAAATCCAGCAATATTTAAATCAGTAACATTTCACGACAAGATGGGATTTACTCCAAGAATGCAAGGTTGCTCTTAGCATTCTAAAACCACACAATGTAATTCACCATATTATTAGACCACAAATGAAAAGCATATGGTCATCTAAACAGATGCAGAAAAAGTCTTTGATAATGTTTATCTTCTGCTTATAATTAAAAAGAAAACAACTCATCAAAGTGAGAATAGATGAGAACACCCTTAACTTGTAAAGGGACATATAAATTTTAAAAATTGAGCTCTACCATTATATTTAAAGGAGAAAACACTGAATGCTTTCCCTCTTAGATGGAGAACAAGGCAAGGATGCCTGTTTTCACCACTTCTATTCAAGACTGTAGTGTAGTTCTGGCCAATATAGTAAGACAAGAGAAAAAAAGATAGATTGAAATGAAAAGAGTAAATGAAATGAAAAGAGTAACACTCTCTTTATTAATAGATTAATGGAGAAAATTTAAGAAATTTACAAAATGTTAGTAGAACTAGTCAGTTTAGCTCAGTCACAAGGTACAAAGTACAAGATATTAAAAATCAATTGTATTTCTATATACTAGCAAGAAAACACAGTACATTGATACATTCAATTTTAATAGAGGAAGCTAGAAGGCTATTTAGCTTAGACTGAATCACTTTATTCTTCTTTAATTTGGGGGCATTCAGATGGGTACAAATCAAATGCTTGATTTTATGATAATTTTATTTCTGTGACCGCTACTGAATTTTTGCATATTTTCACTTTTTTGTGAACCATTTGGTGTTACACTCCTGTGGTATGCCTGTACTTATCTTCTTTGGAGCATTTGTATTTTGCTTATCTACATGTAAGTATTCTTCGAATGTCAAATAATCTTATCTCTTTCCTGTAGTATTTGTTGAAAATATTTTTCCAACTCTAATATTTCTCTATCGACTTTGCTTGTGGAATTTCTGTCTTTCAAAATTTTAATTTTATATAGTCAAATACACTTTTTATTATAGCATTTCCTGTGTAAATTTCTTATCTTGGCTGAGAAGTTCTTCCTCACCCCACAAGTGTATGTTGTCTACATGTTCTAGTATCTTCTCATATAAAACTAAAACAACTCAGAAATTATTGTAAACTGTATAAGATGGATATAAACTGTTTTATGTTATGAATATATAGCCATCTCTGACAGATGCATTTGAAATGAAAGTAGTTCCTTCTTCACAGAAGAAAAATAAAATCTGTGACATAGTTTGGCAACTCTGTCTGGGTTTACTATTTTATATTAATTCATGCTTTTCTTTAACAAATGTATTAGTTGTTCTAATACCTGGTAAAAGAAGTCTTCTCAAAATGCTTTAACTAGTGATCCTTTTCATCCCTTTCTTGTTTATTCTCAAGAATTTATTCTTCCATGTGAGTATCAAAATCTTATCAAATCATGAAAAAATAGGATTCTAATTAAATTCTCATCAGCTGCACATACTTATTTGAAGAAAATTGATATTTTCACTGTCTTTCCAATCATAAACATTGTTTCTCAATCTCTTCATATATTGTTTTATGTCATTCAAAGAAATATTAATTTTTCTTATAAAAGTTGCCTCTAAGAACTTCAGAGTTTTTTTGCCATTCTGAATAAGTATGTTTTCCTATTTCCATGATATGACAATTTCTAGTACAGAAAAATCTGTCAAGTTTTGTATACTCATCGTGTACTCAGTGTAGAAGATACTAGATTGAGTCATTCCAGTTTATTCCAAAACCCTTCTAGAGTTCAAAGTGTAGAAAGCTAAAAGCATGGCCTCCTGACATAATTCAGTTCTAATTAGTCAGATGCATTTTGCTCATATAAATCCTGATGGAAAGAAATGGTTCTTAAGCAGAAACTGTAGCAACTATATCCTAATTCAGCTTTTGGTTTCTCCATCCAGCAGGTGTTGTTACAATAGAGACAGATGTCTAGAAGTCCTGCAGTCAGCAGTAGCAATAGCAGCTCCCTGATTCATCAACTTCCTGCAATGCTGTTATCAGTATTTTTTTTTCAACAGAAGCAAAGCTATTTTCAGTGTAAGGATATTCATTAGAGAATCTGAGAATAGAGCCTCTTCTTTTAACCCTTCTCACAATTATTATTTAATACAACATTTACTGTTTTAAATCATTTTTTTGTTAGAGTGGATTCTATTTTCTGCTAATTGAACGTTAATAGATACACCATCTGCATAATAAAATTCTCTTTTTAATTCTTATTAGTTCTCTTAGTTTTGACTTTAGAGTCTCTTGGATTGTTCTTGGCAAATTAACATATTAGCACCAAATATATATCATTTACTTATTTTCTAGTGTTCATACAGTGGTTTCATTTTTGCATTCTTTAAAAAAGCAACCACTCACAACAATAATTCAAAATGCTGGCCGGACACAGTGGCTCATGCCTGTAATCTCAGCACTTTGGGAGGCTGAGGCTGGTGGATCACCTGAGGTCAGGAATTGAAGACCAGCCTGGCCAACATGGTGAAACCCCGTCTCTACTAAAAATACAAAAATTAGCTGAGTGTGGTGGCGTGCGCCTATAGCTCCAGCTACTTGGGAGTCTGAGGAGTCTGAGGCAGGATAATCACTTGAACTGGGGAGATGGAGGTTGCAGTGAGCTGAGATCGCGCCATTGCACTCCAGGCTGGGTGACTGGGTGAGACTCCATCTCAAAAAAAAAAAAAAAAAAAAAAAAAAAAAAAAGCATATGATATGGTTTGGATCTGTGTCCCTACCGAAATCTCATGTTCAACTGTAATTCCCAATGTTGGAGGTGGGGCCTAGTGGGAGGTAATTGGATCCTGGGGGCAGTTTCTCATGGTTTAACACCACCCCCTTTGGAGCTGTCATTGCTACCTTGTTGAAAAATGTGTAGCACCTCCCTGCTCTCTCTCTTCTACTGCTCCTTCCATGTGAGACACCTGCTCCCACGTTGCCTTCTGCCATGACTGTAAGTTTCCCGAGGTCTTCCCAGAAGCCAAATAGATGGGAAACCTCATGCTTCCTGTATACCCTGCAGAACAGTGAGCCAATTAACCTCTTTTTAAAAATATAAATTACTCAGGCACAGGTATTTCTTTATAGCATTGCAAGAATGGACTAATATGGCATATAGACAAAAGGATAAGAATTAAGTACCTTAGAAGAGGTGCCTGTGCAGAGAGGAATAGGAGTAGAATATGAGGATAAAAGGAAACTAATGAAGAATAAAGCTTTTAAATGAACAATGATAATGAGGTGCTATTAACTAAGAAATTTTAACTCGACCTGTACAAGAGTTAAAATTAAATCCATCCATCAATACATACCATATAAGCAAATGTGGCACCAGACATATTAAACAGGCAAGGAAGACTTTATTCAAGACTATTGCAATAGCAGAGAGAGATTAAACTCAACTCCTCTGAAACCAAAGGCAGGGGAGTTTTTCAACACTGGGGTAATCATTTAGAAAAGTACTGGATGACATTAGCAGAGAGCTGGTCATTGGAATGTGTCCACCACATTAAGTTATTCCTGCATTTGCTACATTTTTCTCTGTGATTAGGACATCTGTGTTTACGAATTGGCATCTAAGTTAGGCTCCTATCCTCCCACAGAGACTGGGAGATAGAGATGCTTTCTCCTTCAGTGTTTGCATTTCAAAGAGATGGTTCCCAGGTCCTTAAGAAAGATTATTCCCTGGGTTGTAAAACTGGCAAGAGGATTGGAGAATATTTACATCCATTTCAAAGAAGCAGAGAAAGAATTTGCAATTTCCAGTTTTCTAAAGTAAATGCTCTAAGAAAAGGGTGGCTAAGGCTTATATTCAGGAAGAAACTTGTCTAAAGTTTAGTCAAACTGAGGTGAATGTTGAGGCTGTCTTGGTCACTACATCCACACATATAAGGAAATTTCTAAGATAATGAGGTCAAAAATTTGCTTCTGGCTGAACGCCAAGGAATGCAAGACATCAACTCAGCTGCCTCCTGGGCTTGCAGGCTCAGTTGCCCACCCACTGGGTATTATCATCTAGCTGCTTTTCTGAATGGCTGGATTTTAGAAGTCTTTATTTGCATGACATTCTTGGGGTAATATTTAGAATGATAAGAGAAAGCAGTGAAAAAAAAAAAAAAAAAAAAAAAAACAACAGTGGAATCGTGTTTGAAATAGTCTAAGTGCTCAAATATGTTGTTAAGAATCAGAACTTCTCAAAATTATATTTCTCTTGTTTTTGGATTCAGCACAAGATTAGAACAATCTAGAAAAGGGTTTTGAGCTCTTTACCTGGAAGGCTCCTGGCACATGAACTAATATATTTCTTTTTTCTTTCTTTTTTTTTAACAAGAGAAAAACAAGTAATTTTATTAATATATGCAGTGTACATCACACAGGAGAAAACTCAATGAAAAGGTAAACACAAGTAGTGACTTACAACTCTGGATTATATTATGTAGCATCTTCCACAAAGAATACGTTTCAGAGAAGTGTGACAAGACAAAGGAAAGCAGTTTTAGGCTTCCAGAGGCAGAAACCGTGGGAAGGTAAACATATGGCAAGAAACTAACAGTAAGCTTTGTTTGTAGATTTCTCTGGTACTGTCTCAGTTGATTAGAGCCATCTTCTCATCTTGGTATCAGGAAAGCATCTTTCTCAAAGAAGTCTGTATGGCTTGCTACAGGTAGGAAAGGACAGTTAAGATAGCCATTTCTGCAACTACTGTTTCTCAAGTACCTTTAGCTTGAAATAATCAGTATGCCAAATTGGTGTATTTGGGGGTGGCATGTTCAAATTTCCCTCAGATCAAAAGAACAGAAAGGTCAGAATCTGGCCCTTATATAGTAACTGCATGACAGATGTTGCACTTGAAACATTGATACTAGGAGGAAGAGCTATAAATGTGCAAAAATAATTAAAACAAGATTCCAAAATCATGCCATAAACGAAAACAAATTTCAGTTGGACTAAGCATCTAAATGTTAAAAACAAAAATTTTGTAACTTTTGGAAGGCTGAATAAGACTATTTTTATGACATTTCCTATACAAAAACCAGAAAAAGCAAATCATTATGAAAGATTGGTAAGATTACATTAAAATTTAAAAATTCAAGATTTCATAACCAAAATATGAAGACAAACCAGACTAAACAAGATAATTGAAACATACATAACAGATTATTAGTATTCAAAATATGTGATATCTAACAACTGACAAGTAAAAAAACAAAATGGAAAAATGAGCAAAAATGCCTGTAATCCCAGTGCTTTAGGAGGCGAGATGGGAGGATCGTTTGAGTCCAGGTTTACGGTTACAGTGAGCTGTGATCCTGCCACCACACTTCAGCCTGAGCAATAGAGTGAGATCTTGTCTCTTAAAAAAAAAAAAAAAAAAAGGAGTAAAAAATATGGCCTCAGAAATCACACACTGCACTTGCTCAATATCCTGGTAGTTACAAAAGTCAGCACTGTAAAATGCAGGAGAAGGCTATATGGGGGGAATGAACACCAGGAGGCCAGGGATCACTGGTGACCATCTGGAGGCTGGCTACCACATACATAAAACAATATTTTATAGCGTTTTAAAAAATGTATTTGTATTAAAAATATAAAAACACACGCTAGAATATATGCCACCTCTAGTGGTTATCTCTGGGGACTCTGGGGAGGGAGGAAAGGGACAGGAACAAAGAGGTAACAAAATGAACTTCAAATGTATCTAATATTTGCAATTACATATATATGTGTGTCTGAAGAAAATATAGCCAAATCCTAACATTTATTACATCTGCATGGTAGAAATACATGGATTTTCTTGAACTCATTTACCTCTCCTGTATCTTTGAAATATGTCAGTAAAAAGTTTTAAGGTAATGAATCCAAAGAAATGGAAATAAAATGTGCTTTTAATAAGAATTTAGTTTTACACATTTAAAAAATTGCAATTTTCAGGACATGTAAGAATATTTTTCTAATACTGAAATAAGCATATCTTTGGCATAGAAATCACACCCTATGTGTGATCTTTAACTAAAAAATCTAATCAAGAACTATGACTAATATGTTAAACAAAACTATTCTTTGCCCATCCATCTGTCCCCTCTCATAGCCCCATTGCTAGGTGTTAGAATATAGTTCTGTACATATCTTCATATCTACAAAGAATTAAGATGTTGTATCAAAGATGTCCAGAAGTTATATATGGTGGAGGATTAGTTGGCTTAATCGTTGACACACAACACAAAATACCAAAAGCAACATAATATATAGGATGCAAAATAGAACTGTCACTAAGGTCAAATAATACAAAAAAAATCACATCATTTAAATTTGATGCATTGCAAACAAAATAACTTCTTTAGAATTATTATGTACGCAACTTGCAAAGCTCAAAAAGTAATAGCACAGAGCCATAAATCTGACAAGGCACCTTAAAAATAGCCATCAAACATATACAAATATCAGATACAAACACAGTTAAACTCCAAAAGCAGTAACCACAGAAATAAATAGGGAAAAAATATGCATTCTTTCTAGACAGTCTCCTTTTCTGAAGTAAAGTCTTTAAAAAAAGTACAAAAAATATTTATCATATATTTTAAAACCTATCATCAAAGTCCAAATCTCTGTTAAAAAAAGAATGTTTTTCTTCAAGTCAATAAAGTTCAGATTCATACATTTTCTAAAGAAACAATGACAGTCTTCATGCTAAATATAGGAAGAGAAAAAGCTTTTAATTTTGTTTGTTAACTCGTTTATTCAACAAACATTTAGTGAGTGTTGTGTGAACCTGTTTTAGGTGCTGGGGATATAGAATAAAGACACAATCATTAGCTGCAGACAACTTAGCCAAATGGAGCTGGATCCACCACTGGCAACCTTAAAGTTACCTCCCACGGTCCTTAAGATGAAACGCAACTTCAAACTCTGCCATGCTTAGCATCTTGTTGCAAAACAAATAATGGTCTACCTAGTTTGCTAATGGTAGCACTGTGGCTCTATTAATATTAACCATGTATTGATGAAGTTGACTTTCATAAAGGATTCTGTGAAAGTTCAGAGGCATAAAGTATTTAAGGACAAACTAGTACTGGTCCGCAACAAGAACAGCATCGGTATTCTGCTTTCACAGAAGCCAAGAAAACCAAGAAAAATTTCATTCTGAGTATATACAGAACTGCTTGACAGAGGTCATTCTATACGTGTGGTACATGTACAAATGTGACATAAGACGTATGAATGATTGCAGTCGTTGTTAAATAACGAAGTATGCCAAATTAGTCATCAGGTTTCAAAGAATCATAGACTTCTTTCAAGAGGTCTCGCCACGTTTTAAGGAAACGTGCATTTTCTGTACATTTGAAGGCAAGCTCTTCCACTTGAGCTGATACTGCAGATGTGGCTTCAAGAAGTTTGGTTAATGAAAAGGCTGCATCTCCCATCTGCAGCTCCACTTCCTCCAGCGGGTCCACCGTTCGGCCGCTGCTCCTGCTCGGAACTGGCCAGCCCAAACTCGCTGGGCCGCCTGGGGAAGAGGCTGCAGAGGCGTCTCAAGAGGAGGGAGAAGAGAGAGGCGGCGGGGGCGGCAAAGAAACCTGCAACTCCTCAGCGTCTGCCATGGGGAAGGGCTGGGACCGCGGAATCCGACCCCAGCAGCCGAACCGACACCAACCGTCTTTTTAATATATTTCTTTTTTCTAATACTGACACCTAGATCGACAAAAGAAGTCTGTTCCTAGAGAAAGGTAGTTGTTGTTCTTTTCCTCCTGTGTGAAGGTTTATTGGGGCATTTGTTAATGGGTCAGAGTACCTTGAGGCTCTCTCCATTGGGGATAACAAGAGTTAGGTCGACCTTGATGTCTCTGGCCAGCTCCTCAGGCACTCATCAGTTCTTTTCATCCCTTCCTCTCCTCCACATCTCCCTTGCTGTGTACTTTCTTTGTCATTGAGCATTCCTGGAGCTCTGCTCTCATAGTAGGGCCATTCTCTCCTACCCCCCATCATCTATCCCTCCTTGATCTTGTTTTTATTTCTCTATTCACTAATATATTCTGATCTGCTCTCAGGATTGACTCTTCTTTTGCTTGGGAACATTAAAATATTAAAATTAAGGCAATGGGTAACATCAAAGTCTAATCATAACCAATTGGCTAATTGTGCTGATCACTGCCCATAAGTTATCTAAATAAAAGTCTTAAAACCATGCAAGAGAGATGTTACATGCCATTTTATGGCTGAAAAAATTAGATAAGAAAGGCCAGTGGATCTCCCAACACAGAGGCTGAGATCTGAGAATGGACAGACTGCCTGCTCAAGTGGGTCCCTGACCCCTGAGTAGCCTAACTGGGAGACATCACCCACTAGGGGCAGACTGACACCTCACACCTCACAGGGTGGAGTACACCCCTGAGAGGAAGCTTCCAAAGCAAGAATCAGGCAGGTACACTCACTGTTCAGCAATATTCTATCTTCTGCAGCCTCTGCTGCTGATACCCAGGCAAACAGGGTCTGGAGTGCACCTCAAGCAATCTCCAACAGACCTACAGCTGAGGGTCCTGACTGTTAGAAGGAAAACTAACAAACAGGAAGGACACCCACACCAAAACCCCATCAGTACGGGTCACCATCATTAAAGACCAGAGGCAGATAAAACCACAAAGATGGGGAAAAAGCAGGGCAGAAAAGCTGGAAATTCAAAAAATAAGAGCGCATCTCTCCCTGCAGAGGAACACAGCTCATCGCCAGCAATGGATCAAAGCTGGACGGAGAATGACTTTGACCAGATGAGAGAAGGCTTCAGTCCATCAAACTTCTCAGAGCTAAAGGAGGAATTATGTACCCAGCGCAAAGAAACTAAAAATCTTGAAAAAAGAGTGGAAGAATTGATAACTAGAATAATTAATGCAGAGAAAGCCATAAACGAACTGACAGATATGAAAACCATGACATGAGAAATAAGTGACAAATGCACAAGCTTCAGTAACCGACTTGATCAACTGGAAGAAAGAATATCAACGATTGAGGATCAAATGAATGAAATGAAGCAAGAAGAGAAAAATAAAGAAAAAAAGAAGAAAAAGAAATGAACAAAGCCTGCAAGAAGTATGGGATTATGTAAAAAGACCAAATCTACGTCTGATTGGGGTACCTGAAAGTGAGGGGGAATATGGAACCAAGTTGGAAAACACTCTTTAGGATATCATCCAGGAGAACTTCCCCAACCTAGTAGGGCAGGCCAACATTCAAATTCAGGAAATACAGAGAACGCCACAAAGATACTCCTCAAGAAGAACAACTCCAAGACACATAATTGCCAGATTCACCAAAGTTGAAATGAAGGAAAAAATCTTAAGGGCAGCCAGAGAGAAAGGTCGGGTCACCCAAAAAGGGAAGCCCATCAGACTAACAGAAGATCTCTCAGCAGAAACTCTACAAGCCAGAAGAGAGTGGGGGCCAATATTCAACATTCTTAAAGAAAAGAATTTCAACCCAGAATTTCATATCCAGCCAAACTAAGTTTCATAAGTGAAGGAGAAATAAAATTCTTTACAGATAAGCAAATGCTTAGAGATTTTGTCACCACCAGGCCTGCCTTACAAGAGACCCTGAAGGAAGCACTAAACATGGAAAGGAACAACCGGTACCAGCCATTGCAAAAACATGCCAAAATGTAAAGACCATCGAGGCTAGGAAGAAACTGCATCAACTAACGAGCAAAATAACCAGTTAATATCATAATGGCAGGATCAAGTTCACACATAATAATATTAACCTTAAATGTAAATGGACTAAATGCTCCAATTAAAAGACACAGACTGGCAAACTGGATAAAGAGTCAAGACCCATCAGTTTGCTGTATTCAGGAGACCCATCTCACATGCAGAGACATACATAGGCTCAAAATAAAGGGATGGAGGAAGATCTACCAAGCAAATGGAGAACAAAAAAAAGTAGAGGTTGCAATTCTAGTCTCTGATAAAACAGACTTTAAAACATCAAAGATCAAAAGAGACAAAGAAGGCCATTACATAATGGTAAAGGGATCAATTCAACAAGAAGAGCTAACTATCCTAAATATATATGCACCCAATACAGGAGCACCCAGATTCATAAAGCAAGTCATTAGAGATTTACAAAGAGACTTAGACTCCCATACAATAATAATGGGAGACTTCAACACCCCACTGTCAACATTAGACAGATCAATGAGACAGAAAGTTAACAAGGATATCCAGGAATTGAACTCATCTCTGCACCAAGCGGACCTAATAGACATCTACAGAACTCTCCACCCCAAATCAACAGAATATACATTCTTCTCAGCACCACATCACACTTATTCCAAAATTGACCACATAATTGGAAGTAAAGCACTCCTCAGCAAATGTACAAGAACAGAAATTATAACAAACTGTCTCTCAGACCACACTGCAATGAAACTAGAACTCAGGACTAAGAAACTCAATCAAAACTGCTCAACTACATGGAAACTGAATAACCTGCTCCTGAATGACTCCTGGGTACATAATGAAATGAAGGCAGAAATAAAGATGTTCTTTTAAACCAATGAGAACAAAGATACAACATACCAGAATCTCTGGGACACATTTAAAGCAGTGTGTAGAGGGAAATTTATAGCACTAAATGCCCACAAGAGAAAGCTGGAAAGATCTAAAATTGACACTCTAACATAACAATTAAAAGAACTAGAGAAGCAAGAGCAAACACATTCAAAAGCTAGCAGAAGGCAAGAAATAACTAAGATCAGAGCAGAACTGGAGGAGATAGAGACACAAAAAACCCTCCAAAAAATCAATGAATCCAGGAGTTGGTTTTTTGAAAAGATCAACAAAATTGATAGACCGCTAGCAAGACTAATAAAGAAGAAAAGAGAGAAGAATCAAATAGACGCAATAAAAAATGATAAAGGGGCTATCACCACCGACCCCACAGAAATACAAACTACCATCCAACAATACTATAAACACTTCTATGCAAATAAACTAGAAAATCTAGAAGAAATGGATAATTTCCTGGACACTTACACTCTCCCAAGACTAAACCAGGAAGAAGCTGAATCCCTGAATAGACCAATAGCAGGCTCTGAAATTGAGGCAATAATTAATAGCCTACCAACCAAAAAAAGTCCAGGACCAGATGGATTCACAGCTGAATTCTACCAGAGGTACAAGGAGGAGCTGGTACCATTCCTTCTGAAACTATTCCAATCAATAGAAAAAGAGAGAATCCTCCCTAACTCATTTTATGAGGCCAACATCATCCTGATACCAAAGCCTGGCAGAGACACAACAAAAAAAGAGAATTGTAGACCAATATCCCTGATGAACATCGATGCAAAAATCCTCAATAAAATACTGGCAAACCAGATCCAGCAGCACATCAAAAAGCTTATCCACCATGATCAAGTGGGCTTCTTCCCTGGGATGCAAGGCTGGTTCAACATACACAAATCAACAAACGTAATCCAGCATATAAACAGAACCAAAGACAAAAACCACATGATTATCTCAATAGATGCAGAAAAGGCCTTTGACAAAATTCAACAGCCCTTCATGCTAAAAACTCTCAATAAATTCGGTATTGATGGAACGTATCTCAAAATAATAAGAGCTATTTATGAGAAACCCACAGCCAATATCATACTGAATGGGCAAAAACTGGAAGCATTCCCTTTGAAAACTGGCACAAGACAGGGATGCCCTCTCTCACCACTCCTATTCAACATTGTGTTGGAAGTTCTGGACAGGGCAATCAGGCAAGAGAAGGAAATAAAGGGTATTCAGTTAGGAAAAGAAGAAGTCAAATTGTCCCTGTTTGCAGATGACATGATTGTATATTTAGAAAACCCCATTGTCTCAGCCCCAAATCTCCTTAAGCTGATAAGAAACTTCCACAAAGTCTCAGGATACAAAATCAATGTGCAAAAATCACAAGCATTCTTATACACCAGTAACAGACAAACAGAGAGCCAAATCATGAATGAACTTCCATTCACAATTGCTTCAAAGAGAATAAAATACCTAGGATTCCAACTTACAAGGGATGTAAAAGACCTTTTCAAGGAGAACTACAAACCACTGCTTAGTGAAATAAAAGAGGACACAAACAAATGGAAGAACATACCATGCTCATGGATAGGAAGAATCAATATTGTGAAAATGGTAATACTGCCCAGGGTTATTTATAGATTCAATGCCATCCCCATTAAGCTACCAATGACTTTCTTCACAGAATTGGAAAAAACTGCTTTAAAGTTCATGTGGAACCAAAAAAGAGCCCACATTGCCAAGACAATCCTAAGTCAAAAGAACAAAGCTGGAGCCATCACGCTACCTGACTTCAAACTATACTACAAGGCTACAGTAACCAAAACAGCATGGTACTGCTACCAAAACAGAGATATAGACCAATGGAACCAACAGAGTCCTCAGAAATAATACCACACATCTACAGCCATCTGATCTTTGACAAACCTGACAAAAGCAAGAAATGGGGAAAGGATTCCCTATTTAATAAATGGTGCTGGGAAAATTGGCTAGCCATAAGTAGAAAGCTGAAACTGGATCCTTTCCTTACTCCTTATACGCAAATTAATTCACGATGGATTAGAGACTTAAATGTTAGACCTAATACCATAAAAACCCTACAAAAAAACCTAGGTAATACCATTCAGGACATAGGCATGGGCAAGGACTTCATGTCTAAAACACCAAAAGCAACGGCAACAAAAGCCATAATTAACAAATGGGATCTAATTAAACTAAAGAGCTTCTGCACAGCAAAAGAAACTACCATCAGAGTGAACAGGCAACCTAAAGAATGGGAGAAAATTTTTGCAATCTACTCATCTGACAAAGGGCTAATATCCAGAACCTATAAAGAACTCAATCAAATTTACAAGAAAAAAACAAACAACCCCATCAAAAAGTGGGCAAAGGATATGAACAGACACTTCTCAAAAGAAGACATTCATACAGCCAACAGACACATGAAAAAATGCTCATCATCACTGGCCATCAGAGAAATGCAAATCAAAACCACAATGAGATACCATCTCACACCAGTTAGAATGGCAATCATTAAAAAATCAGGAAACAACAGGTGCTGGAGAGGATGTGGAGAAATAGGAACACTTTTACACTGTTGGTGGGATTGTAAACTAGTTCAACCATTATGGAAAACAGTATGGCGATTCCTCAAGGATCTAGAACTAGAAATACCATATGACCCAGCCATCCCATTACTGGGTATATACCCAAAGGATTATAAATCATGCTGCTATAAAAATAAACACGTATGTTTATTGTGGCACTATTCACAATAGCAAAGACTTGGAATCAACCCAAATGTCCATCAGTGACAGATTGGATTAAGAAAATATGGCACATATACACCATGGAATACTATGCAGCCATAAAAAAGGATGAGTTTGTGTCCTTTGTAGGGACATGGATGCAGCTGGAAACCATCATTCTCAGCAAACTATCACAAGAACAGAAAACCAAACACTGCATGTTCTCACTCATAGGTGGGAAATGAACAATGAGATCACTTGGACTTGGGAAGGGGAACATCACACATCGGGGCCTATCATGGGGTGGGGGGAGGGATTGCATTAGGAGTTATACCTGGTGTAAATGACGAGTTGATGGGTGCTGACGAGTTGATGGGTGCAGCACACCAACATGGCACAAGTATACATATGTAACAAACCTGCACGTTATGCACATGTACCCTAGAAGTTAAGTATAATAAAAATAATAATAAAAAAGAAAGGCTTAAAACTCTTCCAAAGATCATAGAGCTAGTAAGAAACAAAACTAGGACTATGTCCTAATCCCAAGCATGTCTTCAAGTCCGTCTTTATTTTCATATATCCTGCTGCCTTCTCTGGTCTTTGGAGCAAAGAGCCTACATTTCTTTAGGGTAATGAAATTCAGGGAAGCTGAAATTAGAATTCTGGCACTTGCCAGTCTAGTAAAGATAGAAGAGAGGACATTAAGAAGGTAATTTGAGTTCCCTGTGGCTCAATAGATTATCTCAACCAACATCCCACTTCTATGGATGTCAGAGCATTGATATTTCTGCTCTTATAAGATCTCTAAATGCTGTCCACCTATCAGGACAGTGAGCTACAGGAAATGAAAAGGATGGAAGATTCAGGCATTTTTTTTTTCTGGAGAAAATGAGGGCAGGTGCCATCTTACAACCAAACATCTAGGCTATCTCTGGGCTATGTTACTTGGGCTCTACCTTTTAAAATTGAAAACTGTAACATATTAAATTTTTTTTTAACATCATGTGGCTTCTTTTCTAAAAGAGAAAGAACTAAACAACAGAAAAATCTTCATCTTAATTAAAATAACAGCAAATGAATTCCTTGTGTCCCTGTTTCCTTTACATACACTACCTTCAAAAACCTCAATTTCAACCACATTATTCTAGCACAGTCACATATTTTCTAATTAATATGATTTGGTGTTCCCAAGCCAACCATTCCTCACATGCATTGAGAATGCTGATCCTTGTGTCTGCCACATTTTCATTCTCATGCCACTCATATCATCACTTCTCTTTTTACACAGACTAAATTCACTTCTTAAGTCATCTTTTCCTCTATCCCCTCACATGTCTGACATAAAGGCAACTTACTCTTCACATATGCCAAACTGGGGAAAAATCACACAACAATGACCACTGGACTCAAATAAATAATAAAAATATTGAATAGACCTTCCACACTACTATCAATCCAACATTAGCCTCCCTAGCACACTCTTATTGATGACTTACCTTGCACTTTATTGACAGCACAGAGGAATAAATAGAGAAGGTCTTTCCCTTCCAGACACTACAATTCCTACCTTCCCTGTACCACTTTATACATGCTTTGCTTTCCTTCATTTTGCACGGATAAGGAATCCCTATTCCCAACATGACCTCCACTATTCTCTGGATCATTATGGAATTCCCATTTGCAATAAATTCACGCCTTCAATCAGCCCCTTTGCTGCTGCATTAGCAATTTCTTCCTGCACTGGCAAATGCTATGGTCTGTTTTCCATCTAAATATTTTTTTTCTAGCAAAGACATGGAATCAACCTAGGTGCCCATCAATGCCGGATTGGATACAGAAAATGTGGCACATATACACCATGGAATACTGTGCAGCCATAAAAAATAATGAGATCATGTTCTTTTTAGCAACATGGATGCAACTGGAGGCCATTACTCTAAGCAAATTAGTGCAGGAACATAAAACTAAGCAACTCATGTTCTCATGTATAAGAGGCAGCTAAATATTGGGTACTCATGGACATAAAGATGACAACAATAGACACTGGGGACTACTACAAGGAGAGGGAGGAAGGGAGACAAGGGTTGAAAAACTAACTGTTGGGTGTTACACTCACTACCTTGGAGATGGGATCAATTGTACCCCAAACCTTAACATCACACAATATACCCATGTAAGAAACTTGCACATTACCTCTAAATCTAAAACAAGAGCTGAAATTATAAAAATTTTTTTTGAAAGACCTAACGGCATCAGACTGGACTAAGGTTGAGGGTATAGAATATAACAAAATCAAAGATGTTAATTGTGTCTAAAGAATTAGTGAAGATGGTTCAGAATTTGAACTTTAATTCCAAGGTCAAGAAATAATGTGCAAACAGAATTAAGATTCAGAGGAAATAGGGAAGCAGAAAATGAAGTTTTAAAACATTTATTTTATTCCAAGGGAAAGTTTTCTGTTTGATTCTGAGGAACCACAGCATTATCTCCAAGTTCATCCTCCTTGGAATGTCTATTGACGCCCACATTCAGGCTCTGCTCTTTGTGCTGTTCCTGGGAGTTTACTTCCTGGCCGTGATAGAGAATTTGGTAGTGCCACTGATGACCAGAACTGATTCCACATCTGCACACCCATGTGCTTCTTTCTGGGATGTCTTAGTTCATTTTTCTGCTGTCACATAGTACCATAGATTGGGTGATTTATGAAGAAAAAATTTATTTGACTCATGACTTTGGAGGCTGGGAATCCAAGGTTGAGGAGTTGCATCTGGTGAGGGCCTTCTTGCTGTGTCACATAACATGGTGGAAGGGTAAGCATGCACATGAGACTGAGGGGAGATCATATCAAACTCATCCTTTTAATCAGAAATCCATCCCATGATAACAGCATTAATCTATTTGTGAAGGTGGACCCTAATCATCTCTCTCTCTCTTTTTTTTTTTTTTGGAGACGGAGTCTCCCTCTGTTGCCCAGGCTGGAATGCAGTGGCATGATCTCAGCTCACTGCAACCTCCACCTCCTAGGTTCAAGTGATTATCCTGCCTCAGACTTCCCGAGTAGCTGAGATTACAGGTGCCTGCCACCATGCCCAGCTAATTTTTTGTCTTTTTAGTGGAGAAGGGATTTCACCATGTTTCACCTGGTCTCAAACTCCTGACCTCAGGTGACCCACCTGCCTCAGCCTCCCAAAGTGCTAGGATTACAGGCATGAGCCACTGTGCCAAGCCACCTGTTAAGGACTAATTGCCTCTTAAAGGGCCCACCTCTTAATGGTGATACAATAGCGATTAAATTTCAACATGAGTTTTGGAGGGGTAGGTGGTGTTTGAGTCAATATTGAATGACAAAAGAAGCCCACCATCCTCAGAAGGAAGGACATTCCAGTCAGAAGAAAGAGCTAATGCAGAGGCCTTGGCACAGAAGAAACTTGAGTTAATTGGGGACAGAAAGAAGGCTGCATGACTAAAGTTTAGCAAGCGATGGGTAAAAAAGGCTGTCTGCAGTCAGATCCCATAGTAACTTTTAGACCATGATATCAGGAATCTGTGTTTGATTCTCAGTGATATAGGAGAGTTTTGAAGGATTGCTCTGGCTTCTTTATGGAGCACTAATTATAGAAGGACAAGAGTAGAATCAGGGATGATGATTAGGAGCTATTGCAAGACTCCATGTGACATCTGATGGTATTTTTTACTAAGATTGATCAGAGAAAAAGAGAAGAGAAATTTGGAATATATTTTGGAAGTACAGTTATAGGGCTTGCTGCTACATTAGATATAGACCAGAAAAGAAAGAGAGGGCTTGAGGTAAGTCTAGATTTTTTCTTGGGCAACTGGGTAGATGATGGTACATCATTTACTGAAGTCAGGATAATTGGGGAAATGCATATTAGGAAGGCAAAAATTGAGGATTTGTTAGTTTGGCTGGTTGGTTGCATTTTGACTAAAAAGCCCAAGTCTGTATTAGATATCAGAGTGGAATGTCAAATATCCAGTTATATATATTATTTTGAAGCTCTAGGAAATGGTCAGGGCTAACATTTGGGGTGTATGTAGTATTCAGAGCCGTAAGACTGGCATAGAACATCTAAGGAAAATGTTTTCGAGAACATCTAAGGAGAACGAATTCTGGAAAGAAGCCCTGCAGCATGCCAACATTTCTAGTTCAAGCTGAGGATTATCCACCGAGAGAAACTGAGGCACAGCAGCCATTGAACAAGGAGGAATTTTGTATCACAAAAGCCAAGAGAAGAGAGTGCTTCAAGAATAGAGAGGTCAGCTGTGTTGAGTACTGTTGAAAATTCAAATAAAAGAACAGAAAAGCTACCACTGGATTTTGTAACATTGGATTTAAAAGTAGTTGATAATATTGATGAGAGAAGTTTCAGCTAGATAAGTTGAAAACAGAATGATAGGTGAAAAAGTAGAGAGATCAACCACAGTTAACTTTATTGAGAAGTATTCCCGTGAAGGAGATTGAGAAAATAAAGCAGTATGTTTAGAGGATGTGAAGTCAAGGGAGCTATTTGTTTTTGTTTTTTGCTTTGGTTTTTGTTTGTTTTTAGTATTTTGAAAAATACTGAAGTTTGCGTGTTCATGGATATGGTCACATAGGTCATGTAATATCAGGATTATAGATAGGATGGAGGCAAACAAACTTTGAATCAATTCTACAACCAATGATGGGAATGAGTTCTTGATGACATTCAAATGGAGGCTGGATGGACACATTGGAGATGCTGAATGGGGCTCATGTATTAGTTGGAGACAGAAATAAAGTGATCCATGTGATCTTTTATCTCCATAGACTCCTGCGATTCTAGAAGGAAGGCTTGTCTGTTTGCATTTGTGTGAGAGAATGTGGGTGTGAGTATGTGTGCATGCAGGTGTATAGTGAAGATCAAACCTGAGGAGGCCCATGCTGGTCCCTGGCTAGCAGAAGGGTTAGCAAGCCTTCAGTGCCTCACTCCATGGTCTTTCCCTAGACCACAAAAGTGGCAGGAGTGGATGCCCATCTCAGGGGCCCAGATCACTGGATACTACTACTTTCCCCATGAGTATGGATTAATCCCCAGCAACTTGGGGCCCAGATTACTCTCTCTCCTTCTCCGAGGGCCAGCCTGGTGCATGGATACCAAGTAGAAAAAGACTAGTAAAAGTGAAGAAAGTCACACGAACTGGCTAGGAGCCATCCTCTGAACCAGGAGTGGTAAAGGAGTAATGAGGTGGAAGAAAAAGAGGGTGACCCAAGCCTCTTAGCAGGTACTGACTGAAACCAGAGCCCACGCATGCCAACACACTAGCCTTTTCCAAAACTAAACACATGTTGAATATTGTTTAAATGCACTACCATACAGTTGTCAACTGGTTGGAAAAGAAAACCAGATTTTCCAGAGACCTGCGTGAGTTCTTTGAGCATCCCACATCATTTGTTTCTCAAAGTGAGGCAGTAGGCAGTAGCTCATCTCCAGGAAGAACTGGAGTCAACAGGCCTTGTCAGTCCTTCCCATACGGCCACATGTGAGGAATCTTAATAAGCAACTGTTCCAAACTTTTTATTGCACAGCACAGAGAACTGGCTCAGAAAGAGGAAGCAGAAAGCGCCTTGCCAAATTCACAAAAATAGGTCATGAACAGAGCTGGAATAAGATATTTTAGGAAGTTGAACAGTTTGTCACTTTATCAATCTGTAATTGTTTGTCCTTTTCCTTCATTTATCAGATTTTGGACAAAAGGCTAAGATTCCTTTGGAATAAATTAGTGGGGGTGAAGGGCCATAGTTGCTAGATGAGGAGCTGGATGGAAGCCAAGGAGGAGCAATCGTGAATTATGGGTAACAGTGAGTTTGGAGTATTCTCATTTTCTCTGGTGGGGGATTTCCTAACTAAATGCCAAGATCTTTGGCTGAAATTAATTTGAGAGGTCATTTATAGCTCAAGGTCCCATCCTCAAGCAATACGAAATAGGTAGAAAGCAGAGACTAATTGCGCAGTTCCATAGAATTTTTCAGGATAAAGCAAACTCTATAATCCCCGTTCATATTCTTGCCACAAAACATGTAAAAACGTTTTCATTCCTTAAAAGCCAAAACAACATGTGTCTACAAAGATTTACTCAGGGAGACCACAAAGTCTGCAACTAGGGTGTGGGAAGAAGGAGGAAAAGAACATCTTTGATACCACTTTCTTCCCACTCCACAGGAGCACAGCATGCTTCACTTCAAGACACTCTTCTCTTCAAAAGCTTTTCTTTTGCCTTCGCTACTAGGGACCTTTCAATGCAGAGAAACCCCAGCCTCCAACCTCCTCAGTGGCCTCAGGATGGTCCTCTTCTTCAGACAAGTTTCCTAGACCACAGATTTGGGATTGAAGAGTGCTAGACAGAGGGCAGGCAAAAGCAGAAAAACTAATAGAAAAATCAAACTGTTGAGCCATTTTTATTCTCCAACTGAGCAACCAAGCCTCCTTCTTAAAGGAATGGCTTCTCAGCCAAATGCAATTTTATTAGAGGGTATGTAGGGCAAAAATAGAATGGTAAAAGAAGAGGTGCATATTCCTTGTTGGAATTAGGCTTAGTTAATTGCTGAATTTGAAGCAAAAAGGTAGAATGTGAATTTATATTACTCCACCCAAAAAGATATTTTTCATTAAAAGTATAAAAAACTTATTTTTAAAAAAGTAAAATCAGGCTGGGCATGGTGGCTCATGCCTGTAATCCCAGCACTTTGGGAGGTCAAGATGGGCAGATCACCTGAGGTCAGGAGTTCAAGACTAGCCTGGCCAACATGGTGAGACCTTGTTTCTATTAAAAATACAAAAATTAACCGGGCATGGTGGCATGCACCTGTAGTTCCAGCTACTTGGGAGGCTGAGACAGGAGAATTGCTTGAAACCAGGAGGCAGAGGTTGCAGTGAGTCAAGATCGTACCATTGCACTCCAGCCTGGGTTACAAGAGCAAAACTCTGTCTCAAAAAAAAAAAAAAAAAAAAAAAAAAAGTAAAATCAAAAGAATTGTTCACTCTGTTACCACCCTAACAACTCAGCTGTTTATTTTTCTATTTTAAGTTCCATATAAGCCCCTGCGGTGTGCACATTTTTAAACTAACTGTGTTTTCTGATCTTTTTACTAGGTAGCATATCAAGAATATTTTCTGTTTTTGCCTCTCCTCTGTAATTATTATTTTAATCATTAGAAAATATTCCATTATGTGCTACTAAAATGTAAGTAGCTATTCCTCAGTTATTAGACCTTTGGATTGATCCTAGTGTAACTATCTTGAAAAAAAATACTGAAATATAAATTTTTCACACACAGATTATTTTTCTCTTCAATCATTTGCTTAGGATATATTTTCGAAAGAAATTTGAGATTTCATCTTGCCAAAAGTATTGTGTCAACATATAATGCTTCCAACAACATGGAAGGATATATCAGTCTCACCAAATCTTGCTAGCACTAGGTATTATCATTTAAAATAGTTTTCATATAAATAGATGTAGACCTGGTGTCACCATCTGGTTTCAATTTACAAGTCTTTGATTATAAGTAGAGTGGAAATCTTTCATTATAATGATAGTATATGCACAGGATTTCAGACTATTTATGTTACTGTTTTAGTTTTGTCCCAGAAATTGCAGAAGCTAGAAATCATTGCAGAAGGAGAGAACCTGAAGGCAAAGGGGCCACGAATAAGACTTCTGAAGTCATTCAGTGCTACATGCGAAATCTCATAAGGCAAATATGGTAGAATAATATTGAAAGAGGAAAATTTAAGAATACCGAGGAGACAAATAAAAGCAATAACATTTGTTAGGCGGAAATGGGAAGACTACCTTGTGCCTAGCAGTGTGTTTAGACTAAGCCAAGAAGAATCAACTAAGAACTAGTTAAGTTAGTTCCTATTAGAAATAGGGAGTTCATACACTAATAAGTTGCATTTGTTTTGCAATCAATTATATTCTATTAAAGACATGTTATTACCCCTAGTTTTTTTCAATAATGTAACAGACCCTCCCTGTGGTGAACTAAGTAGTCCAAAGTTTCCAAGCTAATCCAATTAGTGTTGGAACTAGGACCAGAAACCAGATTTTATGGTTTAAAATAATTCATTTTTATATAGTGTGTCATGTAAACCTCAAAAGATATCTCAGATGAGAAAATGAAGAATTAAATTTGTCTGTTTACCCAAAGTCAGATGCCTGACTAGTTGTAGAGCTGAGACTCACGTCAAGGTCCTCTGACTCTTTATACTGCCCCATCACTATCCATCCAAGAGAGCCACAGCAGCTTCAAATTGGCCCCTTCCTTGGAACAGGACCATAGGTATTACATCATATATGACATCTTACTCCCAGAACAGCTTGCAGTCTCACAAATGGGATTGCCTATGAATCATGCATTCATTTATATATTTGTTCTTTTATTTATTCAATAATCAAAATATGTTCCTGGGCCTGGTGTGGTGGCTCACACCTGTAATCCCAGCACTTTGGGAGGCCAAGGGCGGTGGATGACCTGAGATCAGGAGTTCGAGACCAGCCTGGCCAACATGGTGAAACCCCGTCTCTAATAAAAATCCAAAAATTACCCGGGCATGGTGGTGGGCGCCTGTAATCCCAGCTACTCAGGAGGCTGAGGCAGGAGAATCGCTTGAACTGAGGAGGCAAAGTTTGCAGTGAGCCAGGATCATGCCACTGCACTCTAGCCTGGGCAATAGAGCAAGACTCCATCTCAAAACTATATACATATTTTTATGATCTCCTAAAATGCATTAAAACAGAATAGACTTGTGCAAAAGGTAGCTTTGTGATGTTTTTATTCATTTACTCTATAAAACTTTACTAAGTACCTACTAAATGCCAGGTGCCATGCTTACCTCTGAAGATAAAATGATAAAAAATACTGACAGAGTCCCTGCCCTTATGGAACTTACTCAAAACATGGAGGAACATGAAACAAATTCATTTGGTCATTTAGCCATTCAACAAATATTTACTGAACTTCTACATTCTAGGCACTCCTCTAATAAATGCTAGGGATATAGCAATGATCGAAACAGATGAAGTCTGGATACCCCATTCTCCATGATGTGTTTATTTCACACTGCATGCCTCTATCAGAACATCTCATGAGCCCCGTAAATATATACACCTAGGTACCCACAAAAATTTTTTAAAAAGAAAAATTGAAGATGACCAAATAGGAACAGCTCTGGTCTGCAGCTCCCAGTGAGATTGACACAAAAGATGGGTGATTTCTGCATTTCCAACTGAGGTACTTGGTTCATCTCATTGGGACTGGTTGGACAGTGGGTGCAGCCCATGGAGGGTGAGCTGAAGCAGGGCAGGACATCACCTCACCTGGGAAGTGTAAGGGGTTGGGGGATTTCCCTTTCCTAGCCAAGGGAAGCCGTGACAGACTGTACCTGGAGAAACAGTACAATCCTGACCAAATACTCTGCTTTTCCCACAGTCTTAGCAACCGGCAGACCAGGAGATACCCTCCCGTGCCTGGCTCGGCAGGTTCCATGCTGACAGAGTCTTGCTCACTGCTAGCACAACAGTTTGAGATTGATCTGCGATGCTGCAGGTTGACGGGGGCGGCAGGGGGGCATATAGTATTGCTGAGACCTGAGTAGCTCACAGTGTGAACAAAGCCTCCGGAAAGCCAGAACTGGGTGGAGCCCATCGCAGCTCAGCGAGGCCTACTGCCTATCTAGGTTCCATTTCTGGGGGCAGGGCATATTTGAACAAAAGGCAGCAGACAAATTCTGCAGACTTAAACGTCCCTGAAGAGAGCAGTGGTTTTTCTCAGCATGGTGTTCAAGATCCGAAAATGGACAGACTGCCTCTTCAAGTGGGTCCCTGACCCTCATGTAGCCTGACTAGAAGACACCTCTCAGTAGGGGCTGACAGACACCTCCAACAGGTGGGTGCCCCTATGGCATGAAGCTTCCAGAGGGAGGATCAGGCAGCAGTATTTGGTGTTCTGCAGCCGCCACTGGTGATACCCAGGCAAGCAGGGTCAGGAGTGGACCTCCAGCAAACTCCAACAGACCTGCAGCTGAGGGGTCTGACTGTTAGGAAAACTAACAAACAGAAAGGAATAGCATCAACATCAACAAAAAGATCATCCACGCCAAAACCCCATCTGTAGGTCACCAACATCTAAGACCAAAGGGAGATAAAACCACAAAGATAGGGAGAAACCAGAGCAGAAAAGCAGAAAATTCCAAAAACCAGAACGACTCTTCTCATCCAAAGGACTGCAGCTCCTCACCAGCAATAGAACAAAGCAAGACAGAGAATGACTTCGATGAGTTGACAGAAGTAGGCTTCAGAAGGTCAGTAATAACAAACTTCTCTGAGCTAAAGAGCATGTTCTAACTCATCGCAAGGAAGCTAAAAACCTTGAAAAAAGGTAAGACGAATGGCTAACTGGAATAAACAGTGTAGAGAACACTTTAAATGACCTGATGGAGCTGAAAACCACAGCATGAGAACTTCGTGACTCATGCACAAGTTTCAATAGCCGATGCTATCAAGTGGAAGAAAGGATATCAGTGATTGGAGATCACTGATATCAGTGAAAGGAGATCAAATTAATGAAATAAAGCAAGAAGACAAGATTAGAGAAAAAAGGGTGAAAAGAAATGAAAAAAGCCTCCAAGAAATATGGGACTATGTGAAAAGACCAAATCTGTTTCACTAGTGTGCTGGAAAGTGATGTGGAGAATGGAACAAAGTTAGAAAACACTCTTCCGGATATTATCCAGGAGACCTTCCCTAACTTAGCAAGGCAGGTCAACATTCAAATTCACAAAATACAGAGAACACCACAAAGATACTCCTCAAGAAGAGCAACCCCAAGACACATAATTGTCAGATTCACCAAGGTTGAAATGAAGGAAAAAATGTTAACGGCAGCCAGAGAGAAAGGTCAGTTACCCACAAAAGGAAGCCCATTAGACTAACAGTGGATCTCTCTGCAGAAACCCTACAAGCCGGAAGAGACTGGGGGCCAATATTCAACATTCTTAAAGCAAATAATTTTCAACCCAGAATCTCATATCCAGCCAAACTAAGCTTAACAAGTGAAGGGGAAATAAAATCCTTTACAGACAAGCAAATGCTGAGATATTTTGTCACCACCAGGCCTGTCTTACAAGAGCTCCTGAAGGAAGCACTAAACATGGAAAGGAACAACCGGTACCAGCCACTGCAAAAATATGCCAAATTATAAAGACCATCAACGCTATGAAGAAACTGCATCAATTAACAGGCCAAATAACCAGCTAACATCATAATGACTGGATCAAATTCAAATATAACCATATTAACCTTAAATGTAAATGGGCTAAATGCCCCAATTAAAAGACAAAAATTGGCAAATTAGAGTCAAGACCCATAGATGTGCTGTATCTCACGTGCAAAGATGCACATAGGCTCAAAATAAAGGGATGGAGAAGATCTAGCAAGCAAATGGAAAGCAAAAAAAAAGCAGGGGTTGCAATCCTAGTCTCTGATGAAACAGACTTTAAGCCATCAAAGATCAAAAAACACAAAGAAGGCCACTACATAATGGTAAAGGGATCAATTCAACAAAAACAGCCAGCTATCCTAAATATAAATGCACCCAATACAGGAACACCCAGATTCATAAAGCAAGTCCTTAGAGACCTACGAAGAGACTTAGACTCCCACACAATAATAATGGGAGACTTTAACACCCCACTGTCAATATTAGACAGATCAATGAGACAGAAGGTTAACAAGGATACCCAGGGCTTGAACTCAGCTCTGGATCAAGCAGAACTACTAGACATCTACAGAACTCTAACTCCAAATCAACAGAATATACATTCTTCTCAACACCATATCTTACTTATTCTAAAATTGACCACATAATTGGAAGTAAAACACTCCTCAACAAATGTAAAAGAACAGAAATCATAGCAAAGTGTCTCTCAGATCACAGTGCAATCAAATTAGAATTCAGGATTAATAAATTCACTCAAAACCACACAACTACATGGAAACTGAACAACCTGCTCCTGAATAACTACTGGGTACATAACAAAATGAAGGCAGAAATAAAGATGTTCTTTTAAACCAATGAGACAAAGACACAACGTGCCAGAATTTCTGGGACACATTTAAAACAGTGTGTACAGGGAAATTTATAGCACTAAATGCCCACAGGAGAAAGCAGGAAAGACCTAAAATTGACACCCTAACATTACAATTAAAAGAACTAGAGAAGCAAGAGCAAACACATTCAAAATCTAGCAGAAGGCAAGAAATAACTAAGATCAAGCAGAACTGAAGGAGATAGAGACACAAAAAATCCTTCAAAAAATCAATGAATTCAGGGGCTGGTTTTTTAAAAAGATCAACAAAATTGATAGACCACTAGCAAGACTAATAAAGAAGAAAAGAGAGAAGAATCAAATAGATACAATAAAAATGATAAAGGGGATATTACCATTGATCCCACAGAAATACAAACTACCATCAGAGAATACTATAAACAACTCTACGCAAATAAACTAGAAAATCTAGAAGAAATGGATAAATTCCTGGACACATACACCCTCCCAAGACTAAACCAGGAAGAAGTTGAATCTCTGAATAGGCCAATAACAGGTTCTGAAATGGAGGCAATAATTAATAGCCTACCAACCAAAAATGTTCAGGGCCAGATGGATTCACAGCCGAATTCTACCAGAGGTACAAAGAAGAGCTGGTACCATTCCTTCTGAAACTATTCCAATCAATAGAAAAAGAGAGAATTCTCCCTAACTCATTTTATGAGGCCAACATCATCCTGATACCAAAGCCTGGCAGAGACACACACACACAAAAAAGAATTTTAGGCCAATATCCGTGATGAACATCGATGCGAAAATCCTCAATAAAATACTGGCAAACTGAATCCAGCAGTGCATCAAAAAGCTTATCTACCACAATCAAGTCATCTGCATCCCTGAGATGCAAGGCTGCTTCAACATATGCAAATCAATAAACGTAATTCATCACATAAACAGAACCAAAGACAAAAACCACATGGTTATCTCAATAGATGCAGAAAAGGCCTTTGACAAAATTGAACAGCCCTTCATGCTAAAAACTCTCAATAAACTAGGTATTGACAGAACATATCTCAAAATAATAAGATGTATTTATGACAAACCCACAGCCAATATCACACTGAATGGGCAAAAACTGGAAGCATTCCCTTTGAAAACCGGCACAAGATACCCTCTCTCACCACTCCTATTCAACATAGTGTTGGAAGTTCTGGCTAGGGCAATCAGGCAAGAGAAATAAAGGAAAAGAGGAAGTCAAATTGTCTCTGTTGCAGATGACATGATTGTATATTTACAAAACCCCATCATCCCAGCCCAAAATCTCCTTAGGCTGATAAGCAAATTCGGCAAAGTCTCAGAATATAAAATCAATGTGCAAAACTCAAAAGCATTCCTGTACACCAATAATAGACAGAGAGCCAATTCATGAGTGAACTCGCATTCACAATTACTACAAAGAGAATAAAGTACCTAGGAATCCAACTTACAAGGGATGTGAAGGACCTCAGTTTGCAGCAGAACTGCAAACCACTGATTAACGAAATAAAAGAGGACACAGCCGGGCGCGGTGGCTCAAGCCTGTAATCCCAGCACTTTGGGAGGCCGAGGCGGGCGGATCACGAGGTCAGGAGATCGAGACCATCCTGGCTAAGACGGTGAAACCCCGTCTCTACTAAAAATACAAAAAACTAGCCAGGCGCGGTGGCGGGCGCCTGTAGTCCCAGCTACTCGGGAGGCTGAGGCAGGAGAATGGCGTAAACCCGGGAGGCGGAGCTTGCAGTGAGCTGAGATCCGGCCACTGCACTCCAGCCTGGGTGACAGAGCAAGACTCCGTCTCAAAAAAAAAAAAAAAAAAAAAAAAAAGGACACAAACAAATGGAAGTACATTCTATGCTCATGGATAGGAAGAATCAATATTGTGAAAATGACCATACTACCCAAGGTAATTTATAGATTCAATGCTATCCCCATCAAGCTACCAATGACTTTCTTCACAGAATTGGAAAAAGCTCCTTTAAAGTTCATATGGAACCAAACAAGAGCCTGCAAAGCCAAGACAATCCTAAGCAAAAAGAATAAAGCTGCAGGTATCACCTTACCTGACTTCAAACTGTACTACAAGACTACAGTAACCAAAACAGCATGGTACTGGTACCAAAACAGAGATATAGACCAATGGAACAGAACAGAGGCCTCAGAAATAACACCACACATCTACAACCATCTGATCTTTGACAAACCTGACAAAAACAAGCAATGGGGAAAAGATTCCCTATTTAATAAATGGTGCTGGGAAAACTGGCTAGCCATATGTAGAAAGCTGAAATTGGATCCCTTCCTTATGCCGTATACAAAAATTAACTCAAGATGGATTAAAGACTTAAAGGTAAGATTTAACACCATAAAAATACTAGAAGAAAACCTACGCAATACCATTCAGGACATAGACATGGGCAAAAACTTCATGACTAAAACACCAAAAGTAACAGCAACAAAAGCCAAAATACACAAATGGGATCTAATTAAACTAAAGAGCTTCTGCATAACAAGAGAAACTATCATCAGAGTGAAGAGGTAACCTACAGAATAGGAAAAAATTTTTGCAATCTACCCATCTGACAAAGGGCTAATATCCAGAATCTACAAAGAACTTAAACAAATTTACAAGAAAAAACAAACAAACAACCCCACCAAAAAGTGGGCAGAGGATATGAACAGACACTTCTCAGTAGATGACATTTATGCAGCCAACAGACATGTGAAAAAATGCTCATCATCACTGGTCATCAGAGAAATGCAAATCAAAACCACAATGTAATACCATCTCATGCCAATTAGAATGGCAATCATTAAAAAGTCAGGAAACAACAGGTGCTGGAGAGGATATGGAGAAATAGGAACACTTTTACACTGTTGGTGGGATTGTAAACTAGTTCAACCATTGTGGAAGACAGTGTGGTGATACCTCAAGGATCTAGAACTAGAAACACCATTTGACCCAGTGATCTTATTACTGGGTATATACCCAAAGGATTATAAATCATGCTACTATAAAGACACATGCACCGGTATGTTTATTGCAGCACTATTTACAATAGCGAAGACTTGGAACCACCCAAATGTCCATCAGTGATAGACTGGATTAAGAAAATGTGGCACATATACACTATGGAGTACTATGCAACCATACAAAAGGATGAGTTCATGTCCTTTGCAGGGACATGGATGAAGCTGAAAAACATCATTCTAAGCAAACTATCACAAGGACAGAAAACCAAACACCACATGTTCTCACTCATAGGTGGTAGTTGAAGAATGAGAACACATGGACACAGGGTGGGGAATATCACACAACGGGCCCTGTCGGGGGGTGTGGGGCTTAGGGAGGGATAGCGTTAGGAGAAATACCTAATGTAAATGACAAGTTGATGGGTGCAGCAAACCAACATGGCATATGTATACCTATGTAACAAACCTGCACGTTGTGCACACGTACCCTAGAACTTAAAGTATTAAAAAAAAAGAAAAAAAGAAAAAAAGTTAATAAAAATAGATGAAGTTTTAGAGCTTGCATTCCAGTGTACGAGACAATTATAAATACATTATAAAATGTCAGGTAGTAAGTGCTGTGGAGCCAAAGCAGGGCAATAAGACAGAGATTGACAGCAGGGGATGGAGACAGGCTGAGGGAGGATGGGGAGACCTTTCTTACCTACTCAAAATGTTTTGCTTTGTTTTTGTTTTTACAATTATAATAAACATCATAAAAGAAAAACAAGTATAATAAAATAAAATTATAGTGTGCAGGATGTAAAGGATTCCCTGAGGAGAAAATTCCCTGGGCTGAGGCCTGAGGTTTCTTAACAGGATAGGCATAAAAGAGGAACAGGGGGTGGGTCAGTTGGTGAGTGATGGAGCTGGCATGAAGGGTCACGGGGCACTTCCCCTCACTGGGCCTCAGTCTCCCCACCTAGGAAGACAGGGCATTGGGCTCCATGACCTCCAAGGCATCCTTCAGATAAGAATGACTTGGGTTCATGGTTGACATACTGAATGAGTGCAGGGATCCTTTGTGAGCCTCTCTTCCTCTCTTTCCTGTTAAATGCTTCTGTCACATGGAACTCTATCCCAAAGCATCTTCTTTCTTGAGTGGGTTTTCTCTGAGTAAGCTTGTCAATGACTCTTTAACTCATATATTCAGCTCAAACATCTCTTCTGACTGTCAGGACCCTACATCCAAGTGCCTCCTAGGTATCCCCTCCTTATCCATGGGCTCATCAAAGGCAACATTTTCAAAACAGGTTATCATCTTCCTCACAAACATGTTCATTTTCCTGGGCCATCTATTTTGGTAAACGGGGCCCCTCCATCACCAAAACCAGAAACCTGAGGATAATTTTTTATTCACTTCTCTTTATTCTAAATATCTAATTGGGGATGAAATCCTTTAGCATCCAATTCAATGACATTTCTCAAATCTGTCTCTTCTAGCTTGCCTTCAGTGCTACAGTCTCTATTAGCCTCCCTCTGACCAGAGTTACTGCTATACTCTCCAAATTCTTCTTCCACAGATGAGATGTTCTCATGGATTGTGACCTCACCTCCTTCAAATCTTGGTTCAAGGAATACTGTCTCATTTGTCCTTTCCTGACCACTCTATTTTACATTGCAAAACTCACTGCCTTCCTCTACCCTGTCCCCATTAACAGTCTCCCTTTCCCTGATCTGTTATTTTCCATAGCACTTTCTAACATATGATATTTATTTATTATATCTATTATTTCTTTTCTGTCTTTCTGAATTAGAATGTAAGCTCTACAAGGACAAACATTTTTGTCTGGTGTGTTCAATGACGTACACTAGGAGTCTAGACCTGTGCCTGGTACATAGTAGGTAGATACTTGACAATTATCTACTGAATGAATGAATGAAACTGCTCTAGCTATATGCTCCATTGCCTCCAGCTTGTCTTCCACATGTCCAGGGCAAATGTTTCTAAACTACCAGTCTTATCATGTGACCCTGTGCTTGGCATCATATGCCACCTTGCATCACCTTGCATCCATCTATACCAGGCTAATGAAGTTCCTCAGAGAGATACTATGATTTCATGCCTTCCTATATTTGATCACACCGTTTCCTCTTCCAGGGGTGCTGTCTTCCCCAGGGAGAGTAAGTATCAGTCAAAATTAGCCTAAGCATCACCTCTTCTCTAAAGGTTTACCAGGTCATACAGAGATAACTGATTCACATTTGTGCTACCACCATATCCTGTCTGTTAGGTTATTATAGCATTTATTTTGTTTCTTTACATGTCTGTCCACCCCAATTAAATTATAAGTTCTTGAGGGGCAAGAATCATGTCTTATTCAATTTTGTATCCTCAGAGCCTGGTAGTGTCTGGCATTTAAATACTTGTTAAATATTTGTTGAATAAATAAATGGGTATCAAGAAAGCAGTCTAGGAGGAGGGACTTTGGAATGCTGAATTCATCTAGGATTGAAGTAATGATGGGGATGACGGGTGTGACCCAGAAACTCCTTGGTTTCATGGTTTGTTTGTATCTTTAAGCTGAAAGTAACATTTTTTACAGAAGAGGCAGTCCTGTGCATCTGGAATGACTCAACTGTGTTATATTTCTTCTTAGGGCTAGTATCTCTATGAAAAGTATCATCATCATTACTGAGTTTGTCCTTATGGAATCATCTAGAAATCCTCAGATCCAGACCATGACCTGTATGCTCCTAGTGATTTATCTGTTGTCACTGATGGAGAACCTGATGATAATCCTGGTGATCAGGACCAGTTCTCACCTTAAAACAACCATGTACTTCTTTCTGGGTCACCTATTATTACTAGATCTCTGCCTTCCTTCAATCCCTATGCCCAAGATACTGCAGAACTTATTAACTCATAGGTAAACCATCTCTATGTGGTACCGTATAGCCCCGAGTTTCTTTCTCATATTCTCTGGGAGCACAGAAGCCTGCCTACTCCTTGCTGTGGCCTGTGATCACTCTCCTTCCATCTGTCACCCTTGGCTCAACAATGTGGTTATGAATTGGCCTCTCTGTGTCAAGATGGTGATTGCAGCATGGGCAGTGGGATTACTAAACTCCTTGACAAAGAATCTTTTCATTTACAACTTATACTTCTGTGGCCCCAGTGTCATCCCTCACTTCTGCTGTGAGCTGCCTTCACTCTTCCCTTTGTCTTGTACTGATCCAGCTGCCAATGAGGTCCTTCTTGCTGGGTCATGTACATTGCTAGGATTTGTGACTTGTCACTGGTCCTCTTATTCTAACACCATCTCTGCCTCCTAGCCATTTGTTTTTTTGAGGGTCAAGGCAAAGCCTTCTCCACCTGCTACTCCCACCACACCGTGGTGCTTTTGTACTATGGTAAGGTTTTATTTAGGTACATGACCCCTCTCTTGGGTTCCATCTTGGAGCAAGTGGTCTGCATTCAGTACAGTGGGATGACATCCTCACGGAAGCCACTCATCTGCAGCCTCAAGAACCAGGAGGTGAAGGCAGCTCTGTGTAAAATGCTGAAGCAGTAAACATGCCCCTCCCTGTATGGAGGATTCGTGTTACATTTGGTCTGAAGGCAATGAGAAAAAATACTCAAGAGGATGAAGTACATAAATGGCTAATTTCGTCACTTAAGAAAATTGCCGTTTGATGAACATAACTGCTAGGGTCTGGGTAACAGAAGATTCAAGTGTGAGATGGCTTATTTTATTGTATTTGGTAAGAAAATAAACACTGAGAAATAGGCACTGTAATGGTATTGTGCGGGGAGACAGAGTCCAAACCTGCTTGTTTTGCTTAAGAGTTTTGAAAGTATAGAACTCCCAAGGGTTTTAAAAAATGAGAGTGTGAAATACTCCTCAGAGTGTAAACTAGTTACTGATTGAAGACGGTAATGAAGGAAGATTGCTTCATCCACCTGACTTGGGCGCCCCTAAAATGTTGATGTGTCTGATTAGAGTTGACTAACTTTCTGGTTGCCAGAAAGCAAAGACACAGATTGTCAAGAACTTGCCGTAACTTGTTCAAAGGAAAATAACTGTTTCAGGTGTGCTAATAATAACATTGTGAATGTCTTGCATAGAATCTGGTTGCTTGGTGACTAGAATGGGGACTTCCTTATGATCCAAGGTGATAAATGTCTGTGCTGTCTCAGAATGATGTTTCACTCAACCCTGGGGATACCAAGTCAATGAGTACACTCAGCATCTGCCAGGCCCATTTAGCCAAGCCTTTCCTGAACCCCTTGTCCAAGTGCCTTGTCACACACACTGTTTCGAGTGACATCATTGCCCTTTTGTGTGCGGGAACTATGTATTGGCCCCTCTTTCTCAGAGTGATGTGCATACGCATTTGATCAAACACATTTATTTCTTGTCCCAAAAGATATATGGGGTTGGGGGACAATAAGCTCAAAACCCAATGTGGAGGCTGGCTCACATGTTCCCTTTAATGAAATACTTACCAGGTACCATTGTCTTTCTATCCTTAAGTATTAAACAAAACAAGATTTTCTTTTTATTTGGCATTTTCTTGATTTATTAAAACTTGAAGTAATAATCATTATTGGTTTGTTTTATATTTTTATTATAAACTTTTAATCTTAAGTGCATAATAAATTCCATACAATTAGTGTATAATAAATTCTATAGAATTAGTGGGGGAATGGGTAGCAGATGAACAAAAGAAATATTTTACAATTTTTAAAGATGTGAGTATAAAAAACCCACTTTTCTTAGAAAAAACTATACTTCATCTCAAAGTATATTTCTACAATAAGTGTAATGATTATATATCAATAGAAATTACCAATTGGGTCAGTTACCCTAAAAACTGACAAGTCAGTTTTTTTTTTTTTTCAAGGGAAAGGGGGTTTTATTCAAGAGAGTGTAGTCAATCATATACCTCAGGTGGAGCATCTGGTTCTCCTCTAAGTGATCCAATTTCAAGACAGAGTAAGGACTAACAGGACTTAGGGACTTTTTTAAATAGGGAAGAGTTAATAACAGCATCATTATACACTTTCCCCCTTTCTTTGTATTTTTAAGATAAACTCTTAAAGTGGATCTGTTTAAATCCAGATTACGGGCATAGTGGAAAGGGTGGCCTTCCCCACACCAAACTCTAATAGAGGATACAAATGAGGTCATATAAATAGTTGTTAACAATATATTGTCTGCATCTTATAAACACTCCCTTCCTCATCTGCATCCTTGAGGGATGGGTCCAACGACCAATCTATACACAATCTCTCCTCCCTTAGGAGACTAGGGAAGTTACTGGCACAAGCTGGCATGCATGCTTGTCACCTACTGCAGACCCTCATGGGCCATCCCACCAGCCTTCCACGTATACCCTGGATGTATGAATTTTGTTGGTGAAAGCATGGCTTACATTCAAACTGCAACCCCTCATCTTCTCATTCTCATTGTCTCTTCTGTTGCTCTGTTATCAGTGTTTTATGATCTTGATTTATATTGTTCTTGAGTTTGCATAAATATTTGTTTTAAATTACAGTCCAGCTGGGAGAATATTAGAGTCTAGAAATGCTACTTGCCAGGCCTAAGAATTGTTTTAAAATCATTTTTTAATATTTTTCAATTTGATAGGGATTAGATCTAATTCTTTCATTTGTTTGCATTTATTTTTCATCATAAATAACATTTAGTGCTTTCTGAAATGTTTATTAACATTTCCTATTTTATCATCAGCATACCATTTTCTATTTTCCTACTGAATGCATTCTGTTAATTTTTTATTTGTATGAGGCATTTACTTATTTACCTATTTTTTTATTGATACACAATATTTGTACATTTATGGGGTACATGTGATATTTTGTCACATAATGTAGAATGTGCAATGATCAAGTAGGGTATTTAGGATATTCATTACCTTGAGTATTTATCATTTGTATGTAATGGAAACATTTCAAGTCTATTCTACTTCTAGCCATTTTGAAATACATACACTTTGTTGTTAACTTTAGTCACCTTATGCTAGCATAGAACATCAGAACTCATTCCTTCTATCTAAATGAATCTTTGTACCCATTAGCTAACCTCTCTTCACCCTGCCACCCAGCCCTCCCAGCCTCTATTATCCCTCTCAGTAACTATTATTCTGCTCTCTATCTCCATGAGATCAACTTTTTAAGCTCCCACATTTGAATGAGAACATGTGATACTTGTCTTTTTGTGTGTGGCTTATTTCACTTAATATAATGATCTCCAGTTCCATCCATGTTGCTGCAAATGACAGGATTTCATTCTTTTTTGTGGCTGAATAGTATTCCATTGTGTATGCATGCCATATTTTCTTATCTATTCATTCATCGGTGGACACTTAGGTTGATTCCATGTATTGGCTATTGTAAATAGTGCTGCAATAAGCATGGGGGTGCAGGTATCCCTTTGATATATTGATTTCCTCTCCTTTGGATAAATCTCCATTGGCAGGATTGTTGGATTGTATGGTAGTGCTATTTTTAGTTTTTTGAGGTGACTCCATAATGGCTGCACTAATTGACATTCACATCAAAAATGTGTAAGGGTTCACTTTACTCTGCATCCTCACCAGCATTTGTTATTTTTTGTCTTTTTAATAATAGTCATTCTAACTGAAGTAAGATGATATCTCATTGTGGTTTTGATTTGTGTTTCCATGATGATTGGTGATGCTGGAAAGCCCCAAAGCATCATTCAAGCCCCTTTCTACATCTTTGCTAAACTCAGAATGTCTAGGACAAGATGGTGAGCTCTATAGTTCTTGACTTTAAGGCCCAAACCTAAGTACAAAAGGCTTGGAACTAAACGTCTGAAACAATTTCATCTGAAGTATCCTGTTTGTTCGTATATGTGTACTCTTAATGGCCAAATCTTGTCCCAGAGAGCGAGGACAGGCTGAGGCGACGGCAGACACAAGAGTCCACATGAGATGGGACTTCATGTGCAGGTGCTTTCCACTGAAAATTATCTGCTTCCTGACCTGGTGGCCTGCACTGTGCTGTCAGGAGCTCTGGAAGGTGACTTCTTGCTTCTATACATTTTGCCACAAGACTATTTTTCCCCCATTTTTTCTTGAGGACTCCAGTCCCCTCTCGATCTTTATTTTTAACTATAAATGCTATCATGTGTTACAATTTACAAAATTGTGTGTACAGTGCAAAGAATAAAAATACATCAATCAACTGTGTATTCATCCCCTGACTGAAGCAACAGAATACTTCCAGAGCCTTAGAAGCCCTCTGTGTGACCCCCATTATATTGCTGTCTCCCTCTCCCAGAGGTGACCATTGTCCCAAATTGCACAGTACTCATTTCCTTGCTTCTATTTATAGTTTACCACTTATTTGTTATCCCTAAATAAGATTGTTGAGCTTTTCTTATTTTAGAAATTCATATAACTAGAATCATATCATATGTTTTCTACTATGATTTGCTTCTTTCACTGAACAGTATTTCTTCTCGTGTTTTGAGATGTCTTTGTAAGCAACATATGGCTGCATTTTGATTATGTTATCCAGTCTTAAAATTATTTTCTTTTAAGAGGAAAGTTTCATCAATAATCATTATAATAATTATTAATGTATTCATGCTGGACACAGTGGCTCACACCTGTAATCCCAGCACTTTGGGAGGCCGAGGCGGGTGGATCACCTGAGGTCAGGGGTTTGAGACCAGCCTGGCCAACATGGTGAAAACCCATCTCTACTAAAAACACAAAAATTAGCCAGGCGTGGTGGCATACACCTGTAATCCCAGCTCCTCGGGAGGCTAAGGCAGGAGAATTGCTTGAACCTGGGAGGTGGAGGTTGCAGTAAGCTGAGATTGCACCACTGCACTCCAGCCTGGGTGACAGAGTGAGACTCCATCTCAAATAATAATGATAATAATAATAATTATTATTATTGGTGTATTCAGATCCGTTTCTATTGTTCCCACATCTTCATCTTCCTTTTCTTTCTGGCTCTTTTTCCTATTCCATTTTTCTCTTTGCTTGTCTCTTCTTTTATTGGCTATGCTATCCTTTTTATTATACTAACATCAGCTAACGAAGTCTAAAGTTAGCATCTTTATCCTCTTCCAAGCCAATATAAAGGCTGTAAGACACTTTAAATCAAAACGTCAATTTATATGCTATTTCAATCCAGTATTTTAGTTCTTTCCTTTTCCTCCACACATTAGACATTTTCATTAGTATTTTAGTTGTACAGTCAGCTTTTGTTTAGGTCTACTCAAATGTTTACCATATCTTTGCTTACCTTTTTTCCTGAAAATAATGATTGTTTTTATACAGTATTATGCACAGGATGCTTAAGAAATGTAACTTACCAAAAGTTATACATTACCCTTTTAAATGAAAGGGGAATTTCATCATTTCCTCATGCAATTTTAACATAAAAATATGGATAGTATCTAACAGGTAGTTTTTTAAAATCCCCTCCCCCTCTGCCCTCTAGCAGCCTACAGTGTCTGTCATTCCTATATTTATGTCCAGATGCTCAATGTTTAGCTCCCACTTAGAAGTGAGAACATGTGACATGTGATTTTCTGTTCTTGCGTTAATTTGCTTAGGATTATGGCCTCCAGCTCCATCCATGTTGCTGCAAAGGACATGATTTCATTCCTTTTTACGGCTGCTTAGTGCCATGGTGTATATGCATTATATTTTTCTTATCCAATACCTAGGTGATAGGATCCATACTCCAAACCTCAGCATCATGAAATACTCTTACGTAACAAATCTATACATTTACCCTCTGTATGTAAAATAAAAATTGAAACAAACAAAAAAACCTTCCCCATTCTTCTCTCTGTATAGCCCCTGGTAACCACCATTCTACGTCTGTCTCTATGAATTTGACTACTTTAAGAATCTCATATAAAAGGAGTCATGTAATTAAAAAAATACATTCAAACAAAATAAGATATAACTTCCTTGTCTTTATGACTTATAATACACTGTGAAACCAAACCAAACTTACAAATTAAACATACACAATATTACAAAACTTATAAAACTCAAATTAACTACATCAATGGGATGGATACCATCACTTTCTGTTACAAAAGTGTCTATATTAGCTTTAATAATACAAGGCTGTATCTTCTTGCTTTATATTACATTGGTCAATTTTATTCATTTGATTCTAAGCATAACAGATGACCATTTGAGTCAGTGTCATTATTGTTTTTCTTTTTAACAACTGACTCTTTTTATATGCCATTTGCTGTTTTATAAAACAATTTAATGGCATTTCAGTAAAATACTGAAAATAATATTGTTTAATGAAAAGTCTTTCATTTGCATCTAATAATGCAGTTACTGCTAATTACCTTTATTTTTACACAGCACTTTGAAGTTTTTCAGTCTCCACCTAGCCCAAGAAATAATTAGGCTTCAACATTGGCTCTCATTTGCCATAACAATTAAAATGGCCTATTACTGTGGAAAGGTCTTTTAACTGTAAATATCACTGCAAAAGAGAGCCACTTTCTAACTAGTAACTAGTAACATAATTAAACAAGAATAAAACAGTGAGAGAGGATGGCTGTAGTATTTCTACATTTGAACATGCCAAACTCATAGCAGCCAGGTAGCTGAAAACATCATATTTAACTTCCATTGTTATTTCTTCTCTGACCTGTAGGTTATTTGAACGTTTATTACTTATTTTCCAAACATTTAATGTTTTTATAGGTATCCTTTTAAAACTGATTTCTACTAAAATTAGAGAACATCATGTTCCATATGATTTCAATCTTTTGAAATTTGTTGAGGTTTTTTAGGTCCTGGTATATGGTGACTTTAGAAAATGTTTCATGTACATACGAAAAGAGTGAGTAGTTGAGGGGTGCAATGATTTATACAAGGAGGTCATGCGTTTTGTTTTGTTTTGTTTTTGAGACAGTTCTCATTCTGTCTATCAACCAAGCTGGAGTGGAGTGGTGGCATCTCGGTTCACTGCAACCTCCACCTCCCGGGTTCAAACGATTCTCATGCCTCAGCCTCCTGAGTAGCTGGGACTACAAGCACATGGCATTACGCCCAGCTATTTTTTTATTTTTTATTTTTAGTAGAGATGGGGTTCCGCCATGTTGGCTAGCTGGTCTCGAAGTCCTGTCCTCAAGCAATTCACCCAAAGTGCTGGGATTACAGGCGTGAGCCACCGTGCCCAGCCATTGGTCTACTTTTTCTATCAGCTGGACTCAGTTCTTGACCATGGTCTGCTCCACATGTCTTTCAGGGGCCTGGGCTGAAGGTGCAGTGCCTACCTGGGGCATATGCTTTTCATCATGGAGGTTGGAAATTCTCTGAAAGATAAATGGAAACATGCAACACCTCTTAAAGCCTAGATTCAGAGCAGGCAGTCCACTACTTCTGCTTATATTCCACTAACCGTGGTAAGTCACATGGCCAAGCCCAACTGCAATGAGATGGGAAGTGTATTTCTCCTATGGGCCAGGGGGAGTAGTGGATATTTGCCAAACAATGATCTAATCTGTAACATGTGCTTACAAATTTAGAAGTGCTTATGTTCTTGTTGGATTGACTCTTTTATCATTATTAAATGTATCTTTTTTTAAATTTATTTTTTATTATTATTATACTTTAAGTTCTAGGGTACATGTGCATAACGTGCAGGTTTGTTACATATGTATACTTGTGCCATGTTGCTGTGCTGCACCCATCAGCTCGTCAGCACCCATCAACTCGTCATTTACATTATCTCTACTAATTTTTGAGTAAATCTATTTTGATATTAATATAGTTATAACAACTTTCTTTTTGTTAGTATTTGCTTGGAATATATTTTACATTATTTTACTGCCAATATAAGTGTCTTCATTTTTTGGAGATTTATTTTGTCTTTTTTTTTCCTTCAACTTTTAAGTTCAGGGATACATGTGCAGGATGTGTAGCTGTGTTACATAGTTAAACATGTGCCATGGTGGTTTGCTGCACAAATCATCCTATCACCTAGGTATTAAGTCTAGCATGCATTAGATATTCTTCCTGATGCTCTCCCCACCCCACCCACCACTCCAACAGGCCCTAGTGACCCACAATGTAGTGCCCCACATTGTAGTTCCCCACAATGTGTCCACGTGTTCTCATCATTCAGCTCCCACTTGTAAGTGAGGAAAGGCAGTGTTTAGTTTTCTGTTCCTGTGTTATTTTGCTGAGGATAATGGCTTCCAACTCCATCCATGTCCCTGCAAAGGACATGATCTCATTCTTTTTTATGGCTGCATAGTATTCCATGGTGTATATGTACCACATTTTCTTTATCCAGTCTTTATACAGTCACTAATGGGCATTTAGGTTGATTCCATGTCTTTGCTGTTATGAACAGTGCTGCAGTGAACATACATGTGCATGTGTCTTTATGGCAGAATGATTTATATTCCTTTGGGTATATACCCAGTAATGGGATTGCTAGGTCAAATGGTATTTCTGCTTCTAGGTCTTTAAGGAACTGCCACATTGTGTTCCACAATGATTAACTAATTTACATTCCCACCAACAGTGTAAAAGTGTTCCTTTTTCTCTGCAACCTCACCAGCATCTGTTGATTGACTTTAATAACAGCCATTCTGACTGGCATGAGATGGTATCTCATTGTGGTTTTGATTTGCATTTCTCTAATTATCAGTGATGTTGAGCATTTTTTTGTACGTTTTTCGGCTGCATGTATGTCTTCTTTTGAGAAGTGTCTGCTCATGTCCTTTGCCTACTTTTTAATAGGGTTGTTTCTTTTTCGCTTATAAGTTTGTTTAAGTTCCTTGTAGACTCTGGATATTAGACCTTTGTCAGATGGATAGACTGCAAAAATTTTCACCTATTCTGTAGGTTGTCTGTTCACTCTGATGATAGTTTCTTTTGCTGTGCAGAAGCTCTTTAGTTTAATTAGATTCCATTTGTCAATTTTTGCTTTAGTTGCAATTGCTTTTGCCATTTTTGTCAAGAAATCTTTGCCTGTGTCTATGTCCTGAATGTTACTGTCTAGATTTTCTTCTAGTTTTTATAGTTTTTGGTTTTACTTTTAAGCCTTTAATCTACCTTGAGTTAATTTTTGTACACAGTGTAAGAAATGGGTCCAATTTCAATTTTCTATGTATGACTAGCCAGTTGTCCCAGAATCATTTATTAAATAGGAAATCCATTCCTCATTGGTGGTTTTTGTTAGATTTGTCGAAGATCAGATGGTTGTAGATGTGCGGTCTTATTTCCGAGTTCTCTATTCTGTTCCATTGGCCTGTGTGTCCGTTCTTGTACCAGTACCATGCTATTCTGGTTACTGTAGCCTTGCAGTATAGTTTGAAGTAAGATAGCATGATGCCTCTAGCTTTGTTCTTTTTGCTTAGGACTGTCTTGGCTATCTGAGCTCTTTTTGCTTCCATGTTAATTTTAAAATAGTTTTTTTCTAGTTCTATGAAGAATGTTAATGGCAGTTTAATGGGACAAGCATTGAACCTATACATTACCATGGGCAGTATAGCCATTTTCACAATATTGACTTTTCCTATTCATGAACATGAAATGTTCTTCCACTTGCTTGGGTCTTCTCTGATTTTCTTGAGCAATGGTTTGTAGTTCTCCTTGAAGAGGTCCTTCACTTCCCTTCCTGGCTGTATTCCTAGATATTTTATTCTTTTTGTAGCAATTGTGAATGGGAGTTCATTCATGATTTGGCTCTCTGCTTGCCTGTTGTTCGTGTATAAGAATGCTAGCGATTTTTGCACATTGATTTTGTATCCTGAGACTTTGCTGAAGTTGCTTATCAGCTTATGAAGCTTTTGGGCTGAGATGACTGGGTATTCTAGATAAAAGATCATGTCATCTGCAAACAAAGATAGTTTGACCTCCTCTCTTCCTATTTGAGTATCCTTTATTTCTTTCTCTTGCCTGATTGCCCTGGCCAGAACTTCTAACACTATGTTTAATAGGAGTGATGAGGGAGGGCAACCTTGTCTTGTGCTGGTTTGCAAGGAGGGAATGCTTCCTGCTTTTGCCCATTCAGTATGATATTGGTTGTGGGTCTGTCATATATGGCTCTTATTATTTTGAGGTATGTTCCTTCAAAACCTAGGTTATTGAGTTTTCTTTTTAATATGAAGGGATGAATTTTATCGAAGGTTTTTTCTGCATCTATTGAGATAATCATGTGGTTCTTGTCTCTAGTTCTGATTATGTGATGGATCACATTTATTGATTTTTGCATGTTGAACTAACCTTGCATCCTGGGAATGAAGGTGACTTGATCGTGGTAGACAAGTTTTTTGATGTGCTAGTGGATTTGGTTTGCCAGTATTTTGCTGAGAATTTTTGCATTGATATTAATCAAGAACATTGGCCTGAAGTTTTCATTTTCTTGTTGTATCTCTACCCGGTTTTGGTATCAGGATGATGCTGCCCTCATAGAATGAGTTAGGGAGGAGTCCCTTCTTTTCAATTGTTTGGAATAGTCTCAGTAGAAATGTCACTAGCTCTTCTTTATACCTCTGGTACAATTCAGCTGTAAATCTGTCTGGTACGGGGCTTTTTTTGTTGGTAGGCTATTTATTACTGCCTCAATTTCAGAACTTGTTATTGGTGTATTCACAGATTCAATTTTTTCCTGGTTCACTCTTGGGAGGGTGTATGTCTCCAGGAATTCACCAATTTTTTTCTAGACTTTCTAGTTTATGTGCATAGAGGTGTTTATAGTTTTCTCTGATGGCTGTTTGTATTTCTGTGGGGTCAGTGGGGACATTCCCCTTATCATTTCTGATTGTGTTTCTTTGATTCTTCCCTCTTTTCTTCTTTATTAGTCTAGCTAGTGTCTGTTTTATTAATGTTTTGAAAAAACCAGCTCCTGGATTCGTTGATATTTTGAAGGGCTTTTCTTGTCTCTGTCTCCTTCAGTCCAGCTCTGATCTTGGTTACTTCTTGTTTTCTGCTAGCTTTGGGGTTTGTTTGCTTTTGGTTCTCTAGTTCTTTTAGTTGACATTTTAGGTTGTTAACTTGAGATCTTTCTAGCTTTTTGATGTGAGCATTTAGTGCTGTAAATTTCCTTCTTAACACTGCTTTAGCTGTGTCTCAGAGATTCTAGTACATTGTCTCTTTGTTCTCATTAGTTTCAAATAACTTCTTGAATTCTACCTTAGTTTCATTACTTACCCAAGGGTTATTCAGGAGCAGGTTGTTCAATTTCCATGTAGTTGTGCAGTTTTGAGTGAATTTCTTAATCTTGAGTTCTAATTTGATTGCACTGTGGCATGAGAGAATGTCATGATTTCAATTCTTTTGCATTTGTTGAGGAGTGTTTTACTTCCAATTATGTGATCAATTTCAGAGTAACTGTCATCTGGCAATGATAAGAATGTACATTCTGTTGTTTTGGGTGGAAAGTTCTGTAGCTATGTCTCAGGTTCACTTGACCCAGAGTTGAGTTCAGGTCCTGAATATCTTTGTTAATTTTCTGTTTCAATTATCTACCTACTATTGACAGTGGAGTGTTAAAGTCTGTCACTATTATTGTGTGGCAGTCTAAGTGCCTCTGTAGGTCTTTAAGAGCTTGCTTTATGAATCTGGATGGTCCTGTATTGGGTGCCTGTATATTTAGAATAGTTAGCTCTTCTTATTGAATTGAACCCTTTACCATTATGTAATACCCTTCTTTGTCTTTTTTGATTTTTGTTGGTTAAAATCTGTTTCATCAGAAATTAAGATTCTAACCCTTACTCCTTTCTGTTTTCCATTTGCTTGGTAAATTTTCCTCCATCCCTTTATTTTGAGTGTATGCGTGTCTTTGCACTTGAGATGGTCTCTTGAAGGCAGCATACCAATGGGTCTTGGATCTTTATCCAGCTTGCCATTCTGTGTCATTTAATTGGGGCATTTAGTCCATTTACATTTAAGGTTAGTATTATTATATGTAAATTTGATCCTGTCATCATGATGCTTGCTGGTTGTTTTGCAGACTTGTTAATGTAGTTGCTTCACAGTGTCACTGGTCTGTATACTTCAGAGTGCTTTTTGGCTGCAAATAATTTTTCCTTTCCATATTTAGTGCCTCCTTCAGGAGCTCTTGCAAGGCAGGCCTGGTGGTGACGAATTCCCTCAGATTTGCTTGCCTGAAAAGGACTTTATTTCTCCTTCACTTATGAAGCTTAGTTTGGCCGGATATGAAATTCTGGGTTGGAAATTCTTTTCTTTAAGAATGTTGAATATTGGCCACTAATCTTTTCTGGCCTATAGGGTTTTCACTGAAAGGTCCACTGTTAGTCTGATGGGCTTCCCTGTGTAGGTGACCTGGCCTTTCTCTCTGATTGCCCTTAACATTTTTTTCTTTCATTTTGACCTTGGTGAATCTGATAATTATGTGTCTTGGGGTTTATCTTCTCATGCAGTATCTTATTCAGTTCTCTAGATTTATTGAATTTGAATGTGGGTCTGTCTTGCTAGGTTGGGGAAGTTCTCCTGGATGATATAGTGAAGTATATTTTCCAACTTGGTTCCATTCTCCTTGTCTCTTTCAGGTACCCTAATCAGTCACAAGCTCGGTCTTTTTACAACATGGTTCTCAGATGTTTTGTTCACTTCTTTTCATTCTTTTTTCTCTATTCTTGTCTGCCTTATTTCAGCAAAATAGTCTTCAAGCTCTGAGATTCTTTCCTCCATTTGATCTATTCTGCTATTAATACTTGCGACTGCATTGTGAATTTCTTGTGTTGTGTTTTTCAGCTCCATCAGGTCTTTTATTTTTTATTTTTTTTGAGATGGAGTTTCGCTCCTTCACCCAGGCTGGAGTGCAGTGGCATGATCTCAGCTCACTGCAACTTCTGCCTTCTGGTTTCAAGTGATTCTCCTGCCTCAGCCTCCCGAGTAGTGGGGATTACAGGCACCCACCACCACATCTGGCTAAGTTTTGTATTTTTAGTAGAGATGGGGTTTCACCATGTTGGCCAGGCTGTTCTTGAACTCCTGACCTCGTGATCCGTCCACCTTAGCCTCCCAATGTGCTGGGATTACAGGCATGAGCCACTGTGCCCAGCCCATCAGGTAATTTATATTCCCCTCCAAACTGGCTATTCTGGCTATTATCTCCTGTATTGTTCTATCATGATTCTTAGCTGATTTGCATTGGGTTAGAACATGTTCCTATAGTTCAGCAAAGTTTGTTATTAGCCACCTTCTGAAGCCTACTTCTATCAATCCAACCATTTCTGCCTCAGCCCAGTTCTGTGCCCTTGCTGGAGAAGTGCTGCAATCATTTGGAGGAAAAGAGGCACTATAGCTTTTTGAGTTTTCAACTTTTTCCATTGATTCCTTCTTATCTTCATGGGCTTATCTAACTTTGATCTTTGAGGTTGCTGACCTTTGAATGGGGTTTTTGTTAGGTCTTTTTTGGTGATGTTTTTGTTTTCTGTTTGTTTTTCTTTTACCAGTCAGGCTACTTTACCATAGGGCTGCTGCAGTTTGCTGGAGGTCTGCTCCAGGCCCCAGTTGCCTTGTTTTTTCTTATACCTGGAGGCATCACTAGTGAAGTCTGTGAAACTTCAAAGATGGCAGCCTGCTCTTTTCTCTGGAAGCTCTATTCCACAGTGAGTAGGGACCTGTTGCTGCCACAGTGTGCCTGTGGGAGGTGTCTGGAGGCCCCTGTTGGGAGGTCTCACCCAGTCAGGAGAAACGGATCAGGCAGCTGCTTAAAGAAACAGTCTGGCTGCTTTTTGGTAGACCAGGTGTGCTGCCTTTGAGTGGGATCCCTTTCTCATCTGAACAATTTGTTTTCTCCAAAGCTGGCAGGCTGGAACTGCTGAGTCTACTGAACCACAGAGATCCAAACTCCCTTCCCCACCAGGAACTTGGACCTGTCTCAGGCAGATTCCAGCCCCTGCCATTGGCTGGCTGGAATTTTAACTGCTTTACTTCCTGGGTTCAGTCCCCTTCCTAGGGATACGTAGGGATGGATTTCTCACCTTGCCTGGAATCCTGGAGCTGGAATATGTAAAACTCCTGGGTCTCTGTGTGTGCCTGAGTGGTTGCCCGGCCAAGACTCCACACAGCTCTGTGTATCAGAGTTGAGGCCCTGGTGGCATAGACTCATGAGGCAATCTCCTGATCTGTGGGTTGCAAAGATACGTGGGAGAAGCGAGGTTTCTCAGGCAGGGTTGCACTATCACTCACCATTTCCCTTGGCTGGGAGTGGGGGTCCCTTTGGCTCTGTGCTGCTCCTAGGTGGGCTGCCACCGCCCCCCCAACTTTTCTTTGTTCTCCATTTGTTGAGTGGTTTGCCTAGTCAGTCTCAGTGCAAGAACCTGTATATTTCAGTTCAAGGTACTGAATTCACTCTCCCCTTTTCATTCCTCTCTGTGAGTGCCACGGACCACAGCTGCTTCTAATCAGCCATCTTAGATCCAGCTAAATATGTTTCCTATAAGTAACTTATAGTTGGGTTTTATTTTTTAATGCAATATGACAATATATAACTTTTAACTGAAATGTTTAGTCAATTTACACTTAATGCAATTATTCATATATTCTGATATAAATTTAGCATCTGACTATAAGTCCCATTTGTGCTATCTAGTTTTTTTCTCTCCTTTCTTGTCTTCTTCTGAATTTACTAAGAAATTTTATTATCCCATTTTTCTTCTACACTTAGTAAATATACTTTTTCCACTGTTTTTACTGGTGGTTCTAGAGCTTACAGCACGTCTTATTGTAGCCTAATATAAAGTCGTACTCTTGCTAACTTCCAAAGTGCAAGGACCTTACAAATGTTTAACTCCATTTCTCCTTCCAGCCTTTTGTGTTATGGCTGGCATATATTTAAATTATATATCTATATCTATTTATGTATTTAATATATATAGAGAATATATAATTAATTTCATATATTTTAATAATATATTTAAGTATGTTAAATGTATTTTTAAATTAAAATATTGCATTTTAAAATAATAAATATTAAAAATATATTTAATTCTCTATATATAGAATATATGTATTTAAAATCTATATATATATTTCTTTTTTTTTTCAATGTTCAGTTTCCTTTAATGACCCCCATCTCCCTGAAGGGCAGGTGCAGGCAGCTAGGCGATGGCAAGAGATGTTCACTTGAAGATCTTGCCCTGATTGAAGACTTTGCCCACATGCTGGAAGGCCCCCTCCCAGGAAAAGTACTCTGGAACCAGCGTCTGGGTCTCCTCGCTGCAGGATCCAGTTTCCGCCATGTGTATGACTCATAGTCCACCTGCCAATCTGGACTCAGTGGAAAGGCAAGGTCCTGGCCTCGGAAGACCCAGACTCCAGAAATGGAGCTGCTATTGTTGGTTCCAAAGAGGATGACACTGGCGAAGGCATTCTTCCTCAGCTTGTCCAGTCGCTGGAACATTCCAGTGATGAGATTGCAGCTCATGAAGGTATGAGTGAGTTCTTCAGGGAAGCGATACTCTGAGTACCACAGGGACCAGCTGTCCTTATCAAAGTGCTCCCAGAAATATGGCAGTGCCACAGAGAGTGTGTGCTCATTGGAGTACTTGCGTTTAAATTCATCCAACACGAAGGTACTCTTGGGCAAGTGAGCGAAGGGGTCCTTGGGCTTGGGCTCAGCAGCCAGCGCCTGCTTACATTCATCCATCTCCCCCTCAGGAGCAGGGGCAGCCGCCTTTTTCTCTTCCTTCCGCTCAGCCTGGGGCTTCTGCTTCTCTTCCTGTGAACCCTTCTTTTTCCGCGGTGTATCTTTTTTAGGCTGGGTCTCTGCAAACTTTTTAGCATCAAACTGGGCCATCTTCCCCCAAGACAGCCCGGAAGGGGGGTAGATTAATACAGGTGAGGAACCAGCGGTTGGTATTGGGAGAGGCCTGGCGGAAAGAAGGCTCTAGGACCTGCTTATAGAGACACAACAGGGTGCAGACAACTGTGATGTCAGCCAATGTCACTCGTTCGCCCACCAGAAAAGTCCTCGTCTTCAAGTGAGCATCCAGCAGCCCCAGAATTCGCCTCACTTCCTCCTTTGCATTCTCAGTGGCCTGTTTGTTGTGGTGCAGGATGCCCAAGGTGGGGAATAGCCAGGTACTGGCTGGGGGCACTATATCGGAATCAGCAAAGCTCACCCACTGCACCACCTGGGCTGCTGTCTCTGGAGTACTTCCCCGCAGCGCCTCATTGCTCACATAGTAGGGCAATGGCGCTGCTCTCAAACACACAGAATCCATCTTTACCCAGAACCTTGCTGGCAGGAAATTTGCGGAGAAATTCAGGGGTGCAGTTGGTTTGGCCAAAATGGAAGTGGGGTGGTGCGGAGAGCACACGGACCTGAGCCCCACTGTACTGAGCAGGGATGAGAGCCTTGAAGGCCCTCCAGTTTTCAGGATAGGTATACAGAGTCCCAGCCGCCATGGTGATTCCACAAAGAAAAAGCTAAAATATATATATATATATATACACATCAAACATGCAAGATGTTATTCTTGTTTAATACAGTTCTATTAGAATATATATCTATATATAGATATCTATATATAGATATATATTCTAATACAACTCTCTCTCTCTATATATATATAGATATATATCTATATATAGATATATATTCTAATACAACTCTATTATATATATAGATATATATAGATATATATCTATATTCTTATATATGTGCAAATGTGTGTGTGTGTGAGATTTATTACTGGAAAGCCAAGAAGCCCCACAATCTGCTGTCTACAAGCTGGAGAATCAGGAAAGCTGGTCATGTAATTGAGTTCAAGTTCAAAGGCCTGAGAACCAGGGGAGTTGGTATCATGAGTTCCAATCCAAGTCCAAAGGCCTTGAGAACCACAATCCCTGAGGTCCAGTGGCGGGAGAGACAGATGTCCCTGTTCTAACAGAAACAAATTTGTTCCTCCTCCACCTTTTTGTTCTACTGAGGCCCTCAACAGATTGGATGATGCTCACCCACATTGGTAAGGATGGTTGTCTTTACTCAGTCTACCAATTCCAATACTAATCTCGTCCAGAAACACCCTTATATACACAGTCAGAAATAATGTTTTATCAGCTATCTGGGCATCCTCTCATCCCACCAAGTTGATACATAAAATCAGCCATCACAACAGTCAATATTAGTTTGGATTTACCCACAAATTTACAGTTTTCTTATTGATCTTCATTCCTTCTTGTTTTTCTTCTTCCAAACTGAATCATTGTCCTTTTTCCTGAAGGACTCTCATGAAATCTGCTGATGATAAATTCTCTCATTTGTAGTCTAAAAGTTGTCTTGATTTAACCTTTGTTTTTAAAGAATATTTTTACTGGCTATAGAATTCTTGCCAGTTATTTTCTTCCTGAATTTTTGAAGCTCACATACCTTTTCTTTTAACTTCCATTGTTTTCATCGAGAAGTTAGAGGTTTTTAAAAAATTTTATTTCCATCATTTTGGGGAACAGGTGGTTTTTGGTTACATGGATAAGTTTTTTAGTGGTAGTTTACTAGATTTTGGTGCACCCATCACCAGAGCAGTGTACACTGTACCTGGCATGTAGTCTTTTATGTCTCACCCCCTCTTCCACCCTTCCTCTCAAGTCCTCAAAATCCGTTATAGTATTCTTATGCTTTTGTATCCTCATAGTTTAGCTCTGACTTGTAAGTGAGAAAATACAATATTTGATTTTCCATTCCCGAGTTACTTCTCTTAGAATAATGGTCTCCAGCTCCATCGAGGCTGCTGTGAATGCCATTATTTTTTCCTTTTTATGGCTGAGTAGTAGTCCATGGTGTATATATAGATATATATATATCTATATATATCACATTTTTTATCCACTCGTTGGTTAACAGACATTTAGGCGGGTTCCATATTTTTGCAATTGCAAATTGTATTGTTATAAACAAACATGCATGTGCAAATGTCTTTTTCATACATGACTTATTTTCCTCTGGATAGTATTACTTTCAATATTACTGCTACCTAAAAGGTAATACATCTTTTCTTTCTTGCTGCTTTTATTATTTTTCTTTGTCACCTCTTTCACTATGATGTATCTTGGTTTGAGATTCTTTATATATATCCTGTTTGGAACTTGGAGCTTGGAGCTATTCCTGAATCTTAGCTTGATGGTACCTTTTGTCAGTTTGAGAGAATTATCTTGGAATACTGCATCTGCCTAATTATCTCCTACCTCTCCTTCTGTGGTTCCAATTATTTGTACATTATGTGTTCTCACCATTCCCTCATATATTTTATATTCTTCTCTGTATCTTCTATCCTGTTTTCCTCAGTTCAGTCTGGATGTTTTCTTCTAACCCATCCTCATCGAACTTCTTTCTTTTATGTTTAATATGCTGTTATACACATCCATTACATTATTTTGTATTGTTTTCTTTGCGAGACAGGGCCTCACTCTGTTGCCCAGGCTGGAGTTCAGTGGCATGAGCAATCCTTCGGCCTGAGCCACCTGAGCAGCTAGGACTACAGGCATGTAACATCACATCCAGCCAATTGTTAACTTTTTTTGAGAGAGATAGGATGTCACTATGTTGTTCAGGCTGGCCTTGAACTCCTGGCCTCAAGCGATCTTACCACCTCAGACTCCCAAACTGCTGGAATACACGCATAAGCCACCACGCCCAGCCCATTAAGTTCTTGAGTTATTGTAGTTTTAGTTATAAAACTAATATGTGATTCTTTTATATAGGTTCCACTTCTCTGGAATCTATATTGTCATCTAATTTCTTAATATATTAATTATTTGGGCCTGAATAGAACAAAATATTTTTAACATAAGCCAGTCATTTCATAATCATAGCAAAAGAATGATAGTTTGAATAGGCATCCTTGTTTTGTTCCTGACTTTAATAAAAATGCTTCTGGTAATTCACTGTTAGGTATAATATTAGGTATCAGTTTATAGACAATTTTTTATTATGTTATAGATATCCATTTTTTAGATTTAAGGAGATACTATCAAAATAGATATTGATTTTTGTAAAGTAGATTTTCAGCATTTACTGAGATTATCATATATGTCTTCTTATTGGACCATTATACATTTTTTTTTGTTTTTGAGACAGAGTCTCGCTCTGTCGCCCAGGCTGGAGTACAGTGGCCGGATCTCAGCTCACTGCAAGCTCTGCCTCCTGGGTTTATGCCATTCTCCTGCCTCAGCCTCCCAAGTAGCTGGGACTACAGGCGCCCACCACCTTGCCCGGCTAGTTTTTTGTTTTTTAGTAGAGATGGGGTTTCACCGTGTTAGCCAGGATAGTCTCGATCTCCTGACCTCGTGATCCGCCCGTCTTGGCCTCCCAAAGTGCTGGGATTACAGGCTTGAGCTACAGCGCCCAGCCCGGTTATAAATTTTTTAAATATTAAATGATCATTACATTCATGAGAAAACCCCTCATGGATGCACTTTTATTTATTTATTTATTTTTGAGATGAAGTCTCACTCTTGTCCCTCAGGCTGGAGTGCAATGGCATGATCTCAGCTTACTGCAACCTCCGCCTCCCAGGTTCAAGCGATTCTGCTGCCTCAGCCTCCCAAGTAGCTGTGATTACAGGCGCCTGCCACCACACCCAGCTAATTTTTGTATTTTTAGTAGAGACGGGGTTTCACCATGTTGGCCAGGCTGATCTCAAACTCCTGACCTCAGGTAATCTGCCCACCTCAGCCTCCCAAAGTGCCGGGATTACAGGTGGGAGCCACCGCGCCTGACCTATGTATCTTCTTTTTACATACCATTACATTAAGTTTATTTGCATTTGGAGGTGTTCATATATATACACATATACAAACAATTAAAAGCGGTGGTATTTAGGTTTTGGTATTAAGTTTGTGTTACCTTACTCACTATGCACTTAAATCTTAAATATTGTTGATTTTGACCCATCTATCAAAGATAAAGAGCGGTATGTATAAGTTTGCTACAATTGTGGTTCTGGATATATTTCCTTGTATTTTCATGTTTTTGCTTCATTCATTTTGAAAGTGTACTAAATAGCATAGAAGATGTATACTAAATAGCATACATCTTCATTGTGGATGATAGCACTCCTCATTATAAAATGGAACTACTTTTTGGTTTAATGTTTTCTTCTTAAATTTCACTTGCTATGATGTTAATATATCCATCTGTTCTTTCTTTTTATATGCTTTCACCTTATATATGTTTGTCCATCATTTTAGTTTTAACATATCTTTATTATTTTGTTATATGTAGATTATCTTCAAGTGGCATATCATTAGTTTCTTAAAACTGTGCCTTTTAATAAGGAAACCTAAAACTTTGTATTTAATACTACCATGATTTTTACATTTATGGTCATAAATTATGCTTTACTTTATTCCTGTTGCTTTATTCAATAATTTTTTGTTGTAAGCTTCCTTTCTCTACTTTTATTTTTTGCCATAAAAATAGACATAAGAGTTACCATTTATTGGCCAGATGCGGCGGCTCACACCTGTAATCCCAGCACTTTGGGAGGCTGAGGCGGGCAGATCATGAGGTCAGGAGATTGAGACCACAGTGAAACCCCATCTCTACCAAAAATACACAGAATCAGCCGTGCGTGGTGGCGGGCATCTGCAGTCCCAGCTACTTGGGAGGCTGAGGCAGGAGAATGGCATGAACCTGGGAGGTGGAGTTTGCAGTGAGCTGAGATTGTACCACTGCACTCCAGCCTGGGTAACAGAGCAAGACTCCGTCTCAAAAAAAAAAAAAAAAAAAAAAAAAAAAGAGTTACCATTTATCACATAATCAACCAGCACACTGTTCTATATACATTATCTTTTTAACAGATTTATTGAGACATAATTGATACAAAAAGAACACTTTATACAAATGTGTACAATTTGATGAGTTTGGACATATGCAAACACCCATGATACTATCAACACAATCAAGGTAACAGACATATCCGACACCTCACAAAGTTTCCTTATGTCTCTTTTGTTTAAATTTTTTGTTTGTGTATGTGTGTAACAGCACTTAATGTGAGGTCTACCCTCTTAACAAATGTTGAAGTATGTGATATCATATTGTTGCCTATAGGTACTATGTCGTACAGCAGATATCTAGAGTTTACTCATCTAGCGTAACCAAAACTTTATACCCATTGAACGACAACTCACCACTTCCCCCACCCACTGGCACCCTGTTAACCACTATTGTATTCTCTGCTTCTATGTGTTTGACTATTGCAGATACCCCATATAAGCGGAACCATGCAGTATTTGTCCTTCTGTGACTGGCTTATTTCATTTAGTATAATGTCCTCCAGGTTCATCCATGTTGACACAAATGGTAAGATTTCCTTCTTTTTAGGGCTGAGTAATATTCCATTCTATGCATATTTTCTTTATCCATTCATCAGTCAATTGACACTCAAAGCTTCTGTACAGCTAAGAAAACAATCAACAGAATGAACCTATGCAATGGGAGATAATATTTGCAAGCTATATATCAAATAAAGGGTTAATTTCCTAAATATATAAGGAATTCCTACAACTCAATAGCAAAGAAACTAATAACCCAATTATAAACTGGGCAAAGCAGTTGAACATACATTTCTACAAAGAAGGCATGCAAATGGGCCAGGTACATGAAAGATTCTCAACATCATTAACTATCAGGGAAATGAAAATAAAAACTACAATGAGATATCATCTCACAGCTACTATAGAAAAAAAAAGATAAGTTGCTGAGAATGTGGAGAAAAGGAACTCTCATACACTGTTGTTAAAAATGCAAAATGGTACAGCCACTATGGAAAACTGTATGGAAGTTCCTCAAAAGATTAGAAAAAGAACTACTATATGACCCAGCAATCCCACTTCTGGGTATATAGCCAAATGAAATGAAATTAGGATCTCAAAGAGATATTCACACTTGGCCAGGTGCTGATGGCTCATGTCTGCAATCCCAGGACTTTGGGAGGCTGAGGTGAGAGGATCACTTGAGCCAGGAATTCAACACCAGCCTGGGCAACAGAGTGAGACCTCTCTCTCTCTCTCTCTCTATCTATCTATCTATATATATATACACACACATATATACACACATATATACACACATACATATATATGAGATATCAACACTCCTATGTTCATTGCAGCATCATTCACAATAGCTAAGATATGCTCTGTACACTTTAAAATAATCTTAATTATTCATTACAACAATCTTGCAAGGTAGGCAGTCCCTTCATATAAATGAAAAACCTAAGGGTTGCAGAGACCATTAACTTGCCTAAGGACACTAACCCAGTAAGTGGCAGAGTTGGGACTAATACCTAGGACTTCTACACTTTACAAAGTCTTTAATGACTATTTTGTTTCTCTCTTGCTTACTCTCACTCTCTCACCCTCAAAGCATTTGTTTTATCATCTGATCATCTGCAGTTATTGGAAAAAATACATTTAGAGTTTCTGATTTTAAAATGGTATACTGGGCCACATGTGGTGGCTCACGCCTGTAATCCTAGCACTTTGGGAGGCTGAGGCGGGTGGATCACTTGAGGTCAGGAGTTCAAGACCATCCTGGGCAACATGGTGAAACCCTGTGTCTACTAAAAACACAAAAAAATTAGCCAGGCATGGTGGTGCATGCCTGTAGTCCCAGATAATCAGGAGGCTGAGGCAGAAGAATTGCTTGAACCATGGAGGCAGAGTTTGAGGGAGCCAAGATGACGCCTCTGCACTCCAGTCTGGGCAACAGAGTGAGACTCTGTCTCAAAAAAATAAAAAATAAAATGGTATACTGAGCACATGATGTAGTGCTTAGATGTACTGAGATAGATGAATTGACAGAAGTAGGCTTCAGAAGGTGGATAATAACAAACTTCGCTGAATTAAAGAAGTATGTTCTAACCCAATGCAAAGAAGCTAAGAACAATGAAAAAACATTAAAGGAGCAGTGAACCAGAATAACCAGTTTAAAGAGGAACATAAATGACTTAATGCAGCTGAAAAATATGACATGAGAACTTCACAATGCACCCACAATTTCAATAGCTGAATAGACCAAGTAGAGGAAAGGATCTTAGAGCTTGAAGACTGTCTTTTTTTTTTTCTTTCTTTCTTTTTCTTTTTTTTTTTGAGACGGAGTCTTGCTCTGTCACCCAGGCTGGAGTGCAGTGGCACGATCTCAGCTCACTGCAGCCTCCTCCTCCTGGGTTCAAGCGATTCTCCTGCCTCAGCCTCCTGAGTAGCCGGGATTACAGGTGTCTGCCACCACACCTGGCTAATTTTTATATTTTTAGTAGAGATGGAGTTTTGCCTTGTTGGCCAGGCTGGTCTTGAACTCCTGACCTGAGGTGATCCTCCTGCCTCAGCCTCCCATAGTGCTGGGACTACAGGCGTAAGCCAGCGCACCCAGCCTGAAGACTATCCTGCTGACAGGCAGACAAGAATAGAGAAAAAAAGAATGAAAAGAAATGAACAAAACCTCTGAGAATTATGGAATTATGTAAAAAGACCAAACCCATGACTGATTGGGGTACCTGAAAGAGACAGGGAGAATGAAACCAAGTTGGAAAACACACTTCACTATATCATCCAGGAGAACTTCCCCAACCTAGCAAGACAAGCCAATGTTCAAACTCAGGAAATCCAGAGAACCCCAGTAAGACACTCCATGAGAAGATCACCCCCAAGACACATAATTTTCAGATTCTCCAAGGTCAAAATTAAGAGAAAAATGTTAAGAGCAGCCAGAGAGAAAGGCCAGATCAACTACAAAGGGAAGCCTATCAGATTAACAGCAGGCCTTTCAGGACAAACCCTACAGGCCAGAAGAGACTGGAGGTCAATAATCAAAATTCTTGAAGAATGTCCAACAGAGAATTTCATATCTGGCCAAACTAAGCTTCGTAAGTGAAGGAAGAATAAAATCCTTTTCAGACAAGTAAATGCTGAGAGAATTTGTCACCACCAGGTCTGCCTTGCAAGAGCTCCTGAAGGAAGCACTAAATATGGAAAGGAAAAACTGTTACCAGCCACTACAAAAACCCACTGAAGTACACAGACCAAAGATACTATTAAGCAACTACATTAACAAGTCTGCAAAATAACCAGTCAGCATCATGATGACAGGATCAAATTCACACAAAATAATACTAACCTTAAATGTAAATGGGCTAAATGCCCCAATTAAAAGACACAGGATGGCAAGCTGGATAGAAAGACAAGACCCATTTGGTGTGCTGTATTCAAGACTCTTCTTGTATGCAAAGACATACATAGGCTCAAAATGAAGGGATGGAGGAAAATTTACCAAGCAAATGGGAAGTAGAAAAAAGCAGGGGTTGCAATCCTAGTTTCTGATGAAACAGACTGTAAACCAACAAAGATCAAAAAAGACAAGGGCATTACATAATGGTAAAGGGTTCAATTCAACAAGAAGAGCTAACTCTCCTAAATATATATGTACTCAATATAGGAGCACCCAGTTTCATAAAACAAGTTCTTAGATACCTACAAAGAAACTTGGACTCTCACACAATAATAATGGGAGACTTTAACACCTCACTGTCAATATTAGACAGATCACTGAGACAAAAAATTAACAAAGATATTCAGGATGTGAAATCAGCTCAGGATAAAGTGGACCTGACAGATAGCTACAGAACTCTCCACACAAAATCAACAGAGTATACATTCTATTCAGTACCACATGGCACTTACTCTAAAATCAATCACGTAATTGGAAGTAAACCACTCCTCAGCAAATGCAAAAGAACTGAAATTATAACAGACAGTCTCATACCACAATGCAATCAAATTAGAACTCAAGATTAAGAGACTTACTCAAAACCACACAACTACATGGAAATTGAACAACCTGCTCCTAAATGACTCCTGGGTAAATAATGAAATTAAGGAAGAAATCAAGAAGTTCTTTGAAACCAATGAGAACAAAGAGACAATGTACCAGAATCTTGGGATGCAGCTAAAGCAGTGTTAAGAGGAAAAGTTATGGCACTATGTGCCCACATCAAAAAGCTAGAAATATCTCAAATTGACATTCTAACATCACAACTAAAAGAACTAGAGAACCGAGAGCAAACCAAGAGAAAAGCAAAGCTGGCAGGAGACAAGAAATAGCCAGCATCACAGTGGAACTAAAGGACATAGAGACACAAAAAACCCTTCAAAAAATCAATGAATCCAGGAGCTGTTTTTTTGAAAAAATCAATAAAACAGATGTACCACTAGCTAGATTAATAAAGAAGAAAAGATAGAAGAATCAAATAAACACAATAAAAAATGATAAAGGGGCTATCACCACTGACCCCAAAGAAATACAAACAAGTATCAGAGAATACTATGAACACCTCTATGCACATAAACTAGAAAGTCTAGAAGAAATGGATAAATTCCTGAACACATACACCCACCCAAGACTGAACCAGGAAGAAGTTGAATCCCTGAATACACCAATAATGAGTTCTGAAATTCAGGCAGTAATAAATAGCCTACCAAACAAAAAATAGCCGAGGGCCGGAAGGATTTACAGCTGAATTCTACCAGAGGTACAAAGAGGAGCTGGTACCATTTCTTCTGAAACTATTCCAAACAATTGAAAAGGAGGGACTCCTCCCAAACTTATTTTATGAGGTGAGCATCATCCTGATACCAAAACCTGGCAGAGATGCAACAACAACAACAAGAAACTTCAGGTCAGTATCCCTAATGAATATCAATGCAAAAATCCTCAATAAAATATGGTAAACTGAATTCAGGAGCATTTCAAAAAGCTTACCTACCATGATCAAGTCAGCTTCATCCCAGGAATACAAGGCTGGTTAAACATATGCAAATCAGTAAACATAATTCATGATGTAAATAGAACTAAAGACCAAAACTGCTATCTCAATAGACGCAGAAAAGGCCTTCAATAAAATTCAACATCTCTTCATGTTAAAAACTCTCAATAATTGAAACAAGGCATTGAAGGAACATACCTCAAAATAAAAAGAGTCATATATGACAAACCCACAGCCAATATCATACTGAACAGGCAAAAGCTAGAAGCATTCTTTTTGAAACTAGTGCAAGACAAGGTTGCCCTCCCTCACCACTCCTATTAAATATAGTATTAGAAATTCTGGCCAGGGCAAAGAGGCAAGAGAAAGAATAAAGGATACTCTAATAGGAAGAGAGGAAGTCAAATTGTCTTTGTTTGCAGATGACATGATCCTATATCTAGAAAGCCCCATCATCTTAGCCCAAAAGCTTCTTAAGCTGATAAGCAATGTCTGCAGTCTCAGGATACAAAATCAGTGTGCAAAAGTCACAAGCATTCCTATACACCAACAACAGACAAGCAGAGAGCCAAATCATGAATGAACTCCCATTCATGATTGCTACAAAGAGAATAAAATACCTAGAAATTCAGCTAACAAGGGAAGTGAAGGACCTCTTCAAGGAGAACTGCAAACCAAATCAGAGAAGACACAAACAAATGGAAAAGCATTCCATGCTCATGGATAGGAAGAATCAGCATCGTGAACATGGCCATACTGCCCAAAGCAATTTACAGATTCAATGCTATACCCATTAAACTACCATTAACATTCTTCACAGAATTAGGAAAAACTATTTTAAAATTCACATGGGACCAAAAAAGAGCCTTTATAGCCAAGACAATCCTAAGCAAAAAGAACGAAGCTGGAGGCATCATGCTACCTGACTTCAAACTACATTACAAGGTTACAGTAACCAAAACAGCATGGTACTGGTACAAAAACAGACACATAGACCAATGGAACAGAATGGAGAACTCAGAAATAAGTTCTACAACCATCTCATCTTCAATAAACCTGACAAAAACAAGCAATGGGGAAAGAAAATCCTTTAAATGGTGCTGGGAGAACTGGCTAGCCATATGCAGAAAATTGAAACTGGACCCCTTCCTTACACCATATACAAAAATTAACTCAAGATAGATTAAAGAGTTAAATGTAAAATCCCAAACTATAAAAACCCTAGAAGAAAATCTAGGCAATACTATACAGGACATAGGCATGGGCAAAGATTACTTGACAAAAATGGCAAAAGCAATTGCAAAAGTGAAAATCAACAAATGGAGTCTAATTAAATTAAAGAGTTTCTGCACAGCAGAAGAAACTATCATCAGAGTAAACAGACAACCTACAGAATGAGAGAAAAAATTTGCAATATATCCATCTGACAAAGGTCTAGTATCCAGAGTCTACAAGGAACTTAAACAAATTTACAAGAAAAAACAAATCCCATTAAAAAGTGGGCAAAGAAATGAACAGACATTTCTCAAAAGAAGACATTTATGCAGCCAACAAACATATGAAAAAAAGCTCAACATCACTGATAATTAGAGAAATGCAAATCAAAACCACAATGACATATCATTTCATTCCAGTCAGAATGGCAAGTATTACAAAGTCAAAAAACAACTGATGCTGGCGAGGCTGTGGAGAGATAAGAACGCTTTTACACTGTTGGTGGTAATGTAAATTAGTTAAACCATTGTGGAAGACAGTGTGGCCATTCCTCAAAAACCTAGAACTGGAAATACCATTTGACCCAGCAATCCTCTCACTGGGTGTATACCCAAAAGAATATAAATCATTCTATTATAAAAATACATGCATATGTATGATTGTTGTAGCACTATTCACAATAGCAAAGACATGGAATCAACCCAAATGCCCATCAATGATATGAAGAATTTTCTTCTGGGTGAAGGAAATGTGGTACATATACACCATGGGATATTATGCAGCCATAAAAAGGAATGACATCGTGTCCTTTGCAGGGACATGGATGGAGCTGGAAGCCGTTATCCTCAGCAAACTAATGCAGGAACAGAAAGTCAAACAATGCATGTTGAATAGTGAGAAAACATGGACACAGGGAGGGGAACAACACATGCTGGGGCCTGTCAGCAGGGGTGGGTGGGGGATGTGGGTGGCAGGGTGAGGGACAGCATCAGGAAAAACAGCTAATGCATGCTGGGCTTAATACTTAGATAATGGGTTGAAGGTGCAGCAAACCACCATGGGCACATGTTTTCGTATTAAACAAACCTGCACATCTTGCACATATACCCGAGAACTTAAAATAAAATAAAAAATTTACAAAGACAGAATAGTGCTATTGCAAGAGCAGACAGATCAAGAAGTGCAATAAGAAAGATAGAAATAAAAAACATTAATATAAGCATTTAGAACAAGTTTATAAATCCTCATCTCTAATTCTAAACTCTCCAAAACGCTCTAAAAACCAAACTTTTTTTTCCCAAAACTAATTTGGAGGAAAATTGGAAGTTAACTGACATGAGGATATTTGTAGCCTTTTATCCCACTTAGAAGTACTCAGACATTTCACTATAGATAGTAATGTGTTTGATTATGGGCATGTTACATAATATGTGGTATATTACATATGTCTATTTTCTGAAGGATTGGGACAATCTCAGAAATGAATTAAAATACAGATGGGTGAAGGTTAAATTTTCACTAACTTGTACTTTCCTCTTTCTCTTCAACAGAAATATCTAAATCTTAGTGTTTTCATATGTAGAGGCCTTTAAAGTCAATGTATTATTCATGGAAGGTTTTCAAACTTGATTATATTTTTAGGGCTTCTTCTGGAGGAAAGGGGGTTACTAAGTGCTCCTGCTCTGTTTTTAAACGGAGAAACATAAGTCGTTTCTACAAATAAGCTGAGTAGAAAGTCTTGATGGAAAGGTGGATACAAGAGAAGAAAAAGAACACGGTTGGTTCCGGGAGATGCTCAAGAAGAATGGTGCTATCTCTGGGTACTTACTCAACATCTCACCTGGCGCAATATTACCAACAAATTGAAGAAATAGAGACAGGTCACACAAAGTAGCCAAGAGCTTTCCGTAGGACTGAAGGAGACAAAAGAGTAAAATAAGAAGTACCAGATTCTCTTAGCTGGGACCAAAAGACTCAGGACAACCTCCACTGGATGTCACAGTACCTTAGCCTCTACCGAGAAGTGACCTTGAAGGGAACTGCTCTGAGTTTGAGCATGACTTCAGACCTAGCATTGACTGTGAGCTAAGCGTGCTTTGTGGGAAATGCAATTGGAGCCCTCTGTGGAAGACAACTACTGCTGGAGAGAGTTTTCTTGCACACCTTGCATCCCTACTGTGGAGGCAGCTGACAGCCTAGCTCAAAATGCAGTGTGCATTCTGGACCCGGGACAGCCCTGTTCACTGAAGAGGTAAGGGAGCCAGACCTACTCGAATTGGGGGGGATCTGAATGGGCCTTAGTTATAAATTTCTTTTTTAAAATAAACTTCTTATTATAATTAGAAACTGTACCAAGGATGGTAAGATTGTTGCTCAAAGTCACAAAATCAGGTAGTGACTGTCCTCTAAGTCTGATCTCTCTATCCACTTGCCCATTGGGGTTTTCTATTCTGTTTTTTCACGTATCAGGATCTGGACAAAAACAAACAAATAAAAAAGCTTTCTTTGAGATGAAAGATGAGTGGAGTGGTGAATATAGAGACCAGAGAAAGAGTCTTTCTCCTTACTTCTGATCAAAGATTCCTTAAGTGACTCATTTTAAAAGTTGCTTTATTAGCTAAATAATTTTTTCATTAAAATAAAACTCACTGCAAAAGTCACATACATAAACAAATAAATGAAGAGCCATGGTGATTACAGTACATGAGGTGGGGTAGGCAGAGACCGACACACGGGACCAGCCTCTCAGCGCTTGCAGCGGCCCCTGAAGCTCGCGGGCAGCATATTTGTGCTCCACGGAACACACTTGGAAAGTTCACTAGACTCTGGGATCCTGGGGGTTTCTAGAGTTCAGTTGAGGTCAATGCTGTGCCTCCAGATGTGTTTCTAATATAGCACAGTAGCTATATTAGAAAGAGTATGATAAAGAGAAAGATCAAAAATGAAAAGTTAAATTTGCTATTGCTATTTTTAGGAAAGGGACAAGAAGAAGACTGTTCTTTGTATGAATAAATCCTAGTCCTTCCCGTGTTACTTACTTGATGCATCACCACCAGATGCTTCAGGTAGGAAAACAAGTGAGGGAAAACTGGAAGTGCCCTCTCTGATACCCCATTTTCCCCATCCTTGTAGAGTTCTACTTCTTTAAGTCTGAATTGCCTTCAATCCTCCATCTGGCTTTACCTTAGTCTTCTCTTCCTGGAATTTTCCGTGACCCAGAAGTCCCCATCTTTCTTCCAAGAGGTCAGACTCCTCATGCCCATATATTTGTGAGCATTGGGACAATTTGAGGAAGAAGTTCCAGGCATGGTCAATAGCTCAAATGCCCAGGGCCACTTCACATTCCTGCCTGGACTCCCAAGTCTCCTCAAGAAAATGCATAATCTCCAAACCAAGAAAGATTTTCCCATAAGCACACTTTTGCAGTATTGCAAAGCAGTAAAAACATAGGATTTGAAGTCAAAGGGCCTTGGGCATGAGTCGCAATTCCACCACTTTGTAAGGTGTGTGACTGAGTGTGCCACTTAACCTTCCTGACCCACAGAAATGGGGTCAGAAATATCTGTATTATCAGTTTTTGTGAGAATTAAATGAGATCAACAGCATTCTGTTATGATGTCTGAAATATATTATGCATAAAATAAATGCTAGTTATCATATGAGTATGTAAGTAGGTGGGAACAGCAATAAGAATAAGGAAATGAGGTTTGAAGGAGGCAAGGAAAGAAAAAGTGTTTGTTTGTTTGTTTTCTGATGGGATAACAATATAAAATACAAGGGTGAGTCAGCATGTCTTGGCAAGAAAGAGGAGAGTGACTGTCCGGAGAGAATAAATAATGAAAAAGGCTTGGAAGTCCGGCTGAGAGGAACTGTGAGCCAGAAAGCACTTTTCCTATCTAAAAAAATGCGTTTACTGAAAACATAATTTTACAGTACAGGTGAAATATTTCATGGGGAAAGTTGTGCACAATCTAGACACCAAAAGATCTCAAATTTTTCTTTTACTCATATTCTATTTCAGTCTTATACATATTTTTTAAAACTTTTGTTAAAAGTATGTCATATCTTATGAAGATTTTAATCACATTTGCTCCAATTTTATACCCATTTTGCATTGGGGAAGGTTACGTCTTGAAAAGTTTTCACAGACTTTTCAAGGTAATCAGCAAGGGCTTCCTAACTCTGAGTCTAGTGCTCACTTTACCACCATAGTAGCTGCTGTAGAACCTTAAGGCATGTTGCAAACTCACAGGACCAAGAAATATTGCGGTCACTCCTGTCCTGCCCAGTCTACACCCGGCTCAATGCAAAACTGCTTAAATCCACAAATATCTATTGCCCATGTGTGGCGCATCAAAAAGAGAACTGGATGAGAAATCAGAACACCTTGCTTGGTCTTGGCTCTGAAACCATCTAGCTATGTGACCGACCTTGTGCAAGTCATGTCATTTCCCTGTTCCACATTGTAATTATGTGAAAATACAGAGGTCAGATAACATGCCTCTGAATGTTCCTTTTAGTTGAAACGTGCTAAGAATTTAAGCTCCAATTGTTCGGAAAAATGGTCTCCCACAAAAGAGTTTCTCTCACTTTGGCATCTTTCTACTCATTTCAACTCTAGGGCTCACCTAATCTTGGATGTTACCAGCTGAAAGGCTGGGGAAGAGTACAAGAGGATAGAGACTGGGCGAGGTGTCTTGCTTCTAAGCAGAGAGCTGGTAGCATGAGGGTTAGGGGAAGACATTATAGCTGAGGAGGCATTCGTTCTTTCATTCGGCAAATACTGAGAGCCTTCTAATTGGGTCTACTGCGTTTCTAGGACTGTGACACTTCCCTGATCATCTTCTCTTACTCAAAAGTTTTTTAAGACAGTGACAATTATTGGCGTTGGGGAGTGCATCAGTGTTATGCTGAACCCCTATCAACTCCAGTGGGGATGGCACCTGGTTCAAGAGGCCAAAGAAGAGACTCAGAGCCAGCAAATGAGACATGGAGTTTTATTGGGGGCTTACATACAGGGGAGAGAGTCCAGTGGCGATGGGCTAGATAAGATAACTGCACTGTCCAGTGGCAGCAGGCTGGACAGGAGAACCATCTTAGGTACAATACAGCAATGGCGGACTGGGCAGAAGAACTGCAACTGCTTGCAAAAGGCCTGTAGTTTATATAGCAATGTCACTTAGCAACCCCCGCCCCCAACTCCCCCACCTCCCTGCGCCGCCACCGCAAAAGAGTCTCCATCTGGCAACTTTCACTTAACCCGAAACAAAAGACCTTGATCCCCTGTATGGCCCACATTCTACTGGACGAGCCGGAGGCTCACCTGTTCCTCATGGACAAGGAACAAATCTCTGAGCTGGCCACTTCCGGATTCCCTAGCTTGGAACACACATTCAGGTGTGTCTGCGGTACAGGGTCATTCTCAGGGTATGCTTAAGTTACTGCTATCAGGTGCGTTTGCCATACACTCCCTAGGGGAAAAAAAAAGACAAATTTTCCTGCCTGTGTGTAATATAGTATAATATAAATTCTAGAAGGCAGAGATAATTATTTAATGTACTAAGTCAAGTATCTGTTAGAAAGCATCAAGTGTTATGGGGGAAAAGAAGATGAGCTGGATATGGGGCTTAGGAGAGCTTGGCAAGAGAAGGAAAGCTGCAGTATTTAATGGAGTAATTTGATATTCCTTTGTCCTCAGATTTAATATCCGGATTGAAGCTAAAAGGTGATTCTTTTTTTTGAGACGGAGTCTCGCTCTGTCGCCCAGGCTGGAGTGCAGTGGCGCAATCTCGGCTCACTGCAAGCTCCGCCTCCAGGGTTCACGCCATTCTTCTGCCTCAGCCTCCCGAGTAGCTGGGACTACAGCCGCCCGCCACTACGCCTGGCTAATTTTTTTGTATTTTTAGTAGAGACGGGGTTTCACTGTGTTAGCCAGAATGGTCTCGATCTCCTGACCTCATGATCTGCCCACCTCGGCCTCCCAAAGTGCTAGGATTACAGGTGTGAGCCACTGCGCTCTGCCAAGGTGAATTCTTTATAGGTTAAAATCACTGAGAAGGACTCAGATCATTGTCCTCCCAGATGAAATGTGAATATTTCTTTCTAGGGATAGTATCTCTAAGAAATCATCAAAAGCATTATTGATGAATTAACTGGGGCTGTCCAGTGGCCCCCAGATACAGACCCCACTCTTTGTGCTGTTCCTGGTGATTTATCTCCGACCCTGATAGGGAATCTGATGATGCCGTTGGTAATCAATGCTGATTCTTGCCTCCCTACCCCCAAGTAATTCTTCCTTGGGAATTTTTTCTTCCTAGATAATATGTTACTCCTCAGTCATTGCCCAAGATGCTGCAGAATTTCCTGTTTCATAAAAAACTACCTTGGTGTGGGGCTGTATCACCCAGAGTTTCTTTTTCATTTTTTCTTGGGGCACCACAGGCTGCTTGCTCTCTGCCATCACCTATGCCTGCTATGCTGCCATCTGCCACCCTCTGCTTTCTACCACGGTCATGAACCAACCTCTCTGCACTGCAACAGTCAATGCAACAAACAAGATGGGGTTTCTGAACTCACAAGTGAACAATCTTTGTATCCAAACTTGCAGTTCTGTGGTCCCAATATCATTCTCCACTTCAGTTGTGAACGGCCTTCATGCTTCCCTCTGTCCTGCACTGATTCCATGCTAACACCATTCTGCTAGCTGGATCTATTGCATTTCTCGAGACTTGTGACATTTCCTCTGATCCTCTTTGCTTACTCAAAAATTATGTTTGCCATTCTAGGTATTTCTTTCTCTGGGGCCAAGGCAAAACCTGCTCCTCCCACCTCACCATGGTGCTTCTGTTCTATGGGACAGCTCTATTCAAGCACATCAGTCCACCTTTAGGATCAGGTCTGGAGCAAGCGGTCTCTATACAGTATGCACAATCTCATACTTGCATACTGTATAGAGGTGTGATCACCTCCTTGCTGAACCCCCTCATCTATAGCCTCAAGAAACAGGAAGTGAAGGCTGTTCACTTTGAACATAGGCAACAAATGGCATATGTGCCTGCAAATGGTCAAGGAATAGTGAAAACAAAGAATGAACATATTAAATGTCCATTGACAGATGAATGGCTAAAGAAAATGTAGTATTGGGTCAGCTGTGGTGGCTCACACCTGTAATCCAAGCACTTCTGGAGGTTGAGGTGAGAGGATCACTTGAGCCCAGGAGTTCAACACCAGCTTGGGCAACATAGTGAGATCCCAGCTCTACAAAAATGAAAAACTAGAAAATTAGCTGGGCATGGTGGCATGCACCTTTAGTCACAGCTACACAGGAAGCTGAGACAAAAGGATCACTTAAGCCCAGGGGGTTGAGGCAGCAGTAAGCCATGATCATGCTACTGTACTCCAGCGTAGGTGACAGAGTGAGACTCTGTCTCTAAATAAATAAATAAGAAAAAGAAAAGGAAAGAAAAGAAAATGCAATGTATATACATACAATGTAGTATTATTTAGTCTTAAAAAAGAAGAAAATCCTGTCAAGTGCTACAACATGGAGGAACCGTGAGGATATTATGCTAAGTAAAATAAGTTAATCACAAAAAAAACAAATTCTGTGTGATTCCAATTATACAATGTATGTAAAATAGGCAAACTGATAGAAGCAGAATGTAGAATGAAAATGGTAGTTACTGTTCAACAGGTACAGAGTTTCAGACATGCAGAACAGAAAAGATAACTATTGGGTACTGTGCTTAATACCTGGGTAATGAAATAATCTGTACAACAAACCCTTGTGACACAAATTCACCTATGGAAAAAACCTTCACGTGTACTCCCATACCTAAAATAAAAGTTAAAAAGAATAAATTAATAAATTTAAAATCAGGACATGAAATTTTGCAAACCTGAAGTGCTAAACTTTCTTTAAAAGGTATATGTGGGCTGGGCACAGTGGCTCACACCTGTAATCACAACACTTTGGGAGGCCGAGGAGTGCAGCTCATGAGGTCAGGAGTTCAAGACCACCCTGGCCAACATTATGAAACCCAATCCCTACTAACGGTACAAAAATTAGCTGGGCATGGTGGTGCACGCCTGTAATCCCAGCTACTCTGGAGGCTGAGGCAGGAGAATCGCTTGAACCTGGGAGGCAGAGGCTGCAGTGAGCCGAGATTGTGCCACTGCACTCCAGCCTGGGAGACAGAGAGAGACTCAGTCTCAAAAAAAAAAACCCCAAAACCAAAAACAATGTATCTAAAATAGGCAACATGATAGAAGCAGAACATAGAATGGAAATGGTAGTTGCTGTTCATGGGTATACAGTTTCAGTCATGCAGAACAGAAAAGATAACTATTGGGTACTGGGCTTAATACCTGGATAATGAAATAATCTGTACAACAAACCCGCGTGACACAAATTCACCTACGTAACAAACCTTCACATGTACTCCCAAACCTAAAACAAAAGTAAAAAAAATTAAATTAATAAATAAATTTAAAATCAGGACATGAAATTGTACAAACTCGTAAAGCTAAACTTTCTTTAAAAGGTATGTGTGGGCTGCGTGTGGTGGCTCATGCCTGTAATCCCAGCACTTTGGGAGGCTGAGGAGTGGGGATAACCTGAGGTCAGGAGTTCAAGACCAGCCTGGCCAACATGGTGAAACCCTGCCTCTACTAAAAATACAACAAAATTAGCTGGGCATGGTGGTGGGCAACTGTAATTCCAGCTACTCGGGAGGATGAGGCAGGTGAATCACTTGAACCCAGGAGGTGGAGGTTGCAGTGAGCCGAGATCGTGCCATTGCACTGCAGCCTGGGCAACAAGAGCAAAACTCCATCTCAATAGAAAAAAAACAAAAAAGGTATATGCACCCCACAAAAGGCTTGAAATAAAAGTATGCCAAAATACAAAAAAAAGAGTTTCAATTATGCAAGGTTAAAATAATAAATATCATTAAATACAATGATAAAATGGGCAAAGAAATACACATTTTGACCACAATTTATATTAGTTATTTGACCACAATTTATTTGACCACGAGTTATTTGACCACAATTTATATTAGTCAAATTATCTCAGAAACCAATCTAGGTATATGTAATAAGAACCATAAAATGGTCATGCACATTTTAAAACCTTATCCTTCTTATAAGTGAAGTTTTTACCCTTTCCCTAAAATTAAAAGTTGTACCAGTCCCAACAGTCATTGTATCCACTGCTGTTGTATTAATTACTCCTCATATTCTGTCATAGTCCCACTGAATACCTGTTCCTTAAAGATTATACTGTAGTGCTAAACTCCAAAATGAAGAAAGCCTCCAAGAAATATGGGATTATGTGAAAAGACCAAACCTACATTTGATTGGTGTACCTGAAAGTGATGGGGACAATGGAACTGAGTTGGAAAACACTCTCTAGGATATTATCCAGGAGAACTTCTCCAACCTAGCAAGACAGGCCAACATTCAATTTCAGGAAATACAGAGAACACCACAAAGATATTCCTTGAGAAGAGCAACCCCAAGACACATAATCATCAGATTCACCAAGGTTGAAATGAAGGAAAAAATGTTAAGGGCAGCCAGAGAGAAAGGTCGGGTTACCCAGAAAGGCAAGCCCATTAGACTAACAGTGGATCTCTCTGCAGAAACCCTACAAGCCAGAAGAGAGTGGGGGCCAATATTCAACATTCTTAAAGAAAAGAATTTTCAACCCAGAATTTCATATTCAGCCAAACTAAGCTTCATAAGTGAAGGAGAAATAAAATCCTTTTCAGAGAAGCAAATGCTGAGAGATTTTGTCACCACCAGGCCTGCCTTACAAGAGCTCCCAAAGGAAGCACTAAACATGGAAAGGAAAAACTGTTACCAGCCACTGCAAAAATATACCAAATTGTAAAGATCACCAACACTATGAACAAACTGCATCAACTAATGGGCAAAATAACCAGCTAGCATCATAATGACAGGATGAAATTCACACATAACAATATTACCCTTACATATAAATGGGCTAAATGCCCCAATTAAAAGACACAGACTGGCAAATTTGATAGAGTCAAGACCCATCAGTGTGCTGTATTCAGAAGACCCTTCTCACATGCAAAGACACACATAGGCACAAAATAAAGGGATGGAGGAATATTTACCAAGCAAACGGAAAGAAAAAAAAAAAAAGCAGAGGTTGCAATCCTAGTCTCTGATAAAACAGGCTTTAAACAAACAAAGATCAAAAAAGACACAGAAGGGCATTAGATAATGGTAAAGGGATAAATGCAACAAGAAGAGCTAACTATCCTAAATATATATGAACCCAGTACAGGAGCACCCAGATTCATAAAGCGAGTCCTTAGAGACCTATGAAGATACTTAGACTCCCACACAATAATAGTGGGAGACTTTAACACCCCACTGTTAATATTAGACAGATCGACGAGACATAAAATTAACAAGAATAGGATTTGAACTCAGCTCTGGACCAAGCAGACCTAATAGACATCTACAGAACTCTCCACCCCAAATCAACAGAATATACATTCTTCTCAGTACCACATCGCACTTATTCTAAAATTGACCACATAATTGGAAGTAAAAGACTCCTCAGCAAATGCAAAAGAATGGAAATCATAAACAGTCTCTCAGAATACAATGCAATCAAATTAGAACTCGGGATTAAGAAACTCATTCAAAACCGCACAACTATATGGAAACTGAACAACCTGCTCCTGAGTGACTACTGGGTAAGTAACAAAATGAAGGCAGAAATAAATAAGTTATTTGAAACCAGTGAGAACAAAGACACAACATACCAGAATCTCTGGGACACAGCTAAAGCAGTGTTTAGAGGGAAATTTTATAGCACCACATGCCCACAGGAGAAAGTGGAAAAGATCTAAAATCGACACCCAAACATCACAATTAAAAGAACTAGAGAAGCAACAGCAAATTCAAAAGCTAGCAGAAGACAAGAAATAACTAAGATCAGAGCAGAACTGAAGGAGATAGAGACACAAAAAATCCTTTAAAAAAAATCAATGAATCCAGGAGCTGTTTTTTTGAAAGGATTAACAGAATAGATAGATCATTAGCCAGACTAATAGAGAAGAAAAGAGAGAAGAATCAAGTAGACAATAAAAAATGATAAAGGGGATATCACCACTGACACCACAGAAATACAAACTACTGTCAGAGAATACTATAAACACCTCTATGCAAATAAATTAGAAAATCTAGAAGAAATGAATAAATTCCTGGACACATACACCCTCCCAAGACTAAACCAGGAAGAATTAGAATCCCTGAATAGACACGAAGTTCTGAAATTGAGGCACTAATTAATAGCCTGCCAACCAAAAAAGGCCCAGGACCAGATGGATTCACAGCTGCATTCTACCAGAGGTACAAAGAGAAGCTGGTACCATTTCTTCTGAAATTATTCCAAATAATAGAAAAAGATGGACTCTTCCCTAATTTTATGAGGCCAGCATCATCCTGATACAAAAACCTGGCAGAGACATGACAAAAAAAGAAAACTTCAGGCCAATATCCCTGATGAACATCGATGTGACAATCCTTAATAAAATACTGGCAAACCGAATCCAGCAGCACATCAAAAAGCTTATCCACCATGATCAAGTCGGCTTCATCCCTGGGATGCAAGGCTGGTCCAACATATGCAAATCATAAACATAATCCATCACATAAACAGAACCAATGACAAAAACCACACGATTGTCTCAATAGATGCAGAAAAGGCCTTCGATAAAATTCAACACCCCTTCATGCTAAAAACTCTCAGTAAACTAGGTATTGATGGAACACAGCTCAAAATAATAAGAGCTATTTATGACAACTTATATACAAAATAAAAAAGCAGAAGAGAGAAAAAGAAGGAAAATTTGTTAGCATATACAAATAAATATATACATCCATAAGCAAAGAGGAAATATGCAAACTTACTACAGTCCTCGTTTCTCTAATTGGTCATGAAGCCATAATTGATGTCGATGGCTTTCTTCTTCATTACTCATTTCATATTTCCCCTTCCCTCAGCCAGAATCTGGCCAGAATTATTTACCTGTGAAGTATCCCAAATCTTCATTCCTGAAGTGTGTGAGTCCTCAACTGTTCTGCCTTTGATTAGGAGGGGAGCATGTATAGTTTTCTGTTAACCTTTACTACTAGGCATGGATGGACTAAGAGGAACTCCATAGGATACCCAGAGTTCCAGGTAGTCATACTTGCCCTCACTTGGTGGCAACCACCTGATTTCCCCTTGATAATCAGGATTAGTCACACCAGCCATTTGAATAACCCCTGCTTTTTTTTGTCTGTTGATTCAGAGGCATGAAGAATCCAAAATGGCCAGGTGGCTGTCTCATCTTCCAATTCACTGGAACCACTGATATGTCTCTGGTTGAAGCACTTCCTCTTGGGGAATAAGACCTCCAACCTCAAGTTTGCTGGAATGGGTTACTGGTAATAGTAGTTAGAGAACAACTCACTCTTTCTCCCCTTGATTCTCAGGCCGATATATGGGAGAGATAATAGCATACAATAGTTTGATTCAAATAATGTCTTGCATCCTCTAACACAGGACCCTATATTTTGGGGTGTAGTTTCCCAACTGGTACCATAACTGAGTCTTCAGGAAGCCCATTCAACCTTTCAGTTAGTTCAGTCGCCTCTGGTTGATGGGGTATGTGGTAAGCCCAGTTATATCCATGGGCAAGAGCTCATTGTTGCACTTCCTTTTCTGGGTAAGGAATTCCTCGACAGGAAGCAATCTCTATTAAAAAGCTGTGTATCAAATAATCAATTTTTTGATGTCTGACTGCTAACAGCTTTTTAAAATTATTATTATTTTTATTATACTTTAAGTTCTACGGTACATGTGCACAACATGCAGGTTTGTTACATATGTATACATGTGCCATGTTGGTGTGCTGCACCTATTAACTCATCATTTACTTTAGGTATATCTCCTAATGCTATACATTCTTCTCAGCACCACATCATACTTATTCCAAAATTGACCACATAGTTGGAAGGAAAGCACTCCTCAGCAAATGTAAAAGAACAGAAATTATAACAAACTGTCTCTCAGACCACAGTGCAATCAAACTAGAACTCAGGATTAAGAAACTCAATCAAAACCGCTCAACTACATGGAAACTTAACAACCTGCTGCTGAATGACTGCTGGGTACATAACGAAATGAAGGCAGAAATAAAGATGTTCTTTGAAACCAGTGAGAACAAAGATACAACTTACCAGAATCTCTGGGACACATTCAAAGCAGTGTGTAGAGGGAAGTTTATAGACTAAATGCCCACAAGAGAAAGCAGGAAAGATCTAAAATTGACACCCTAACATCACAATTAAAAGAACTAGAGAAGCAAGAGCAAACATATTCAAAAGCTAGCAGAAGGCAAGAAATAACTAAGATCAGAGCAGAACTGAAGGAGATAGAGACACAAAAATCCCTCCAAAAAATCAATGAATCCAGGAGCTGGTTTTTTGAAAAGATCAACAAAATTGATAGACCACTATAAGACTAATAAAGAAGAAAAGAGAGAAGACTCAAATGGACACAATAAAAAATGATAAAGGGGCTATCACCACCGACCCCACAGATATACAAACTACCATCAGAGAATACTATAAACACCTCTACGCAAATAAACTAGAAAACCTAGAAGAAATGGATAATTTCCTGGACACTTACACTCTCCCAAGACTAAACCAGGAAGAAGTTGAATCCCTGAATAGACCAATAGCAGGCTCTAAAATTGAGGCAACAATTAATAGCCTGCCAACCAAAAAAAGTCCAGGACCAGATGAATTCACAGCCGAATTCTTCCAGAGGTACAAGGAGGAGTTGGTACCATTCCTTCTGAAACTATTCCAATCAATAGAAAAAGAGGAAATCCTCCCTAATTCATTTTACGAAGCCAACATCATCCTGATACCAAAGCCTGACAGAGATACAACAAAAAAAGAGAATTTCAGACCAATATCCCTCATGAACATTGATGCAAAAATCCTCAATACTGGCAAACCGGATCCAGCAGCACATCAAAAAGCTTATCCACCATGATCAAGTGGGCTTCTTCCCTGGGATGCAAGACTGGTTCAACATACGCAAATCAATAAATGTAATCCAGCATATAAACAGAACCAAAGACAAAAACCACATGATTATCTCAATAGATGCAGAAATGGCCTTTGACAAAATTCAACAGCCCTTCATGCTAAAAACTTTCAATAAATTCGGTATTGATAGAACATATCTCAAAATAATAAGAGCTATTTATGACAAACCCACAGCCAATATCATACTGAATGGGTAAAAACTGGAAGCATTCCCTTTGAAAACTGGCACAAGACAGGGATGCCCTGTCTCACCACTCTTATTCAACATAGTGTTGGAAGTTCTGGCTAGGCCAGTCAGGCAAGAGAAAGAAATAAAGGGTATTCAGGTAGGAAAAGAAGACGTCAAATTGTCCCTGTTTGCAGGTGACATGATTGTATGTTTAGAAAACCCCATTGTCTCAGCCCCAAATCTCCTTAAGCCGATAAGCAACTTCAGCAAAGTCTCAGGATACAAAATCAATGTGCAAAAATCACAAGCATTCTTATACACCAGTAACAGACAAACAGAGAGCCAAATCATGAATGAACTCCCATTCACAATAGCTTCAAAGAGAATAAAATACCTAGGAATCCAACTTACAAGGGATGTAAAGGACCTCTTCAAGGAGAACTACAAACCACTACTCAGTGAAATAAAAGAGGACACAAACAAATGGAAGAACATTCCATGCTGATGGATAGGAAGAATCAATACTGTCAAAATGGCCATATTGCCCAAGGTAATTTATAGATTCAATGCCATCCCAATGAAGCTACCAATGACTTTCTTCACAGAATTGGAAAAAACTGCTCTAAAGTTCATATGGAACCAAAAAAAGAGCCTGCATGGCCAAGACAATCCTAAACCAAAGAACAAAGCTGGAGGCATCACACTACTTGACTTCAAACTATACTACAAGGCTACAGTAACCAAAACAGCATGGTACTGGTACCAAAACAGAGATATAGACCAATGGAACAGAACAGAGCCCTCAGAAATAATACCACACATCTACAGCCATCTGATCTTTGACAAACCTGACAAAAACAAGAAATGGGGAAAGGATTCCCTATTTAATAAATGGTGCTGGGAAAATTGGCTAGCCATAAGTAGAAAGCTGAAACTGGATCCTTTCCTTACTCCTTATATGAAAATTAATTCAAGATGGATTAGAGACTTAAATGTTAGACCTAACACCATAAAAACCCTAGAAGAAAACCTAGGGAATACCATTCAGGACAGAGGCATGGGCAAGGACTTCATGTCTAAAACACCAAAGGCAACCGCAACAAAAGCCAAAATTGACAAATGGGATCTATTTAAACTAAAGAGCTTCTGCACAGCAAAAGAAACTACCATCAGAGTGAACAGGCAATCTACAGAATGGGAGAAAATTTTTGCAATCTACTCATCTGACAAAGGGCTAATATCCAGAACCTATAAAGAACTCAATCAAATTTACAAGAAAAAAACAAACAACCCCATCAAAAAGTGGGCAAAGGATATGAACAGACACTTCTCAAAAGAAGACATTCATACAGCCAACAGACACATGAAAAAATGCTCATCATCACTGGCCATCAGAGAAATGCAAATCAAAACCACAATGAGATACCATCTCACACCAGTTAGAATGGCAATCATTAAAAAATCAGGAAACAACAGGTGCTGGAGAGGATGTGGAGAAATAGGAACACTTTTACACTGTTGGTGGGACTGTAAACTAGTTCAACCATTGTGGAAAACAGTGTAGTGATTCCTTAAGGATCTAGAACTAGAAATACCATTTGACCCAGCCATCCCATTACTGGGTATATACCCAAAGGATTATAAGTCATGCTGCTATAAAGACACATGCACACGTATGTTTATTGTGGCACTATTCACAATAGCAAAGACTTGGAATCAACCCAAATGTCCATCAGTGACAGATTGGATTAAGAAAATGTGGCACATAAACACCATGGAATACTATGCAGCCATAAAAAAGGATGAGTTTGTGTCATTTGTAGGGACATGGATGCAACTGGAAACCATCATTCTCAGCAAACTATCGCAAGAACAGAAAACCAAATACCACATGTTCTCACTCATAGGTGGGAATTCAACGATGAGATCACTTGGACACAGGAAGGGGAGCATCACACACCGGGTCCTATTGTGGGGAGGGGGTCGGGGAGAAGGACAGCGTTAGGAGATATACCTAATGTAAATGATGAGTTAATGGGTTATTAACTCCACCAACATGGCATATGTATATATATGTAACAAACCTGCACGTTGTACACATGTACCCTAGAACTTAAAGTATAATAAAAAAAGAAAAAAGAAAAAAGAAATCTTTGGATTCCCTCTTCCATGTCATACCAAAGCAGCTCTGCCATCTCAACCTCATTAGAGTAGCCCATTGGGCTTGATATTCAGTTAGCTAAGTAAATGGCTGGCACCACCTTCAGTTGCATGCGCTGACTGGTTAAGTCTAGAACCTCCAGTAAGTGCACCCATATCAATGAAATTGGTCTTATCTAGTGTTATATTCTTCCCTTGCTGGTTCAACAACCTCAGGATCCACTCCCACACATGTTACCCAAGCTTCTGCTGACATATATTGGCAAAGTATTTCAATTCTTTTGGTATGTGAGCTATTTCCTCCTGGCCCATATTGTGTATTTGTCCTTCTGGAGCACACGGAGATTTGACTCCAGGGTGGGAGTCTGTGATAGATTTTGAGGAGAATGAATATCTCCTTTTAAGACATCTGTCCCAAGAGGCTGTTACAGAGTTTTCAAGCAAAAGAAGACTAGTGCCCTCTGACGCTAAGGGCAAGTGACTCCATGGCAAGGGAGGGTCAATGTGGCTTGGGGATTCAACATCATGTTTCAATCTAGGTCCAACCAGATGTTCCCCTTCCAAGTTTCAGGATTCCATGATTACATTTACTTCCAATCAATGCAACTTTAAAAAGGTGGTAAGACTAGGAATTCAACTGTCCTTGTGTTTCGACAACCCAAACAATTAAGTTTCATGTTTGATTTTCAGCAACATCATCCCTGTGATTACAAAATATAAGAGCTTATTTTAGAGCTGCCATGAAAGCTCTCTGGTTCTCAAACCCTGACTTGAGTTGAGAGTTAAAGGACCTAAGCTTGTCATTTTCCTCTCTAAGCATTCAAGTATACTCAGAAGAATCTATCCCACTCCACAATCATATTTACTGCCATAATAGCAAGTGGGTCCCCAACGCACTTTCCTCTGTTGGCAATCAACCACAGATGACAGCTTGATTAAATATAATGACACTGCATACCATGGATTACTAGCACCCATTTCCCATAGGCAAAGAGCTCAGTACTGCACTCAAACCCAAGGGCATGACCAAACCAATCACAAAATCCAATATTTGTGGGTCTACATCCTAAGAACATTCCAAGAACCAATTCTGTATCATTCAGGTGCAAGCAAGAGACATAAACCACATGGTATATTGAACAGGAAAAATTTAATACAGAGAATTACTAACTATAACAGAGGACTGGCATAATGAGGAATTGGCCAGAAAAAAAGTAAAGACAATTCTAAAGAATAGAGAAATAGCAGATATAGGAAGAGGTCACTATTCCCAAGACCAAGATAGAGCATCCAAGAGACAAACAAATTTGGAATACTTTCCTCCTTCCCCACCTTCACAACCAACCAGGGCAAATATCTACACTTAATTGGAAAGGGAATATCCATGGTTCACAGAATGGCAGAGAAGTACACCAAGGTGGTAAAGTCATCTGAGTGGGTGCCAGGGAGGCCATTAACAGGGAAGTGGCAGGTTGGCATCACTCCACTGCAAAGACACACAAGTGAGTGCCGAGAGAAGCCATTCATAGGAGTAGGAGTTGCTGCTGCTGAGCATGGCTAGAACCAGGCGCTGCAAAAGTCATGGAGTTAATAAGAGTTAGGCAATGTATAGCCATGTGCACTGAATGAGCCTGGCACTTAAAAAGCCATGAAGGCTGCAAGAGCCTGATGCTACAAAAGCCACACACACTGCAGGAGCCTGCCTAGAGGAGCACACCTGAACCAGGAAGAAAACCCTGTCATTCACCACTATCCCTCCATTGCCTCTATTGTCAAGGGTTAACATCAAGTCAGCTGATAATGAAAAACTTATTCACAGATTCATTCTCCATTATCACAGAATAGATAATGAAAGGTGGATTTGGAGCTGAGGAGGAATAAGCCTAATAACCGACAAAATCAAACTGTGAAGAACTGACATTCTTACAGTATTGTGTTTTCCAACCCACGTACATGAATTTAGTACGTCATTCCATTTATTTAGTTCTTTAATTTATCTAAGTAAAGTGTTACAGTTTTCTATGTGGAGGTACTGAATATCTTTTGTTAGATGCATTTTTAGGTATTCAATAATGCTACTATAAAATGGCATTTTAATTTCATTTTCTAATTGTTGCTTATTTATAAAATATAACTTAGTTTTTGCATATTGACACTATGTGGCAAACTTTCTAAATTATCTTATTAATTCTAATAATTCAGCTGCAGATTATTTTGACTTTTTCCATAGAAAATTATGTTATCTTTAAAAATCCACTTTATTGAGGTATTATTGACATACAAAAAGCTATACATATTTAGTGTTACAACTTGATGAATTTGGAGATAAGTATAAACTCATGAAACCATCACTACTATCTATGTCATAAACCTATCCATCATCTCCAAAAGTTTCCTCCCACCCTCTTATTATTTTTGGGTATGGTATAAGGACACTTAAGATCTATCCTCTTAGTAAATTTTAAGGTATGCAATATAATATTGTTATTTATAGTCACAGTGCTGTACAGTAGATCTCTAGGACTTACTCATCCTGTATAACTAAAACTTTGTACCCTTTGGCTAATATGTCCCTGTTTCCCCCATCACCTAGACCCTTACAACCATCTTTCCAATCTCTGCTTCTGTGAGTTTCACTGTTTTAGATTCCTTGTGTAGTGAGTGTACGTAGTATTTGTCGTTCTGTGTTTGTCTTATTTCACTTAGCATAATGTCCCCCAGGTTCATGTATGTTATTGAAAATGTCAAGATTTCCTTCTTTTCACAGGCTGAATATTCTATTGTGCACACACACACACGCACACACACACACAGTATTCTCTTTGGTCATCTGTTAGTCAATAGACATTTAAGTCACTTCCATGTCTTGGCTATTCTGAATAATGCTGCAATGGACATGGGAGTGCAGATATCTCTTTAAGATCCTGATTTCAATTCCTTTGTATATATACACAGAAGTGAAATTCCCGGTTCATATGGTAGTTCTATTTTTAATTTTGGGGGGAATCCTCATATTGTTTTCCATAGTAGCTTCACTCATTACAGTCCCATCAACGATGTATAAGAGTTCCCTTTTTTCCACATTCTTGCCAACATTTGTTATCTTTTGCTTTTAAAAAAGTTATTCTAACAAATGTGAGATGCTAATTGAAGCTTTAACATTTCCTTGATGATTAGTGAAGTTGAACTTTTTTCATATAACTGTTAGCCACTTGTATATCTTCTCTGGAAAATGTCTATGCAAGTCCTTTGCCCTTTCTAAAATTGTATTGGTAGAAGGTTTTGTTTATGTTTTGTTGCTATTGAGTTGTAGGAGTTCCTTATATATATTGGATATTATATGTAAGGAACTTCATCAGACATATGGTTTGCAAATATTTTCTCCCATTCTTTATGCTGCCTTTCATTTTGTTGGTTATTTCCTTTGCTGTGCAGAATCTTTTTGGTTTCATGTAATCCTACCTGATTTTCATTTTTGTTGCCTCTGATTTTGATGTCATATCCATGAAATTATTGCCAAGGCAGATGTAACAAGATTTTCCCCTAGAAATATTCTTATATAAGCCTCTTAGAAGACATGTTTTTATTTCTTTTGAGGACATAGAAATGAATGTGCTGAGATACAGAAAGGAATATATTTAATTATATAAGAAATTGATAGATAGTTTTCCAAAGTAAATGTATCATTTTAAACTACCACCATCAATGTATGAGAGTTTCATTTGCCTCATATCCTCACCAACATTTAGCCTTGTTAGTCGTTTTAATTTTGGTCATTATAATGCTTACAAAGTGGTATCTCATTATGGTTTAGTTTGCATTAGTCTGAGAACTAATGATGCTGAGGATTTTTTCACGTAATTATTTCCCATTCATATAAATTCCTTGTGAAGTGTCTGCTCAAACGTTTTCTCATATTGAGTTGTTTATAGTTTTTATGACTGAATTATAGAAATTCTTAATTTTGATAAATGCATTATTTATCAGATGTGTATATTGCTAATATTTTTCCAGTCTATGGTTTGACCTTAAGTTTAATTTTCTTAAAAGTATCCTTTGATGACAAGTTGTTAATACTGATGAAGCCCAATTTATCATTTCTTTAGAAGTAAGGCTTTTCTTTTTCCTCCTCTAATAAAGGCTTTCTTACTATGAAATCATGAAGATACTCTTGTATATTTTCTTTCAAAATCTCTTTAGTTTTAGCTTTTACAGTTAGGTCTATGACCCATTCCAAAATAAGTTTTATGCATGTTGTGAGGAAAGTGTCAGGGTTCATTTTTCCCCATACATTTATTTGGTTGTTCCAGCACCATCCACTGAAAATATTTTCCTTTCCCTATTCAATTATATTGGTACCATTGTTGGAAATCAATTCATGGTAACTTCCTGTGTATATTTCTGGGCCTTCTCTTCTCTTCCATTTATCTATTTGTATATTGTTACAATATACAAATACCACACTGCAGTGATTACATACTTTTCCATAAGTGTTAAAATAACATAAATTGTCCTAATTGTTTTTCCTTTTTTAAGTGATAAAAATTGTATATTTATCATTAACAACATGATGGGTGGAAACATATATACATTGTGGAATGGCTAAATCAAGTTAATGTATGTATTACCTCACATTATTTTTATGTGGTGATAACACTTAAAATATGCACTCAGCAATTTTCAAAATATAATACATTGCTATTAACCAGAGTCACCATGTTGTACAATAGATATCTTGAACTTATTCCTCCAATGTAACTGAAGTTTTGCATCATGTGACCAACAACAACTCAACCTTCCACCTCTCAGTCCCTGGTAACCACCATTCTACTCTTTGCTTCCATGGGTTCAACTATTCTAGATTCTACATATAATATGTGGCATTGGCCTTTCTGTGCCTGGATTATTTCACTTAACATGCCCTCCAGATTCGTCCATGTTATTGCAAATGGCATGATTTCCTTCTGTTTTTAAGGCTGAATAGTATTTATTGCCTATATGTACACCACAATTATTTGTCCATTCATCTGGCAATGAACACTTAGGTTGATTTTGTATTTCGGCTGTTCTGAATAATGCTGAAATGAATATCAGAGGGCAGCTATCTCTTCGATATTTCATTTTCTTTGAATATATACCCAGAAATGGAATTGCTGGATCATAAGATGGTTCTATATTTAATTTTTTGAGGAACTTCCATACTGTTTTCCACAGTGGCTGTACTAATTGACATTCCCATCGAGGGCATACAAAAGTTCCTTTTTCTCCACATCCCTGCTGACAATTATCTTCCATCTTTTAAAAAAACAGCCACTCTAACAAGAGTGAGGTGATGCTCATTGTAGTTTTGATTTGCATTTCCCTGATGCTTAGTGATGTTGAGCATTTTTCATGTACCTGCTGGCCATTTGTGTCTTCTTTTGGTGTCTTTTCAGGTATATTGTCCATTTTCAAATTGGATTATTTGTTTTCTTGCTATTGAGTTCTTTATACATTTTGGATATTAACACCTTATCACATGTATGGTTTACAAGTATTTTCTCCCATTCCATAGGTTGTTTCTTCATTCTGGTGATGGTCTCCTTTGCAATGCAGAAGCTTTTTGGCTTGATATAATCCCATTGTCTATTTTTGCTTTTGTTGTCTGTGCTTTCCCGGCCATATCTAAAAACTCATTGACTAATGTCATGAAGGTTTCCCCATATGTTTTCCCCTAGTACATTTAAAATTACTAATTTTGTTTAAATGATTAATCCATTTTGAATTAATTTTTTATACGGTGTGAGACAATGGTCTAATTTCATTTTTCTGCATGTGAATATTCATTTTCCTAACACTGTTTATGGAAGAGGCTGTCCATTCACAATTGTGTGTACTTGCCATCTTTTTTAAAAACCAATTGACTGCAAGTGTATGTGACTTGATGCTTTTCACTTGCTGTTTTTTAATTTTTAAATTTTTTTTCACTTGCTGTTTTTAGAATTCTCTCTTTGCCTTTGATTTTGACAGTTTGACTATAACGTGTCTCAGAAGAGACCTTTTTGGATTGAATCTATTTGGGGAATTTTGAGCTTCTAGTATCTGGATGTCCATGTCTCTCCCAAAGCTTGGGAAGTTTTCAGCTATTACTTTATTAAATAGGTTTCTATCCGTTTTTCCATCTCCTATCCTTCTAGAATTTGCATAATGTGAATACTTGTTCACTTGATGGTGTTCCATATGTCTTGTAGGCTTTCTTCTTTTTATTTTTAATTTTTTTTCTGAATGGGTTATTTCAAAAGACCTGTCTTTAAGTTCAGAAATTCTTCTGCTTGATCTGGTCTATTGTTGAGGATCACACTGTATTTTTTATTTCATTCACTGAATTCCTCAGCTCCAAGATTTCTGTTTGGTTCTTTTCTATATCTATTTGTTGAATTTCTCATTCAAATAATAAAGTATCTTCCTGATTTCATTGAATTACATGTGTTCTCTTATATCTCATTGAGTTTCCTTAAGATCACTATTTTGAATTCCTTTTCAGATATCTCATAGCTTTCCTCTTTATGGGGGAGTCTACTACTGAAGAATTATTGTGTTCCTTTGAAGGTATCATGTTTCCTTACTTTTTCATGTTTCTTGTGTTTCCTGTGTTAATATCTGTACATCTAGTGGAACAGTTATCATTTTTTCCAACTTTATAAAATAGGTTTCCTAGGGAAATAATTTTTTCTTGTAGATGTGTCCTATAGTGTCAGTTGGGTAGGCTGCTTTGGCTTTGGTTCTGGGTAGGTGCAATAGTGCAGTCTCAGTATGATTTTTCTGCTGGAGCAGGCCTAGGCCCTGGGTCTACTGAAGCTTGAGACACATGGATGACCTGGAGCTTGGGCCAGTCTTGTGTAGGGGCAGGTCTCGAGCCTGGGATTATGGGTGCTGGCCTGAAGGCTAGATCCACAAAGGCTGGCCTGGCTACTGATGCTACAGGGGCCAACCTGAAACCTAAGTTCATAGGGAAGTTCTGGAGCCTGGGTCTGTGGGAACTGACCCAGCACTGGAATTACTGGAACAGGCTTGAACCCTGAGGGTCAGTCTGGTGGTACAGATGGTCCAGAGCCTGAGGCTGCTGAAGCCAGCTTGGGGAAGGTCTGGAGACTGCGTCTATAGGGCAGGCCTGGACCCTGAGTCTGTGGGGACTGGCCTGGTGCTAGGGTAAGCCTGAAGCTTGGGGCCACTGGGGATGGCCCAGCACTGAAGCCAGTCCAGAGCCTGGGGCCATTGAGGTCAACTATGTGATGGGCCCAGAGACTGGGTTTCCCAGGCAGGCCTGGAGCCTAGGTCTGTGGGATCCAGCCTGGCACTGAGATGGATCTGGAGGATCAGTCTGTGAGTCCTGGCTGGAGTCTGCCAAGCACCAATGAGTCCAGTGGTCACTTCCTTCTCCTCTTCCCAAGAAGAGAGTTATCTCTCTTCATACTATACCGCCTGGCATTTGGAAAAGGATGACACAGGTAATGTAAAACTGTTCTTCCTACTCTCTTCAATATGCCTTTTCTTACTTCTATGCTACACCTGGGTGCTGTAATCTCTTACCTGGTTTCCTTAGCTCTGGTGAAGGTATTTTCATGTGCGTACAGTTGTTCAAATTGATGTTTCTATGGGGGAGATGAACACTGTAAAGTCCTATTCTGCCATTTTTCTGATGTCATGCCCCCTGCTATTATTCTTTTTCAAAACAATTTTGGCTATTCTGAGTCTTTGCAGATAAGCTTTATAGTAAGCTTGTGAATTTCTATCTCCTTCCCCTGCCCCCCAAAAAATACCTGCTAGAATTTTGATTAGGATTGCATTTGAATCTATGGATCAAGTTGAGATTTGACATGTTAACAATATTGAACTTTCCAAACTATAAATGTGATATATCTCTCCACTTACTTAGGTAGTCTTAATTCTCTTACAATCTGTAATTTTTAATGTAGAGGGCTTGTATATTTTGTTAAGTTTATTCTAAGTATCTTATGATTCCTGATGCCATTTGAAATTATATTTTTAAATATCATTTTCTAATTATTTGTTGCTAGTATATGCAATTGCAGTTATTTTATATGTTGATCTTTACCATTAGACAGTGCTAAATTCATTTATTAGTCCACATAGTTTATTTGTAATTTCCCTATTTTTTCCATAAATAAGAATGCATCACAGAATAAACAGAGTTTTACTTCTTCATTTTCAATATATATGCTTTAAATTTCTTTTCTTTACCTTATTACACTAGCTAGGACCTCCAGGTCAATTTACAATAGAAGTGGTGAGAGCTGACATCTTGGCCTTATTCCCAGTCTTAGCTGATATCTTTGCCTTGTTCAATATTTCATCAGTAAATATGATGCTAAATGTAGACTTTTTGGTCATTCTCTTTATCACATTGAGAAAGTTCTCTTCTATTCCTGGTTTACTAAGACTTTTTATCACGAATTTCTTTAAAATCTGTCAGTATTTTTTCTGAATTTATTGTAATCATCATTGAAGTATTTTTTCTTTATTCTAGTAAAGTGACAAATTATATTGATTTTTTAAATGTCAAGCCAACCTTGCATTCCTGAGATAAACCTTGGTCATGCTGTATTGTCCTTTTCATATATTCCTGAGCATTATTTACTAATATTTTGCATCTGTATTTTTTTGCATCTGTATTAATGAGTGTATTGGTCTGTAACTTTCATTTGTTGTAATATTCTTCTTAGATTTTGGTATTAAGGTAATATGTGTCTCATAAAACAAGTTTAGAAGGGTAATTTCTCCTCTATTTTCCAAGAGTTCATTTTACACTGATATTTCTAAAACATCTAATAGAATTCATCCTAAACAAGTTCATATTTAAAAAAAAGAATTCAACAGTAAGGGTATTGGATCTGGAGCTTTTTTAAAAATAAGGGAGTTGTTGATTAACTTTTAGGTTTACAAAGTCAGATATGCATTCTAAAATTTCTAGGTTACGATTACAGTGATAAAAATAGGCTGTATATCAGAATTAGTGAGGGGATGATAATTATACCACTCAATCCAAAATAAGGCATAAAGAGAAAAAAATAAATCAACTTAGAGAAAACAAGTCAAATATGTAGCACAAAATAAAGGGACAGAAAAATTCCAAAATATCCATAATAACAAAAAAGTAAATAAAATCTGCATGTAAAGACAAATATTTTCAGGGAGGATTAATTCTTAAACATCAATCTATATACTATACACAAAATATGCCTTGAACATAATGACAAAGAAAAGTTAGAAATAAAATTATAAAAAAGGGTATACATACAAGTACTAACAAAATAAAAGCTAATTCATGTCAAACCAAATAGACTATAGCTGTTAAAGCTTAGGGCACAAAGCATTACTGTAAAATGATAAGTTTTATTTCACAGAGAAGTTATTTCATCAAAACATGTATCAGTCTAATATCATAACCTTAAAATATATAAAGCAAAATGGACATAATTATAAGAAAAATTTAACAAAACCATAAACGAACTGGGAGATTTTCATATACTTGTAGTGGCCCCCCAAAATATATGTCTGTGCTTAAATCCCTGGAACCTGTGAATGTTACTGGCAAATGGCTTTTTAAATTCATAATTAAGGTTTTTGAGATCATCCTGGACTATCCAGTAGGCTCTAAACCCAATGACACATGTCCTTACAAGAGAAGAAAGAGGAGAAAACTCAGGCACACAGAGGAGAAAGCAATGTGAAGACAAAGGCAGAGGCTGGAGTGATGGAGCTGCAAGCCATGGAATGCAAACGACTGCCAACAACCACCAGAAGCTTGGGAACAGGCATAGAATGAATCCTTCCACAGAGTCTTCAGAGGGAACACAACCCTGCGGTAACTGTGATTTTGAACTCCTAGCTTCCAGAACTCTGAGGGAAAAAAATTCTTTTGTTTGTAAGCCACCAAGTTTGTGGTAATTTATTACAGCAGGTACAAGAAATGTATACACCTCCCTCATTCTTAAAAAAGAAAAAACGCATAGACCAAAACTAAGAAAAAAAGAATCAAACTATATAACTAACATTTTTATTTTCTTTTCAGATAAGAGTCTCACTCTGTTGCCCAGACTGAAGTGCACTGGCACAATCATAGCTCACTGCAACCTCAACCTCCTAGGCTCAAGTGATCCTCTTGCCTCAGCCTTCCCAGTAGCTGGGACTCTAGGCACGCACCAACATACCTGGCTAAATTTTTTAATTTTTTGTAGAGATGGGGTCTCACTATACTAGCCAGGCTGGTCTCAAACACCTGGCCTCAAGCAGTCCTCCCATCTTGACTTCCCAAAGAGCTGGGATTAACAGGCATGAACCACTGCACCGAGCCTAATTAAAAATTTTGATCTGATAGAATATACAGAGCACTGCATCAAATAATCAGAGAGACTTTTAAAAAATTAGCACTCATGGGCTGGGCGTGGTGGTTCACCTCTGTAATCCCAGCACTTTGGGAGGCCGAGGTGGGCAGATCATGAGGTCAGGAGATCGAGCCCATCCTGGCTAACACTGTGAAACCCCATCTCTACTAAAAAAAAATACAAAAAAATTAGCTGGGCATGGCGGTGGGTGCCCATAGTTCCAGCTACTTGGGAGGCTGAGGCAGGGGAATGGTGTGAACCCGGGACGCGGAGCTTGCAGTGAGCCGAGATCGGGCCACTGCACTCCAGCCTGGGTGACAGAGCGAGACTCTGTCTCAAAAAAAAAAAAAAAAAAAAAAAAAAAAAATTAGCACTCATGAAATTTTTGTGAACTGGGCATAAAGCAAGTCTCTAAAAATCAGTATCATGAATCAAATTATCTGACTATATTAAGTTTTAAAAAGACCAAGAAGACTCTTACAGTGTTTTAAAAATCTAAAGGCAAGCATTACAGATAAAATAACATTGGGTATTTTTACATAATCAGAAATGAAAGATAATGAAAATTCTACATGTCAAAACTCGTGGTGCATACCTATAGCAACAAAGAGAAGTATATTCTTATATGATGAAAAATGAAAATAATAAGCTAAGTATTCAAATTAAGACTTTATTAAAAGGAAAAGAGCATAAATCTAAAGAATGTTAGAAGTGAGAAAATAATAAAGAGCAGAAATTAATAAAATGGAAAGAAAATACTTAATAGAAATAATTTTTAAACTGAAAAATTGTTCTCCAAAAGAACCTCTGGAAGACTGAACGAAAAGAAAAGAAAATACCAAAAAAAAAAAAAAAAAAAAGAATAAAAGGAGGGCATAACTATAGGTGCAAAAGATATTTTTAAAGCTATGGTGGACCTTCATCTGCTGATTTTTGTTGTTTCCATTTAGATAGGAACTGGCAGTGCATGTGTGTGGCCAGATGAAAGGATAAGCATAAGCTGATGTGACCTGCAATTTGGGCCATCTGCCTTTTTCTAAAAATTAAACACTAACTTCTGGCAATCTATCAAGAAAAGCTCGTATGAAGTTTTTTTGACTCCTAAGAGTGCTTTTCTTATATTGCTGTGATCAATATTTTGTTTAAACTGTTTATTTGTGCAACAAATCTTGGAATTCTCACACTAAGAACATTGCTAGCCTATTCTAAATAAATTCGTAACATATCTCTATTTCTGAGTGCAGCCTGTTTTCTGCTATAATTAGCACCATGCTCTGACGCTAATGTTCTTTAGTTATGGAGTTATGATATGAGATCCTCCACCACGCATCTATTTTGAAAAGGTGAAAACCTTACTACTTTTTTGCATCAAAAAGAAATGAGGCAATCCATACTGAAAATGCTTCAAGGAATAATAAGAAATATAGTTAAAAGTGCTTGTAGTTCTTGACTGTAAAGTGTCACTTACATGCTAATTAACCACACTATAAGTATGTATTCCAGAATAGGAAAGTTGACCTCCCTTACAGTATAGTGTAAAGTAACTAACACAATATAATATCCTGCTATGCTTAAGTATTTTAAAGTTAAAGATATAATATCTGCAAATTTGACAAACTCACTCAAAAGTTTAGATAGAAGAACATAAAATTAAGAAGTCAATATAACCCTGAATCATAACATGATGAATAGATTTTCCTTCTTATATATCAAAATTTGCCATAAAGTTTTATAATAAGGATAATATGGTATTTGCAATGAGATAAACAAATAAACCAATGAGATCAGAATAGAGACTAGGCCAGAAATAAACGAGTGTACCCTTGAAAAATTGACGACAGGCTGGGCACAGTGGCTCATGCCTGTAATCCCAGCATTTGGGAGCCCAAGGTGGGAAGATCATGAGGTTAGGAGACTGACACCATCCTGGCCAATATGGTGAAACCCCGTCTCTACTAAAAATGCAAAAATTAGCTGGGCATGGTGGCATGTGCCTGTAGTCCCAGCTACTCGGGAGGCTGAGGCAAGAGAATTGCTTGAACCCGGGAGAGGTTGCAGTGAGCCAAGATCGCGCCATTCCACTTCAGCCTGGCAACAGCGCCAGACTCCATCTCAAAAAAAAAAAAAAAAAAAAAAAAAAAAAAAATTGATGACAAAGCTGACAGTGTAAACCAAACATATATTTCCCTATATTTTGTAGGAAACTTTTAACATGTTTTTTACACTTAAGACTGTAATCCATCTAGAACTGATTTTGTGTACATTGATAGAAGAATCAACTTTATTTTCTCCAAACAATACCAATTGTTTCATTTATTGTATAGCTCTTCCCTTTCCCATTGATTTGCTATGTCCACTTTGTCAAATATTGTTTTCATCTAATAAACATAATTTTGAGAGAACAGAACATATCACAGAATAATACATCTGTTATTTCTTTTATGTAGTATTTTTAAATGTGCAAAACTAAATTTACTGTTTAGGAATGCACACATTTGAGGTAAAATTATAAAAAGAATACTAGGAAACCATAAACTCAAAACTTAGGGTAACAGTTATTATAGGAAGGAGTGAAGAGTTGTTATTGTTTTATTTCTTCATCTGGGTGAGATACACTGAGGTCCAATTATCTTCATTCTCACTGCATACAGACATTATATATAGTCTTTTAATGTATGCTTCATAATTAAAATAGAAAATATATAATGGTTAAAATGAATAAATAGTTGAGACAAATAGTAAAAGAATATAACCAATAAGTTAATTATTGAGCTGAAAGATCTGGTTGAAAAGCTCTTCTAGATAACACCAAGATGGACAAAAAATTAACAATTCAAAATGAAAAGATGAGAAATCCAAAAACGAAAAATTTTCAATAACCATCCTGGAGGAAGAAGGAAAAAAAAATGACCAAGGCATATTTAAAGAAATAAGAATCTACCACTTGCAGGTGATGGAAATGTTCATTATTTTGATTGCATTGATGGTTTCATGGGTACATATATCTGTCAAAACCCATCAAATTACACACTTTTAATATATGCAGTCTATTATACAATAATTATATCTCAATAAAGCTGTAAAGAAAAAAATTCATATGGAGTAAAAACAGAGAAAAACAAACTAGGATTAAAAGCACTCAGAGTTCCAAGTTAGAAACAGGATAGATAAACATAAAAAATAAAGAAAACCACTTAAACACTTAAAATGAATCTTGAGGACTTCTAAGACAAATAAGATGCTCCTAAAAGTTTCTAAAAATGTTTGTAGAGATGAAGAACTGCCTACTAAGGAAAAAATATCACATTGAAATCAGACTTTTCAAAAGTAACATCAGATACAGAGAGTAATGTAAAATTTCCAAAGCCTTGAAGAAAATAAATTTAAAACTATGAATATGTATCCAGTGACACTCTCTTAAAAGTTAGGGCCCAATATTTTAAATGATAGAAAACCTCAGAAAATTTACCAAACTGCCACCTTATTTGAAAACTTCTATTGGGAAGGTATCCTAGCAAGAAGCAAATAAATCAAGGAGGCTATATTTCACATTGGGGACTGTATGATCCAGAGTTTTGTTCATCTCTTCAAGGTACCCTGAAGCCTGACTATTCACTGCTATGGCCTGTGACAGATAAACTGTGAGTGTCACTCTTGTTCTATTTCTCAGTCAAAAGCAGTTTATTTGCATTTCTCTGGAGAAGGAGAGGGAACAGAAAGTGGAAAGTAGGTTCTGACCTCCTTGCTGACCAATAATTTCATTAATAACATGGAAGATTATATTACTGTTCAAAATATTTGCTAACCCTCCTGGGGAAGAATTATGCTTTCTCCCTACCCCATTGATCTCAGGTTTTACCATGTAATCTCAACATACCTCCCTGTAAGAGGATGATTTATCTCTGTAAGAGGATGATTGACTCAAATGTGGCCATGTGTCTTACTTTGGAAAAAAAGTCACAGGTATCGCTTCTGAGCACAAGTTTTAAAAACCAGTTTATAGTTCACCATTCCTCTCTTTTCATAAGTCCAAACACCAGCCATATCCCAGTTTAAAGGCTGCTCTCTAAGTCTAGGTCCTGAGGTAAAGACCATGTAGTAACAAAGCCACAGCTGTCTCAATGACATGTAGCATGATAATTAAATCTTTATTGTTGTTAGCCATTGAAATTCTGGGTCACATGTTACTGCAGCATAACTTGGCCTAAGTTGATGGACACATTCAACTTAACGCTTCTGTAAGCCCTATAACCTCTCTTCAACTCTGAGCTGCCTCTACTTCTCCTTCATCCAACACAGATCTTATTGCCAACAGGTAATTTTGGCGAGATAACTTCCATTTCTGGCTGTGTTCATTCATTTGCATGGCTACAAAGAAATATCTGAGACTGGGTAATTTAGAAGAAAATAAGTTTATTTGGCTCATGGTTCTGCAGGCTGTACCTGAAGCACGGAACAGGTATCTCCTTCTAGGAGGGTCTCAGAAGGCATACAATGATGGTGGAAGGTGAAGGGGAGCCAGTGTGTCACGTGGTGAAAGTGAGCAAGAGAGAAAGAAAGGAGATGTCAGGCTCTTTTAAACAACCAGATCTTATGTGAACTCGTAGAATGAGAACTCACTCAGTACCGCTAGGATAGCACCAAGATATTCATAAGGAATCTGCCCCCATGACCCAAACAACTCCTTCTAGGCCCACTTCCAGCACTGGAGGTCACATTTCAACCTCAGATTTGGAGAAGACAAAACATCTAAACCATATCACAGGGAATCATAAAGTATCCCAAATCTTTTCTTCCTACTCCAGAATTGACCGGGGCATCTGCTCTTCTGGGGGCCAAGGCAAAGCCTTCTCCACCTGAGTCCAGCAATGCTCACCAATCAACTGTAGTCTTTATGTATATCTTGGTGTTCTGAATATAGTAAGTGAATTGTCCCTAGGGGTGATAGAGGTAGCAGAAAAAAAGAGATGACAATGGACTGAGAAGTGAAGGAGGAGATTGTGGCATAGACTATCCTTCCAAAAAAAAAAAAAAAAACTGGCTATAAAGAGAAGCAAAGACAAGGAAGTAGTTGGGGGATCAAACAGCCTGGAGTTGGATAGCCTTTATTTTTATTTTTATGCATTTATTTTTGAGACAGGGTCCCACTCTGTCACCCAGGCTGGAGTGCAACGACCCGATCTTGGCTCACTGCAACCTCTGCCTCCAGGGTTCAAGTGAGTCTCCTGCCTCAGCCTCCTGAGTAGCTGGGATTACCGGCACCTGCCACCCACCTGGCTAATTTTTGTATTTTTAGTAGATATGGGGTTTCACCACGTTGGCCAGGCTGGTCTCGAACTCCTGACCTCAGGTGATCTGCCCGCCTTGGCCTCCAAAGGTGCTGGAATTATAGATGTGAGCCACTGTGCCTGGCCTAGGCTTTCTTTTATACTCCAAATGCTTAGCTTCCCTTTAGTCCTGTTACAGAAGAGTAATTCCCAGTTTACAGAGGTAAGCCAAAGTTTTGGTTTCATCTTTCTTGTGTCTGTACTCACCATGTTTCTTTAGCACAGCTGGTATTTCCCTGCCATTCCCAGGACAACTAAGGCTGGTTTGAGGGAAGCCAACTCTCTCCAGAGGAGGAAGGGCTACTAATTGTGCCCACTTCATTTTCAAATAGGAAAAACTTGAGCAATAACAGTGGTAAAGCCCAACATATAGAGGGAGATATAATAAAACTAAAGTAGGGAAAGGAAGATTATCTCTGTGAAATAGGAGGTAAGAGCCCAAGCTGAGAGTTGGAGAAGCAAGAGTAGTTAAAAAGTAAATGGCATCATAGGAGTAATGAAACTTTTCAACTGTGTTTACCTAGGTATAGGTGTGCATGGGCATATACAAACTCATGTTCAGAATCAGAGCTATCAGAGACAAGACTAATCCTTTCCAGAGCTTCTTGATCCCTTGATTCTTAATTAGTAGAATTTGTGGCTAGGAGCTTTCTACACTCCTGTGTCCTTAGCCAGACTTCTCTTGGTAACAGCCATGTCAGTAGCCACTCTGTCCCGGGACCAGAGGCCCCTTTGCTCTGGCTAATGCCACCTCATCCATGAGCACTGAGCAATTCCTGACTCTCTGGGGCCCCTTCTTACCACCCCACACCAGGGTCTGCCTGGCACAAGATCCCAGGGATTTGACGAAAGAATAAATAGAAATCACACAAACTGATCAGGAGTTTTCCTCAGGACTGAGGGAGTAAAAGGTGATAAAACAAGAGAAAATTCTAAGTCTTAAGACAGCCATCTCCAAAAAGACCCATGCCTGTGCCAGCAGATACCTGAACACTTTGGCTTTAAGTCGCTGCCTGTCTGTACTTGTCTCTGGTCATATCACTCACTGGAAAGCAAAGTCCACTTTTCCTGGGGTCTGTCTGGAGGCCTCTCAACTCCAGCTGCAGGAACCAAGTCTCCTTCCAGCAGCAGTGCCCTATGGCAGGCAGCCCAGCTCAGAAGTCAGAAGACCTGTCAGACCCAGAGCACCTCTGCTCAGCAAGGTTGGTGAGAGAAACCCGGAGGCATACAGACATATGTAACGGGGGGGATCTGCAAAAACAACAGGCCCAAGCCCCATATCCTCCTACACAGGAGGAAACTGGACACAGATTAGGGATGTGTGTTTCTCAAAGTCAAACACTGCTACCTCAGTCAACCAAGTAATGGCTGAGCCAGAAGGTTGAGGCTTCTGCCCTTCCTCCATCTGGAATCTTTCTATTCTGTTTCTTTATGTATCAAGTTCTGGATCCCCAAAAAAGTTAGCCTTTTATTTTAAAATGTGTTACTAGCTGCAGCAGCCAGATGAAGAGTAGGAGGGAGATTTCCTGGAGGATCAAAAATGAAGAGAGTGGAGAATAGGGATAGAGATTTTTATTTCTTCTGGCCATTAAAGTTGTAGTTTTAGAAAGGGATTTAGTCATGGAATCCTTGCTTCAATGAAATCCTACTACACAAATCAAGTATTATTAAACAGATAAAAGGAGAGACAAATCGATTGGGGTGGCTATGAGGGCAGAGAGGCACCCTCTAACTCCTCATCCCTCAACACATATGGTGGCCCCTGAAGTGCTATCACAGAGCATACAGGATTCTGTTTAATAGACTTTGTAAACACTGTTGGGGCAGTGTTCTGGGATCCTAGGTCTGGGGCATTTCAAGAGGGCATCTGGTCCAGTCACATGTACCCAAGTGGAATCAAACTACTGAGATGTCCAATGATGATGGGGGGAAGAGACCATGAGACAAATTTTTCTTTAGAAGTTCAGCTTCCTTTGCCCTAGCACTTTTCTCTCACTTCAGTTCAGGTTTCTCCTTTGCCTTTTATCTCTGGAGAAAACAAAACTAGGCTGGGTATTTCCTGAAAATCTCCAAGTCCTTTTTACTGCACACATGCACGCAAATATATATATATATATATATATATGTTCAATGAAAAAATAATTTTACAACATCAGAGAAATAACAATGGAGACTCAGAAGGGTAGGAGGGTGGGAGGGGGCTAAAGGATGGGAAATTACTTAAGCGGTAAAATGTACACTATTCAGGTGATGGCTACACTAAGAGCCCAGGCTTCCCCACTATACAATATATCCATGTAACAAAACTTCACTGTACCCTCTAAATATATATAAATTAAAAGAAAGAAAAAGAAAAATGTCCATCAGCCTAATACCCAGTAGAGAAATCTATTTTTCAAAATTCAATGTCAGTCTTTGTTCATACATATATAAATTTTATTTTTGTATAGCAGATCATAGGCTATATGGTTTACAAGGGCATTTATTTCGTTTACTCAGTTTTACAAATAAATAAGTTAAGGCTTTAAAAAGTGAACTCTTCCCAGATGATCCCACTAGAATGTGTGGGCCAGGACAAACTAAGCCCCTTACTCTAAGACTAGTGCTCTTTCCACTTCAGTAGCAGTTGACACAGAACTATAGAGACCATTGGTTGGGTGTCAGAGCCAAGGAATACTGGCATATATTACAATTTAAGTGAACTCCCTACTAAGCCAGGTGTGGTGGCTTGTGCCTGTAAATCCAGCAATTTGGGAGACCATAGCAGGTGGATGGCTTAAGCCCAAGAGTTCAAGACCACCATGGGCAACATAGCAAGACCTTGTCTCTACAGAAAATAAAAATGAAAAAAAAATGTCTGGGCATGGTGGTACATACTTGTAGTCCCAGCTACTCAGGAGGCTGAGGCAGCAAGATCACTCAAGCCCAGGAGGTCAAGGCTGCAGTGAGCCATGATTGTGCCACTGCACTCCAGCCTGGGCAACATGGTGAGACTCTGTCTAAAAAAAAAAAAAAAAAGTAAACAGAGCCAGAGCCCAGGACCCTTCTAAATCAGGATACTTTGCAGCTATACAGATGGGACATTCATGGAGCCAGACTTACCCTTTCAATGTATCTCCTCACAAAAGATTTAGATGCGTGGGGAGCTGAAGGAAAAAATTTAAGAGGCGAACTCCCTACTAGCAAAGTTGCACATGATCCGCTAACCACACAAGACTCAGCTCTAACAATTCAAAACCATGAAGTATGATGCACTTGGACGCATACAAGACTAGCTGAAACACCTGGTTCTACTTTCAACCTTGACTGGTTTTAGTCCCAACCTAGTCCTCACTTTGCTATGAGACCATAGGCAATGCATTCTCTTCATTTGTAAAATGAAGGGATTAAAGTATAATATGTAAATATCCTTACATAGTGTGAGTCTATGATCTTACCATTCTGAGAAGGAATCATTTTCCCATAGGCCTCCCAACGCTTACCCAGAGAAGATTTTCCAGGCTTTGCCACTGGGGCGGTTTGTCTCATTTTGACTCCAGGACCTACCTGATTCGTATGCACTTGGTACTTTTACTAAAGAGTGATGGAGGTATAGAGTGAAGGCTTCAAGATCATGCAGAGACAGTGCTAGAAGGTAGGAAAGAAGGGCAAGTGAGGAGATTGTATTTAAGATGACACTTCCTTATCCCAAGTTTCCCATTTTGGGCCATAGGTAAGAGATATACTCATCTGTTAAGTAGAAAACTCCTGTTCAGTGAGAATGACTCAGATGAACGCCCTGCCAAGTAGAGAACCCTTCATTTCTTTTGAGGGAAGCAACCATAATAAATGTCAATGTTAGTCCTGAGTTTGTCCTTCTGGAATTTTCCAGTGATGCCGAGATCCAGACCATGCTCTTTGTGCTAATCCTGGTGATTCATCTCCTGACTTTGACAGGGAAGCTGGTAATGATCTTGGAGATCAGGGCTGATTCTCACCTGCATAGACCCATGTACTTCTTCCTTGGACATCTGTCCTTTCTGAATCTCAGCTACTCCTAGTTACTGTGCCCAAGATGCTACAAAATTTCCTCTCAAAAGAAAAACATCTCAATGTGGGGCTGCCTCACCGAGTTTCTTTTTCACTCTCTCTGGGGGAACAGAAGCTTGTCTGCTCTCTGCCATGGCCTGTGATCACTACGCTACCATCTGCCACCCTGTGGTCTATACCATGGTCATGAACAGACCTCTCTGTATGGTGATTGTGAGCATTGCTTGGGTAGTGGGATTTCTGATTTCCTTGATGTACAGTCTTTTCATCCACAAGTTACATTTCTGTAGGTCTGACATTATCCCCATTTTAGCTGTAAGCTGCCTCCATTCTTCCCTCTGTCCTACATTGATCCCACTGTCAATGAGATTCTTCTAGCTGTGTCATGGGCATTCTGGGGGCTACTGACACTTTCCCTAACCTTCTTCTCTTACTCTAGAATCACATCTGTCATACTGAGCATCCGCTCCTCTGAGGGCCAAGGCAAAGCCTTCTCCGCATGCCCTTGCCATCTCACTGTGGTTCTCTCATTCTATGGGATAGCTTTTTTCAGACACCCAGACTCTACTTCAGGCTCGGTGTTGGGGCAAGTGGTCTGTGTTCAGTACAGTGTGATCACGTCCTTGGTGAACCCTCTCATCTATAGTCTCATCTATAGTGAACCAGGAAGTAAAAACAGCTCTGCAGAGGATGTTGAGGCCAAAAAAAAAGAAGGAAAAGTATGTCTTAGGGAAAGAAAAAGATACGTGATTCTGCTGCTTGGGAAATAGAGAAATAATCTCTAAAGAAGAAAGATTTTTGTTCTTGAGGAGATGTATAGCCAGCCAGAAGCACAGGTCAAAACTTGGAGCTTTCAATTGGCATCTAAAGTAGTCAGTCTTATGGGACTGAGCCCTTAAGCTGTGGGATCTGATGTTATCTCCTGGAAGATTGTGCCAGCATTGCTAACACAAATTAGGGGATGACCACTGGTATACACTTGAGAAATGCTTGGTGTGCAGGGAAAAAACCTACAAATCTGGTGTCAGAAGTATTGCACTGAGTGACTGAGAGTAGAGAGTAGGGAAAATCACTTTGGTTTTTCCTATCTCAACTAGAGAACATCTTAAAACTACTACCACAGCTCTACAGTAAGAAAATAATCCTAAACGGATATGGAAAACAACTTTGAGACTATCATTCCAACCATTATATGCAATAAGTATTTATGATCTCATAATTTAACCCAGCTTCTAACTCTTTCTGCCACTGGGTCCTAGATGGTGCCAGGTATTTGTCTATAATGACGCAACAATATGGCCTACTTAAAATATTTTTAAGTCATAGATGACAGAATTAAAGAGTACGTTTTCTGTAGCATACTAAAATGCAGTGTTCAACAAAATGCTTATATGAAATATAAGATGAAGCAAATAAGTCTGCTTAGAGCAAGTTTTTGCGCTATTTTAAAAAATGACAATTTGAAATTACACCACTTAGAAGCTGTCCTAGTATAACATATTTCACAAGTGCTGTCTTGACCCAGTCTTGATGTCATGAACTCTCAGTTACTCTTGAGAACAGTGTAGCAAGCTCCTAGCCCAACTACTTCCCTTATCAGGCTCTAACACTCCTAAGTTAAAATATACAATACCCATCTGCCAGAGGTCCCCAGATCCTTAACACCCAAGACCAGCCCCCTCTTTCTTTTTTTTTCTTTTGAGATGGAGTCTTGCTCTGTTGCCCAGGCTGGAGTGCAGTGGCGCAATCTCAGCTCACTGCAAGCTCCGCCTCCTGGGTTCACACCATTCTCCTGCCTCAGCCTCCCAAGTAGCTGGGACTACAGGCACCCACCACCACGCCCAGCTAATTTTTTGTATTTTTAGTAGAGACGGGGTTTCACCATGTTAGCCAGGATGGTCTCATTCTCCTGACCTCGTGATCTGCCCACTTTGGGCTCCCAAAGTGCTGGTGCTGGGATTACAGGCATGAGCCACCGTGCCCAGCCCAGCCCCCTCTTTCTTTAGGCCACAGAATTATTCAAAATATCCAATCACTGGGAAACCCAACATACCTTGCTAACGCCATCCTGTTTGCCATACATAAGCCTCCTGCAGCTCCAGCATGAAGTTTCTTTGTCCTTGGGTGCAACCCTCTACGTGGCCCTGCATGGCAACCTTCTCTGCTTTAGAGCTATACATAACAAAGAGATCTGCCTTTAATCTATCCAAGTGTCTCTGTGTCGTGTCCCACCATCAAAAGAATCTTTAAATCCTGTCACTGACAGCTGCCTAGGGTTCACTATCTACACTGACTACAAATTATTTCTACCAAGTAATGCCCATTGCCAACATCTTACATTTGAATTGGGCTTTATAAACTCATACCACATGCCTATACTTTTTCTTTTTTCTTTCTTCTTCTTTTTTTTTTTTTTTTTTTTGAGACAGAGTCTTGCTCTGTCACCCAGGCTGGAGCACAGTGGCACCATCGCGGCTCACTGTAACATCTCACCTCCTGGGTTCAAGTGATTCTCCTGCCTCAGCTTGCAAGTAGCTGGGATTACAGGCACCTGCCACCAAGCCCAGATAATTTTTTTATTTTTAGCAGAGACAGGGTTTCGTTATGTTGGCCAGGCTGGTCTCGAACTCCTGACCTCAGGTGATCCGCCTGCCCTGGCCTCCCAAAATGCTGGGATCATAGGTGTGAGCCACCATACCCGGCCTATTTTTTCTTAATTTGGTCATCATAACAGCTTTTAAGGAAAAGAAGAATGACGTATCTATTTGATAGATGAGGTTAAGGATCTAATCTGTCACCCAGAGACATAGCCAAGATCAAAAACAAAGCCTTTGGTTCTTAACTTAGTGCTATTTCTTTTCTTTTCTTTTTCTTTCTTTTTTGTGAGACACAGTTTTGCTCTTGTTGTCCAGGCTGGCGTGCAATGGCACGATCTTGGCTCACCGCAACCTCCGCCTCCAAGGTTCAAGTGATTCTCCTGCCTCAGCCTCCCGAGTAGCTGGGATTACAGGCATGCACCACCATGCCCGGCTAATTTTGTATTTTTAGTAGAGATGGAGTTTCTCCACGTTGGTCAGGCTGGTCTCGAACTCCTGAACTTTCTACCACAACTCCTGCCTACTTCTTAATTTAGTGCTGCTTTTTTTAATTAAAATTTTCCTACATAAAGAGTCCACAAGAAACTGTTACCTACCCTCTGGTAAGGCCACTCATTCCCTCTCCCTCAATATCAAGAACAGTAGCAATTAAAAGGGTAGGCCACAGAACCTCTTAAACCTTGATACCACTCCCACTACCAACCCCATTGCCAAGTATGATGTAAGGTACCCACCCTCAGAGCTCTGGTACTTCTGGAAATATACCCCTCCTGTAGCCTTAACCTGTCCACAACAGGATTGAAAGAGGGCCGACAGAGCTCAGCACACTTGTAGTGACATCTTCATTCTATGACCCATATAACTTCTACTCAGCCCAATCAACCATTGCACCTCACCTCACCACTGATTAGCTGACCGAGAGAGCAGTCTATAATTAGAACTAATTATCCACCTTACTAGATGACTACTAATCCCATCATGCCCTAGATCTTTGCTTCCCATACTCACACAAGAAGCCTTACCCTCCAGATCATTCCTCATCATATAAATTCTTACCCTGTTAGAGTCGCCTACATTGCCTAACATGAATCAGGCTCCAACCCCAGCACAACCTCTTACTCCTTCCACTGTAACCTATGTAATTCAGGGTCAGTCATCCATAAAATTCCCTATATCCTTCAACTTCTATGATGGATGTTTATTTTACCCCCTTTATCTAACTGAAACCTGGCTCTCTCTTATGGAAATAGCACGCTTCCCTTTCAGCCCTCGAAAGAGGTGACAATTTTTAAATCCTACAATCTATATAATAAAGGCTTTTCAAATGGTGGCTTGCAACCCACTAGTGAGTTGTGAAATTAATTTAGTGGATAGTTAACAGAAAACTTTAAATCAAGTAACAACATAAAACTTCAGCATATACTGTATGTAGTTAAACATTATTTTATGAAAATTTTGTTTCAATTAAATAAATGATGGGTGTGCTGGATCATAATCTAAATGTATTTTTTGGCCGGGTGCAGTGGCTCACACCTGTAATCCCAGCACTTTGGGAGGATGAGGCAGGTGGATCATCTGAGGTCAGGAGTTTAAGACCAGCCTGACCAACATGGTCAACCCTGTCTCTATTAAAAATAGAAAATTAGCTGGGCATGGTGGCACGCACCTGTAATCCCAGCTACTTTGGAGGCTGAGGCAGGAGAATCACTTGAACCTGGGAGGTAGAGGTTGCAGTGAGCCAAGTTCACGCCACTGCACTCCAGTCCAGCCTGGGCAACAAGAGCGAAACTCTGCCTCAATAAAATAAAATAAAAATAAATGTATTTCTTGCTGTATATCACAATATATACTTTGAACACACATATATATGCACATATATTTGTGGGTTTTAAAAATTATTTATTTTTAGACACGAAGTCTTGCTCAGCTGCTCAGGCTGGAATGCAATGGTGCAATCGTAGCTTATTCTAACCTTGAACTCCTGAGCTCAAGTGATCCTCTCACCTCAGCTGCCCAAGTAATTAGAACTGCAGGTGCACACCATTAAGTCCAGCTAATTTGCTTTAGAGGTGGAGTCTCGCTATGTTGCTCAGGCTGGTCTCAAGCTCCTAGCCCCAAGCTATCCTCCTGCCTCAGCCTTCCAAATAAGTAGGATTTCAGGCATGAACCACTGCACCCAGCTATATACATATATTTGAAAGCCATTGCTTTATATCACCGAGAGTTACAAGTGCAGTAAATGTTCTCTTTTCTCTTCATTGCTGCTTCAAGTACCATTTTCATCCTTCCTCTGTAAATAACGTCCAGCTGCACTGAAGCACACGCCATCAAACTATTCCACACACACTCCTCCTTGTTATTATTACCTACAATACTCCTGGTCACCTTTCATTTAAGACTCCATCAACTGGCTTACTATCCCTCTCTCCATAATGCCTTCATTATTCCTAGTGACTTCAACATCCACGTGGACAATGCATCTCCTGCATATGAGTATGTGCAAGTATAATTGTATTCCTTGCGAAAATACTGAAATATTTTCATAGCCACTGTCAATCCTCTTCAATGTCATGCCTTAATGCTCTAGCCCCTCATCAGGATTCAACAGATCTCTTCACAATTCAGAAACAAAAAGTAATCATCTAACACAACAAGGTACCTGCAGGACCCTGCACCAGCATTATGGGCTACGTCTATTTTGACAGGTCCATGCCATGCTAGTAGTGGTAGTTAAATATTTTGAACCCCATCCCTGCTAGCACTCTAGTCTCTCAGTTCCTTGGCTTTATTTTACCTTAAATGATTGTGTTCACCACTGCAGCCACTCACTCTCACAGTCATATCCTATATCTACTTGTGACCAACAGCTGCAGGAAGAATGCTGCTATGTCCCAAGGAACTCTGTTTTCCACACATTAGAATCCACCTGTGTGCCCGACTCATTCCAGTTACCAGAATTCCATCAACAGAGCAGCCCAGGACCACCAAGTCTCCTTACAAAGATATAATTAGGACCATCAGGTGTATCACTTCCTTTTAAACACAAATATAACGACTCCCTATCACCTGATATAGCAAATAAAAAATTATTCATCCACTACCTTCATCCACTGTTCTATCAATTTCCCTGTTTCTTCTCTACTCTAGACCGACACCCCCACATGTGTGTTCTTCATTCCACAACATGCCACAGCATGTCCATTTCTGCCTTCTGATGCTACATGGGATGCCCTTCCTACATTTCACCTTCAAAGCTGATCTTGAAACTCCTCCATCAGAAAGTCTGAAAAAGATGGAATCATCTGCCTGCTACTCAATGCATATTTAATTAATTCGTGCTGTAACATTGCATAGGAGTTTGTACTTGTCCTTAAAATTTCTGTAAAAGGTAAGGTACCACTCTGGTGAAAGGTGCACCCGGTGAGAAGTCAGACTAGGGCTCAATTCCTGATTGTGCCTGTTGGCTCACTTAATGTCCCTGAACCCATGCAGATCTACACCTTGCAGAGTTTGTTAATTGACAACTAAAGAGATGGCACACCAAAGCATAATATAAGGACATTTTGCATTTATTCCTTGTGATGTTTAAGACAAGGTTCTGTACAAGTACTGAAAACCAAAGCAAAAATGGACAAACGGGGTCACATCAAGTTAAAAAGCTTCTGCACAGCAAAAGAAGCAATCAACAAATTGAAAAGACAACACACAGAATGGGAGAAAATATCTGCAAACTACTCATCTGATAAGGGATTAATAACCAGAATATATAAGGATCTCAAGCAACTCTATAGGAAAAAAATCTAATACTCTGGTTAAAAAATAGGCAAAAGATTTGAATAGACATTTCTCAAAAGAATACACACAAATGAAAAACAGATGTATGAGAAGGTGCTCAATATTACTGATCATCAGAGAAATGCAAATCAAAACTCCAGTGAAATATCATCTCACTCCAGTTAAAAAGGCTTATATTCAAAAGACAGGCAATAACAAACGCTGGTAAGGATGTAGAAAAAAGGGAACCCTCATACACTGCTAGTGGGAATATAAATTAGTATAACTGCTAGGGAGAACAGTTTGGAGATTCCTCAAAAAAACTAAATATTGAGCTCCCATATGATCCAGCAATCCCACTGCTGGGTATATACCTAAAAGAAAGGAAATCAGTTTATCAAAGAGATATCTGCATTCCCATGTTTGTTGCAGCTCTATTCACCATAGCCAAGATTTGGAAGCAATTTAAGTGTCCATCAACAGATGAATGAATAAAGAATAAGTGGTACTTCATATGACCCAGCCATCCCATTACTGGGTATATACCCAAAGGATTATAAATTATGCTGCTATAAAGACACATGCACACGTATGTTTATTGTGGCACTATTCACAATAGCAAAGACTTGGAATCAACCCAAATGTCCATCAGTGACAGACTGGATTAAGAAAATGTGGCACATATACACCATGGAATACTATGCAGCCATAAAAAAGGATGAGTTTGTGTCCTTTGTAGGGACATGGATGCAGATGGAAACCATCATTCTTAGCAAACTATCGCAAGAACAGAAAACCAAACAGCGCATGTTCTCACTCATAGGTGGGAACTGAACAATGAGATCACTTGGACTCGGGAAGGGGAACATCACACACCGGGGCCTTTCATGGGGAGGGGGGAGGGGGGAGGGATTGCATTGGGAGTTATACCTGATGTAAATGACGAGTTGATGGGTGCTGATGAGTTGATGGGTGCAGCACACCAACATGGCACAAGTATACATATGTAACAAACCTGCACGTTATGCACATGTACCCTAGAACCTAAAGTATAATAATAATAAAAAATAAAAAAATAAAAAATAAAAATAAAAAAATAAAAAAAAAAGAATAAGTGGTACTTATACACAATGGAGCACTATTCAGCCATAAAAAAAGAATGAGATTTAGTCATTTGCAACAACATGGATGGAACTGAAAGTCATTATGTTAAGTGAAATAAGCCAGACACAGAAAGACAAACATCACAAGTTCTCACTTATTTGGAGGATCTAAAAATCAAAACAATTGAAACCCTGGAGATAGAGAGTAGAAGGATGCTTCCCAGGGGCTGGGAAGGGTAATGGGGGAATGGGGACAGTGAGGATGGTTAATGGGTACAAAAAATAGTTTGAATGAATCAATAAGACCTAGTATTTAATAGAACAACAGGGTGACTATAGTCAATAATAACTGTACATTTTAAAGTAACTAAAAGAGTATAATTGGATTGTTTGTGACACAAAGGATAAATGCTTGAGGGGATGGATACCTGATTTCCATGATGTGATTATCATGCATCGCATACCTGCATCAAAATATCTCGTGTACCCCATAAAGACATTCACCTATTATGTAACTACACAAATTTAAAATTACAAGTTATTTTTAAAAAGAAAAGATTCTGATATAAAGAAATGGTATACATTTAGCCTCTTTTTTTTTTTTTTTGAGACGAAGTCTCACTCTGCTGCCCAAGCTGGAGTACAATGGCACGATTTCCGCTCACTGCAACTTCCACCTCCTGGGTTCAGGTGATTCTCCTGCCTCAGCCTCCCGAGTAGCTGGGACTACAGGCACGTACCACCATGCCCAGCTAATTTTTGTATTTTTAGTAGAGACGGGGTTTCACTATGTTGGCCGGGCTGGTTTTGAACTCCTGACCTCGTGATCCGCCCGCCACGACCTCCCAAAGTGCTGGAATTACAGGCGTGAGCCACTGCGCCTGGCCTTTTTTTTGTTTTGTTTTTTTTTAAGGAAACAATCTCACACTGATTTGTTTCCCAAAACAGTCGAGGAGAGTTTGAGCTATTATAATATCTATCGGTTCTTTCCAAACATTCTTTTCAGGTAAAGTCAGGTTTAGGTACTTGGTTATGTTCAATTTAACTCTGCGTGACAGAGGCAAGGCTGTGTCCACCAGCCCCCATTTCCTTTTCTAGGAGGCACACATACTGTATTCCCAGCCACCCTGCTGGGTGGGGCCATGTAACCATGCGCATAAATTCCCGCTAAGGCATTGGGGTGAAAATGATACACAGCACTTCCAGGACTGGCCCCTAATATCTCTGACAAGTTAACCACAGCCAGCCTCCCTTATCTGAGGGCCACAGATTTGGCTACATTACCAAGGCCTCAGGGCATGGTAGAACCACCAAATGCAAGAAGCCTGGTCCTTCAATGAATGCAAGAAGTACAGACCCCACCCTCTGGCCCCAACCAACTTGTTACCACACTGTGACTTGTATGAACATAAGCCTTTATGGAGTCAAGGTCCGAGATACTGGTTTTGCTAGCCTACCCCAATTAACACATCTTATATTTATCACCAGTGGTAGCATAAGTGAAAAGAATCCCTGGACTTAGTTCCAGACCCGGGATAAAAATTCTGGCTCTACTACTCCCCCCACGTCCCCCATGATCTGCTCCTAGAATATGCTCTATACCCTTCCCAACTGCGTGTCTACTGCATTTTCCTCTTTTTCACTACAGAGCCCTCCCAACTCTTCTCTGCCTCACGATTTCTGTCAGAGGGAGGCCTTCTCTGACCTCCGTCACATACATGCTCACTTCTCTTTGCTCCAAGTGCGGCGTACATTCCTCTGTTTTAGCATCTACTATGTTTTATTGCAAATATTTGTTGACGTGTGGTTCCCCAGACTGTGAATCCTTTCTTTAATTTCGCGCATTTAGTTACAGTGTCTGGCGCATGTAGAAAATAAATATGTATTAAAGGAATGGTTGTCACATATGACCTTAAGTGAGTCACTTATTTTTTAAGTCTACTAAATAAAATTTTTCAAAATTGTTGTAATGATGAAATAAGGAATGTGAATGTGACTTGTAAGTTATAAACAGATTCTAACAGTAATGGGTTTACTCACTGTTTGTAGGCCCTTCTCATCTTTTCCAGTCAAATCCATCTTAATGCTCCAAGGTAGCACTATCCAACAGAAATATAATGCAAGCCATATTTGTAATTTTAAAACTATTTGTAGCCACATTTAAAAAGTTAAAACCAAGTGAAATTAATTTTAATATATTTAACCCAATATACCCAAAATATCAGTTTTTAAATTAAATCTTCTAAATCTTCGAACACATCTCTGTTCAGACCAGCCACATTTGGAGAGCTCACGTGTCACCTGCGGCTACGGCTCCCGCAAATTGGACAGCAGCCGCAAGGCCTACTTCAAATAGCAACCTGACTTCCCCTTAGGCAGAATGAGTGACTCCTCTTCAGTGTCTCTCAAGCCCTTTATCCTATTGTGAAAACTAGAGAGTAAGCTACTTGAGGAATTCCAGACACTTATCTGGAGAAACCACTCTCGGCCTCGGTCTGGCCTGTATCGGGCCGTTATGCAATTCCAGGTAACTGATGAACCCCTGAGGACACAACTCCGTGGGAGGCCCCGTAGCCAGAGCGGAAAATGGTCAGTCTGGCAAGAGTGCGGGCAAGTGGCCACGGCAGGCTGCTATCCCGGTGCCCACCGCCCTCCAAGCGCCTCGGGCCGTACCCTCCCCAAGGCAGGGGGCGCGGAGGTCCCGGGTTCGGCCAATTCGGGGGCGCCTCAGCCGCAGCCCCTCCCCGCTCCCACGCGTCTCCCTCCCACGCCCCTCCCTCCCACTCCCCGCGCCTCCGCCGCCGCCGAGCCCCGGAAGCGGGCGGGGATTTCCTGTGCCCGCCCCGCCCGCGCCCGCCGGGCCGCCGTCTCCGCCTGTCTCTGGCTCCGCCGGCCGCCGGCTCCCAGACGCAAGCGGAGGGCGGAGGGGAGGGGCAGGCGGCGCCCGGGAGGGAGGCACTGGGCCGCGGGCCAAGCCGACCGGGGGTGAGTGGAGCCGGGCTGGAAGGAGCTGCGGCTGGAGGGAGGGACTCCTGGCTTCCCGGGGCGGCGGGTGGGGGCTCGGTCACCCATGGGGGCGGGGAGGAGGATCGGCGCGGCTTCCGGGTTGCTGCCTTTCCCGGGGGTCTGCCCCGCTGACATTCTGTGCCCGCCCCTCGCCCTGTCTCCCCGTGCCCATCGCAGCTGTCAGGCCCTGCGGGCTTCCGCCGCTGTCACTCGCGCACAGGTTACCCCGTGGCTCCCTTTCTCTTCACTTGCTCATGCCCCAGCTAATGGGAAACCTGTTTTCTGACCTCACTTCCCCTGCTCCACTTCTGCCTTGCTCGGATTCTCTGAAATCTGACCCTTTCCAGGGGCACTGTGACAAGAAGGAGGGAAGAAGCAACCTTACCCCTGAGCAGGCTCCCGTCCCGCCCATGCCCCACCCGTGGCAGGGGCCAGGGTTCTCTGATGGACGGAGCACAACTCGTCCGTGTGCCCTTGGGCTACTCATTTTTATAACATGGCCCCTTTTCTGTTCATCAGCACTGGCTGCAAAAACTTCCTTTTGCAGGTCCCTTGCTACCCGTATGTGTGAAGAAAAGGGGGAAATGAAAGCCCTAGAACGCAGACTCCAGTGGGCATGGGATCATCCTGGAACCAGGAGAAACGAGGTTAGGGCTACCACCTTAACCGCCCAGGTGCTGGCTCTGCGTGAACATCTTAGGAAATGCAGGCTGAGGACAGGTACCCATCCCATCCTTTGCTGAGATTTTTGCTAGCACTTCCACGGATTTCTATCAGTGGTATAGAAAGGCTAACAGCTGGCCCAGTGGGCTCTACAGAAAGAGGCTTCCTATTAAGAGACTCTGCTACCTGGGGGAGATGGAGAAAGGGTTTGAGACAAGTGTCCAGATATGTAGCTAGAGGTAAAGCCTTCAGGGAGGATTTGCACAGGGGCTAGAGAACCAGAAAGATGGGATGAAGAGGGGGAATTAGTGCCCTGTGTGTTAAAAGTGGATACAGAGCTGGAATTCAGAGAAGAGAGCTAAAATGGAAGTTTCCCTTCATTGCTTTAGCAAAAATTTTCCTTTCTCATGAAAAGTCTCTGAAAAGGAAACCTCCAGGGTGCTCCCATGAGGCCCTGAGCCATCTTTGGACTTTTGAGATGAAAGGGGAATTTGTTTTTCCTGTGCATTGGCTTAGGGTTCCCACCTACCTCTTTTGTCAAAGACAAATAGGCAAGAAAATAGATGACTTGACATCTGTCATTACCTACCCTGGCCTTCAAGGTTCTTGCAAATGTTATTAAAAGGATGTAAGTAAGCCAGGATAGTTACCAAGTTTCTGACTGCTCTTGGAAGTCTTTCACGGACTCGAGTGTTTGGTTATTGAATAAGAATACCCAAAATATGTTGCCAAGCAGAAAGAGATTCTCAGATCTCAGATTATTTCTCTGCCATAAAGCCCTATCACAACAGAAGTGTGATCTATCCTGCTCTTAAGATGTCCAAAGAAAAAGAAGAGCCCACTATCTGGTTTTGTACACTGCAGGATTATTAATAATTAAAAAATAATAATAACCTAAATCTCTTCGCTTGCAATCAAGACCCATTTTTTCTGTTTGACCTATGTAGAGATAGAAGGGACCTCTGTTTTTATTCATTAGTAACATCATTCATCAGCCTTCTCCAGACCGAAAAAACTACATCCGACATTTTTAACTTTCCCAGTGGCTGTATTTCCCATCCCTTTCTTGACTTTCATGTCTTCTGATGGACACACCCTGGCTTCTCCATATGCTTCTTTCAAACTGAATATATTTTTCTAACGAGATCTGACTGGTGCCTGACAAACAGGTTTGTTCATCTGGGTCATGTTAGCAGTACTTCTTCCCCCTTTTCCAGCTCTGGTTCAGACTCTTTCTGTTCCTTTTTACTTTTCCTGATTACACTTCAGCTCCTCACTGACCAACAATTTCTCTTACTTGTTAGGGTTACTTTGGAGTCTTACACCTGCTTTCCAAGTTATTAGTTTTTCTACCGTATTTACTACCAGTTCTCATTGCCTTTTTGTTGAGGCTTGTCCCAAGTGAGGTACCTTTTGGCTCAGCCTCATGAAAGAGGTGTGTGCTCATGATACAAATACGCCCCTTGGTTGGGACTTCTACCTATAGTAATCATTTCATTCTAAACTGATGAGACTGTGATTTGTGGCAGAAAATCTTCTGTGTGATTACATCCATCTTGTTGAGTGCAGGTCTATGTGTATTTCTTCCTGTATGTTTCCAAACTGCTTACTTTCCTGTACTTCATGTGCTTGAAATTAAATGGATAGCCTTTGAATTTCTGGGACAGTTCTTTTTTTTTAAATGAACTTCTTCTAATCTTCAGGTATATTCTGTTTCCATCACGAGGTCCACAAAATACCAGTTAGTGGCTTTGCTACATAGCACCTGCCAATTTCTTAGTTCCTCCAGGAAGCTTGGTGCAGGCTCAGTTGATCGGAACACATCAAGCTTTTAAAGTTCATCTTCCAGCAAGCTCCTCCTATCTAGTTTCATCTATTATCCCTGGGCCTGTTCTTCATAACTCCCTTAGGAATATCACTCTTTTCCCATTTTCATGGGCATTGCTGATATGAATTTGTTCCAGGTCACAATTTGGGTCTGCAGCAAAAATGCTTTCAGAACAGACAGCAGCTCTGGGGACAGGATGGGAATCAATCAATGTACAGCTGGATGGAGCAGAGCCCCAGGTGGAAAGGGGAAGCAAGGAAGAGGGGCCATGGAGAAGAGCACCAGGGCCTCTGGAGCACCTGTGCTGCGACCTTGAAGAGGAGCCACAGTCCCTTCAGGAGAAGGGTGAGAGCCCACAGTGTGTGGGAAGCACAGTGCGTAGTCTCCTAATATTTGTTCCAGAAGTAGGGCTAAAAATCTCCAAATTGCCATGGACTAAATAGCATAAACTTTACCAGGACCAGTCCATTCTTTTTGAGACCTGGTCACAGGTACAAAATAGGCTTCTGAATTCAGCAAACGATGCAACTGGGCTTCTCTTGTTTCTTCATAATTACTCCCTCCACATACAAATGCATAATTAGTGATACTGAATGAGGGAGATGAAGGAAATGACAGCAACCTGATTACTGTTGGATAACTCACTCAGTAAGCTGCACTTTACTAGATGAAAATTACATTCAAGTACTGTAAATTCAAACTATAGCTAGTCTAACTAAAAGCCATCTGATACCCTTTCAGAACATTTTGAGTGATGGCTTTCTCATCTACATTTACGCATTTGAGTTTTACCAGCGGGCATAGATACAGAAGCTGTGGTCCTTAAGCCTCTCTAAAATGGGGCCCAGGCCCTATTGAGAAAGGGTAGATAGTTATTCTCTAATGTTTCTTCTCTCTCCTCATCAGCTCAGTCTGCTCCCTGGGTTCCTGCAATTCCCCAGGAGGGGAACACTGGAGACTGGGAGATGGCAGCTGCACTTCTTGCAGCTGGATCACAGGTGAGCTCTGCTTCCCTTGGCCTCTCCTGTGGTCCCATCACTGGTACCTTTGTATTGCTTTCGCAGCAGCCCATTGATGAGTTGGCTCACATGATCATCAATGGTATGTTCATCTTATAACTGAATAGAATCTATCCCTTTCCAAGGGATCATAAGACCCTTGGAAAATTAAATGGAGCCACAAGAAAGGGAATTCTTGAGGTTAGGGTTTTTTGGGGTTTTGTTTGCTTTGTTTTTTGTTTTTGAGACAGAATCTCACTGTGTCGCCCAGGCTGGGGTGCAGTGGTACGATCTTGGCTCACTGCAACCTCCACCTCCTGGGTTCAAGCAATTCTCCTGCTTCAGCCTCCCAAGCAGCTGGACTACTGGCACATGCCACCACACCTGGCTAATTTTTGTGTTTTTAGTAGAGACAGGGTTTTGCCACGTTGGCCAGGCTGGTCTTGAACTGCTGACCTCAGGTGATCTGCCCACCTCAGCCTCCCAAAGATCACAGGTATGAGCCACCGTGCCTAGTCAAGGTTAGGGTTTTTAATGGATGGCTGTGTTTGTTTTCCACAGGAGGATTTTAAGAATAATTACCTTCCCTTAGGAAATAAATCTGGAAAGATTAGGAAAAGAGGACCTGAAGAAAGCTTAGAAGAACCTAAAGTGGAAGGATTGGGTGGATGATGGAACATTTATGGAAAAGAAGAGGAAGAAGGATATAAAGAGGGGCAGAACCTGGGAGGAAAATAGGTTTAGATTCAGAAGGCAATAGGAGAGCTGTGGAAAGCTAATAATAATAGTGTTAGTACTAATAGGAGTACACCCCCAGAGTGCTTATCACGTATGCCATTTTCTGGGTGCTTTATGTATATTAACTCATGTAATTCTGAGAACAACTCAAGTTATCCAATTTTACAGATGAGAAAATGGGGCAGGGAGAGATTAAGGCACTTGTGTAGGGTCATGCTGTGAGAAAGTGGCAAAGCTGAGTCACTTGGCTTCAGATTCTGAGCTCCTAACCACCATACTGTGCTGCCTAAAAATATAAAGATATGGCCAGGCACGGTAGCTCACGCCTGTAATCCCAGCACCTTGGGAGGCCGAGGTGGGCGAATCACGAGGTGAGGAGTTCGAGACCAGCCTGGCAACATGGTGAAATCCCGTCTCTACTAACAATACAAAAAAATAGCTGGGTGTAGTGGTGGGTGCCTGTAATTCCAGCTACTCAGGAGGCTGAGGCAGGAGAATCGCTTGAACTTGGGAGGTGGAGGTTGCAGTGAGCCGAGATTGCGCTACTGCACTCCAGCCTGGGTGACAGAGTGAGACTCCGTCTCTAAATAAATAAATAAATAAACAAAAAACAAAGCAAACAAAACCCCAAAAAACCCTAACCTCAAGAATTCCCTTTCTTGTGGCTCCATTTAATTTTCCAAGGGTCTTATGACCCCTTGGAAAGGGATAGATTCTATTCAGTTATAAGATGAACATACCATTGATGATCATGTGAGCCAACTCATATCTTTAATGCTGTGGCAAGGGAGGCAAGAAAGAATGTTTTATCTGTAGCATTTTGTGCTGATAGAAAAGGCAAGGTCCAGTGGAAGGAGGAGGAAATGGTACACAATTTCTTCTTCAAAAGAGTAAGGCCAGGGAGAAGTGACTGAGTAGACACCTGTCAACAGAGGGGGTGATGAGTTTGTGGTGCCTCCAGCTTCTCATGGCCCCACTTGGGAAATTCTTCCAGTAACATTACACTCACTTACTCCTTGACCATCTACCTTCACTCCTCTCCTTATTTCCCCTTTACCAAAACTGTGTGCCCTACCCAGGGACTTCTGGGCAGCTCTTTTCTCAGATCATTTCTCACCCTCTCTCCTCTACTAAATTAGCCTTTCATACTGAATCACATTTTCCTTGAAAAACAGCTGCTGACAGAAGATGCTACATTTTGTTTCAGGGCCTGGTAACCATCAAGGATGTGTCACTGTGCTTCTCTCAGGAGGAGTGGCGGAGCCTGGACCCCTCTCAGACAGACTTTTATGGAGAATATGTCATGCAAGAAAACTGTGGGATAGTAGTCTCTCTGAGTAAGCATGACCTTCTCCAGCCACTAGAAGATTATACTCTGGGAGGACAGAGCCATCTGCTTCAGGGCTATTGGATAGTGTCTGTCTAGAACCCCTTCTGTGGCAGGGAATCTGTCTGTGCTTCTGCCAGAGAAAGAACACTAGGGCCAATCCCAAGAGAATGAGAGAGTAAAGCATCATTAAAAATAAATAAATAAAAAAGCAATTGATGCTGAATTGTGGAGTACAGAACTTGAGGTTTTTCTTGGTTGGGAATTAGGAGGTTCTCACAAAGCAGAGAGAACTGGAACCGGGTCCTTGTAAACTTGGGAACCATATAGAGGAAGACAGGGATGCAGGGGGTAGGACTGTTGTAGGAGGACTAAAGTGAAGTTATGCCCAGAAAGGCCAGTTGGGCTGGAAAATCTGAGTGGAAGAAAACAGGTTCATTGGGAAGGAGAGTGATTTTCTAGGCAGAGAAGAGGGACTTAACAGAGATGGGTGGGGGAAGAGGTTGGGGTGGGGAGATGTTTCTTTCTTGACCTTCTTTTGTCTAGAGTTCCAAACAATAGGAAACAGTTTTTTGTTTGATGGTTTCAGAAATATAGAATTGCTGTTGAACTAATTGACAGCTCTGTTTTTCTTCCCCACGAGCAGGATTTCCAATTCCCAAACTGGACATGCTTTCTCAACTAGAAGGAGGAGAAGAACAATGGGTCCCTGACCCCCAGGACTTAGAGGAGAGGGACATTCTGAGGGTCACATATACAGGTAAGAACCTAGAATAGGCTTTCAGCCATTTCCTTCACAGTTCAGGGCATCATCATTCCATGTTCGTCTCATCCCTACTCTGCCTCAGAGAGTTCCAGAGACGAAAGGTTTAGAGATCTTTTTCTTCAAAAGCAAGGGAGCGTAGCAGCATGGTGTAGTAGGCACTTTGTGGATTGGAATTCTGGACTGTACTTGTGGGACCTTTGAAAAGTAATAAAACTCCCTTTGGTTTCTTCATCTGTGAATTATTGTGAAAATTAAATATACGAATATATTAGAATATTAGAACAGAACAGTGCCAAGCACGTAATAGGCACTCAATAAATGTTAGTTGTTGATATTGTTGTCAACCTCCCACCCATTTCAGGAATGCCTTGAGGATTGCTGACAGTTGTCATTCAGCCAGTGACAATTGCAGCACATTCTGTAACCCTCTCCATCTATGCTTAGATAGAAAGATGCTGATTAATAGTAATATATAGTAGTAAATAAATAATGGTAATAAATAATAACAATAGCATATACCATTTACTAAGTACTTAAACTATGTGCAGGTCCTGTGCTATCTATCTTATAACCACCTGAGAGAGAGGTATTTCTTCCCATTTTACAGAAGAAATGAAGGTTTAGAGACGTTAAGTGGGAAAGCTGAGATTCCATCTTGGGTAATCTGCCTCCTAAGCCTAGGCTTTTAACCTCTATATCTGTTGCACTATCTTGTACGACATTAGACTATGTTCTCTCAGCCCTTCTGGGGTCAAGTCTGGGCGCTGGCAGGTATCAGACAACCTCATTTGTGACTTAGGAAATGTTGTGACTCTTCTCTTGGGGTTGGTATTTCCCCTTCTCCACAGGAGATGGAAGTGAGCATGAGGGGGATACCCCTGAACTAGAAGCAGAACCTCCCAGAATGTTATCCAGCGTTTCTGAAGATACTGTTCTCTGGAACCCAGAGCATGAAGAGAGCTGGGATTCCACGCACAGGAGCTCCAGAGGAATGCTCCTGGGGCCCCCTTTTCTTCAGGAAGACGGCTTCTCAAACCTGCTGTGTAGCACAGAGATGGATTCCCTGTTAAGACCCCACACATGCCCCCAATGTGGGAAACAGTTTGTGTGGGGCTCCCACCTTGCCAGGCATCAACAAACACACACTGGGGAGAGGCCCTACAGCTGCCTCAAGTGTGAGAAGAGCTTTGGGCGAAGACATCACCTCATCAGGCACCAGAAAACCCACCTACATGACAAGCCCAGCAGGTGCTCTGAGTGTGGTAAGAATTTCCGATGCAACTCCCATCTGGCCAGCCACCAGAGAGTGCATGCAGAAGGCAAATCCTGCAAGGGCCAAGAGGTTGGAGAGAGCCCTGGCACAAGGAAACGGCAGCGTGCCCCACCCGTGCCAAAGTGTCACGTGTGCACTGAATGTGGGAAGAGCTTTGGCCGAAGGCACCACCTTGTGAGACACTGGCTGACCCACACTGGGGAGAAGCCCTTCCAGTGCCCTCGCTGTGAGAAGAGCTTTGGCCGAAAACATCACCTGGACAGGCATCTGCTGACCCACCAGGGACAAAGTCCCCGGAACAGCTGGGACAAAGGAACATCTGTCTTTTGAAATCTGTTTCCACTACAGCTACGGTCAAGTCTATCAGCTGGTGCTACTAGGAGTCACTGCCAGGGCTGCCGTTCTTCTGAACCCCAGGGGCCAGAATCATGAGCCCTAACCCCATCCCTAGAAAGATGAGGTCCCAGCAGTGGCCAGAGCATTTCTCACCAGTTCTGTGAGATAGCACATAAAAATAGAGTTCTTTGGGCAAAACTTTTGGAAACAATGCATCCTACATGGGCTGATATTCAGCCTGAGCCATTCTCAAGAGGAGAGTGGTACTGGCAGTTTATGGCTGAAATCCATTCTGATTTGTTGGAGTCTATGCTATACCAATTGTTAAATATTTTGAGTATCACTTTTGCATACTGTTACTATTTTCTCTCTATATATAGAGAAAGGCCATTTTAGCATAGTAAAGGCTCTGAAAATTTCTGCAGTAGACCAAACTGAAGATTCTATTAATGCAGTGTTTCCTAAATGTATTTGACCTCAGTATCCTTTCTATTTGCATCCCACAGAACCGGTGACTATGAAACACTCTGGTGAACACTGGGTTAGAGAGTAATGAGGAAATGAGACTTAGTGATCAGGCGTCCAGAGCCCCTCCTTTTATCCATATGAAAGCCAGCGGGGCCAGGCCTTGTTTCTGTGTGGGTCTGTCTGCCTTACCCCAGTCAGCAGTATATACATCTACACCTCTCACCCTCACCTGCTGAAAAACATAGTAACCTTTTTACCCCTTATTCCTACTCCCTTCATCCTGCACATACATATATCCAGCTGAGAAATCACACTACAAGGCTAAGAGATGACCTAATACCCCCAAATGACCCAGGTCCACACAGAAAAAAAAAAAAAAAAATTACCCTCTTGAGCAGACCCCTCTCTCCTCTTGACTGTCTTTTTGTGTCTTGTGTATTTGTGTGCAGGGTCTTTGAAGAGAGCATGCTATGTGCAAACTGTACAAGCTAGGTTTTCTAGGGGCTGTGTTCTGGGGATGAGGGTAGTGGGGATTATATGGGTTTCTGTTTCAAGACAGGAAGCAGTCTGATTAGGGAGCACTAGTGGAAAGGGTTAAATGACAGGTTAAGTTGTGGGAGTTGAGTACAAAGCTTTCCCAGTTATTGCTGAGATCAAGACAGTTGTAAATGTGTGTGTCTAGGTCTGAATCTCTGGGCTGCAGATTGCTTTTAACTGGGCAGAGAAAAGTCTGGGGAGGTGAGCTGTTTCTTGTTGATTTCAGGCAAGAGGCACAGAAACTTTGTATTGAGTGGGGATTTTGTTTTAAGTGCTGGAAAATTAGAGCAGGAATTACCATGTTTGCAAGTTGTTGCCATCACTCTTGTTTGACTTTGCCGCATCAAGGGGCAAGAGTTATTCTTGAAGATCTCATTCTCCCAGAAACAGAACTTTAGGGGAAATGGCTGTGGCTTAGCTTTTCAGCTGATGCAGGGTAATGAGCTTTCTGGTTGGTTTTCCATTTCTGGAAAGATGTCCACACTGAGACCCTTAACTCTAGGGCTTGCATAAGTATTCTAGCATCGTTAGTTGGTCATTTTTTCTCTTTATCAATGATTGTGTTAATATCAATCTTATAACTTAAAAATTATCTTGTATGCAAGAGCAGTTTGGTATTAGGGAAGAAGAGGAGCAAAGTGGGATATTTTCTTTTTAATGCTTAGATATTGTTTCTTCCCTAAGATGTATTTCACAACCACAATTGGTAGAGTGAACCAGAGAGGCAAGAGGAAGTGAGTTGCAACAATTTAGTTTAGTGACTGTGCCTTTTGCAGGAAAAACTGGGTGAATCACAGCTCCTCAGAGTCCTGGACTCAATTAGAATTGAAGATAGACTTATTTTGCTGACTGGGCTTCTTAAAGTTTATGTGACTTGAGCAGCTTGGCCCCTGCCTCCTGCTACTCTGAGCAGCCTTCCTTCTTCCTGGAATGCACTTCTCTTGTTTATGATCCTATGAATAAGGCAAAATGGCCGGCCTTTGTAAGGCAGGTCTTGCCCTAGGTTCTCAGAATCAGGAGCATTTTAGGATCAGTATTAGGAGATGCCCCAGGGAGTAAGAAAGCATTGGGTTCAGTGATAAATCTGGACTCTGCCACTTCTTTTACTCTCCCTCTTTAAGACTAAAAGCTCTGCATAAGCAATGGTTCAGAACATGTCTTAGGTACAGACCTGTTGAATCTGACAGAAACCAGAAACGCACTTTTGAGAAAAAGACATTTGTAATTCACTCAGTTTTCCATACACATTTAGCAGGTTCAAAGCCTATCTGTGGAATCCCTAAACTGCCTTCAAAGAAAGGGAGTTACCCGGATCTAAAATGGTCATTATATATTTGTGTCAAGAGGCAAGGGTCACTAAATATTTTAAGGATTAAGGTACCAGAGGTATCAGTGTATAAGCATATAGTCTGGTCTTTAATTATGACAAGGGTATTGATTACATTCTACTCTCTGGGTTTCAAAAAGATCTGACATGCTGACAAATCCAGCTCCTCACAAATCTTGTTTGAAGGACTTGTGGGAAGTGGTATTCCTTACTATTAGATCACGCCTCTTAATAACTACATGTTAACGTCCAGCCTTTTATCTGTTTGAGTAATTGTAGGGATAGAAAGTGAAGCCCCCAGAGTTAGGTGCACGTGTAGCACCCAGCTGAAAGGCGTCATGGAGTCTAAGGACCTTCTACAGAAGGGGCAATCCTTTGGGTTGTTTCTGGTGTACCGCTGTCTTCTCTACCTCGGTCCAACACCACCTCCCTTGGACGAAAAATAAAACAAGCAACAGCTATTAGATGAGTGAATAGATTTGAATGATTTTTCCCACAGGGAATAAGCCTCAAATGTTCATGTTTCATCCTGTCCCCTTTAAAAAGAGTCTCTATGTTCTCTTTGGGCAAAATGTAAAACAGGGACATCCATCTTCAGGAACTTGTCACATTTTTCCATCTGTGATGCCTCCACCCTATTCTGAGTATCCTCCCCTTTCCACCCCAACATAGTATCTTTCAAAGAATTCCTTGCATGGGATAATGTATCCCAAAGTGTTAGCTTTTCACAAGGCTGTTTACACTTTAAGCCTTAGTTCTCACTGTAGAAGGAAAAACTTTTCCTTTGTCAAAGTAATGTTAATGGCTTTAGAGAACTAAAGAGGTGATAATTTGGGACAAAATTCCTCCCTTTCCAACATTCCTGCAATCAAACTACTGTTTCCTAGTTCCATAAAGGGCAGGTCCTGACTCAGACCTAGAGGCGCCAGAAGGCCAGTTCTTTCCATCTCTGTATTAGGATGAATGCACTGAATGGGAGTGGGTGGGGCTGGGCAATAACAGAAAAGTGAAATCCATTTATTTAGAGCCTTAGAGAGCCTCAGCTAGCAAAATTTCCCTCTGTTCCCTTGTGTGCCATACCAAACTGTGGCTCTCAAAATTTGGTCTTTGGGCCAGCAGCATAAATATCACCTGGAAACTTGTTTGAAATGCAAATTCTTAGCACCTGCCCCAGGAGGAGAACTGAATCAGAAACTTGGGAAGGAGCTCAACATTCAGTCTTTTAACATGCCCTCCAGGATGTGTGATATAAGCTAAAGTTTGAGAACCACTGGCTAGGGGGTTCATATTTCAAGCAGTGGTACCTCACTGTTTTCAAATGGATCTTCACACTCCTGTTGTCAGGTTTATTCTCTGCAGCCTCACTAGGCTAGACCTCAGTTCCATTCCCCTTAGTTGCAAAGTCGTCTTCCACTCTTAACTCATTAAAAGAACTGGGGCTAGTCACCAATATCAGAAACTGTGGTGGGGCAACTACCAAGCCCCTATGATTGATTGGGGCTGGGGCTTCCAATATGGGCACTGAGGATACTTGGGTCCAGAAATCTGAAAGGACAGAAAGGAACAAACAACTCAAAGATAGAAAATCCCATGTAAAACTGAAAAACTGACATCCAAGGAAATGCTTCCCAACTTTGCTTTGTCCTTTTCACTGGCTCTTCTAATAAAAGGCAGGTGGAATGGGCACCTAGCACAAAGGTAGAGTAAGGCCTGCTATGCCAAGCCCTTAAGGACCCATGTTTTCCAACATAAAAATTGGATTAAGGACCAACGAGGGGCCATGGAAGGGATTTCTAACCATGATTTGGCATACCCTATGGGCAAGGGCAGCAGGAATATCAGAGTAACCAGGGCATAAGAGGGAACTAGGTTTTTCTAGTAAGATTTGACACAAGCAAGATTTAAATCCAGACTCTGCTTACTAGGTAGAGGTTGTAACCAATGAAGCCATGGTACCCAAAATGCATTCTGTTGCTTAGAAGATTCTAACAGATTCAGGCTGTGGGGAGGAACCTGCCTTGCAGTCTCTGACCCTGCTACCTCCTCCAGTTCCTCTCCCAGGTGCACCTATGAGGATAGACTGAACTGACAGTTACAATTCTGCCCACAGGGCTTCTCCATGGTCAAAAGATTAGACCCCTAGGCTGAGACTTTCTTCAACTCCAGGCCTTATGCTCTCTCCCTCTTTCCTGCCACCACCTCCATTTTCCCAACAGGCAGCATTCTTCCTCTACTCTTTGTTCCTACTCTTTTTCAGATTTTTTGTTTGTTTGAGTTTTGCCTTGTTCTGACTGAGCAATAACATGCCTTTCCAAGGGCATTTGTTCTCTCCAATCCCCATCCTTCTTCCATTCTAGTTTCTCTCTTCAAATTTCTGGCCAATTCTATTCCATCATGAGCCCACTTACCACCTATTCCTCTGCCTACTGTTCAGTTTCTTTTCTATCAGCAGCCTACTAAGCAGGGGTCAATTCATACTTCCCACTTTCATCCTCCAAATTCTTGGTTTGGCTATAGCAATTCATCAGCCTCCTCACCACTCTGCCCCTTTCTCATACACACCCCCACAGGACCCCCCCACCACTCCACCCCCTGCCTAGTACTGCCAAATCTGATCCCTCCATTTCCTAGACGTTCTTCTTCCTTTCAGATAACTTCCAAAGTTGTTTTCCACTTTTCACCATTTTTAATTTACTTCCTTCCAGTCTCCTGTGACTCCTGAGAATCAAACTCTTAATTCTACAAGCAATTTTTTGTGTCCTTATTACGTGCCAGGCACTGGAATTTCAGGCCTGGGAAATCAAATGTGGCCCTTGCTCCTGCTCTCAGTGTGTTCTTCAGTCGAGCCCTCCCCCACTTTCCTGCCTTGTCTCTTGCCACCAGGCACCTGGGCATCCTCTTCCAGGAAACTTTGGGGATGAATGCCCACTTGCCATGCAGCCCAGCTGCTCTGTGCCTATCAGATTTCTAGCTATTATCTGAATTGGTTCCTTCTGATGAACTGTGAACTTCCTTGGGTTACCCAACAGGGGACTTATGGTCCCTGTCAGTTTAATAAAAGTGTTGGCTGTGTCACTTATTTCTTCTCTAGGTCTTCTCCTTCACTTTTCCCTCCATTCCTGCTCTTTGCTCCTGACAAAAAGACTACCACAGAACGGGGGAAGATAAGCCGCAGAATCTTCTGAGAACCACCTCATCTCACTGCCTGAAACATAAGCCTCCAGACACAACAGGTTGGGCCTCGCCACCTCCCTCTGGCATCCTGGCCCCCATATGCTCCTGAGTCAGCCAGACACTCGATCTAACCTGTAGAGGCTGGAGGATTGGGCTGGTGGTCTACTCCCAGGGAGCACTTCAGCAGCAGACTGCTGAGCAGGGCCAGGACTAGGGAGATCGCCCAGCACGTGAGTTTAAGGAGGCCCTCAGTTTCAAGGCCCTGCAAGGGCTGACCTTACTCTTGAAGATCTAAGAGTGCTGAGCTCAAGTCTGGAGCCACCAAGTGGTGGCGGTAGTGAGTGCGACTTGACCCCTTAGGCATGTTCGCAGTAATTGGATATTCCTGGGATTGAGAGGATAGGGTAGGGTAGGAAATGGTTGTGGGAGAAAACATGGAAAGCAGGTGTGGAGGTAGGGTCAGAAGCCACTGTCCATTAACTCAGTGACAAAGCCTCCCCTCTTGGACAGGAAGGGCCTGTGGTGAGTGCAACTCAAAGGCGTGGCTCTTCCTCTACAGAGTTGCCTTAAAAAGCCTCAAGCCTATTGCTTAGGGGATGAATGATCCTCAGATGCCTTGCAGCTTTCCTTACCCCAGCCAGATTGTTTTGTTGCCCCGGGCCTCATAAGTTTCCTTATTTTCTTGTGTTCACTCTTACTTCCCCTTGGCCACTTGGAGTCTGGTCTTTTCCATCACCAAAAAGGGAAGGAGGTAAGGGAATTGAGAAAAGGGAAAAGAGAAACACAGCCACTATGACTGTCCACTAGCTAGAAATCTGGCAGGCACAGGGATGATATAAACTCCCACCAACACTGTAGATGAGTGTGTTTCCCCACAGCCTTACCAGTAGAGTAGGCTCTCAAACATTTGGATTTTTGCCCATCTGATTAAAAATACTTTTTATTTTTTTTTGGTATTAATGTGTAGTATAGTTTAAATATGCATTTCTAAATTGGACCTTTTCATGTTTTTAAAAGGACATTTTTGTTTCTGTTAAGTGTTTTTCAAACAACCATTGAATATTTGTTCTAGAGGACATCTAACATTCGTTACAACTCAAGTCCAACAATGATGTGATCAGCATTACACTAAGCAGTTGAGGTAAAAGAAAAGCAAAGAATTGCGTCAGGGTCATTCAATTTGCTCTGACTAAAGTTAAATACCCAAATGTGCCACTCAAATGTGAGCTCAGAAAAGTGGAGATTATGTTTTATCCATTTTAGTATTCTCAGCACAGGGCCTAGAATCTTGCAGGCACTTGGTCATTAATGAATACTAGAGATGAGATTAGCTGTTCTTGGGAATGCCTCTGGCTGAGTACCCAGCCAACATTATGATCTTGATAATCTGGGTAGCTTGCTAACGAGATATGGTCATTTCTTATATTTCATTGGAGTACAGCCACCCTAAAGCTTATCAATGAAAAATAATCTGAGATGACCATTGTTAGCTATATAAGGTCAAGATCTGGGTCTCTCATGTCTGCTACTGTTCCTGCATATGGTGGGCACTTAATAAATTGGATACATTTTGGTGAATGAATGGAAGTTTGAAATGAAGAAACCATCATAAAACAAATATAAGTGTGATCTAGAAAACAAATTTTTCCCAGTATCATTAGATACTTAGAAGAAAAAGACTAATACTAGACCACCTAGTATTGCAGCCTTCTTATTCAGTTTAGTGAGGTCTGAGTTCTTGTCCCACGACCAAGAAGAAGGCAAGTGGACACCAGAGAGTGAGTAAGGCAGAGTAGCATTTACTAAGCAACAGAAAAGCTCTTAGCAGCAAGAGGGGACTCAAAAGTGGGTTGCCAGAAATGGGGCTGAGTTATGGGTTTTTTATGTGGCAAAAAGAAGTCTTCTGTGGTTTCTGTCATAGTGGGAGGGGTAAAGTTCCCCCAGGGGTGTTGCACCATAGTGACTCCATCTTGGTTATTACCCAAGCGCCTTAGTGAAACCCATGGTGGTGGGGAGGTGCCCAAACCACAGTGCTAATGATATTACAATTAACTCTGGGTCGTGTTCAGGACATTTAGTTGATTTATTGTGCCTGTGCCTAAGTTGGGACAGTCCCTTCTGAGCAGACATCCTGGTATAAGAGGAAATTCTTAACCACATTTCCATCTGCTAGTTACACCGTAGGGACAATACAGGTGCAGTCCCACGGGCGCCGTCTCTCTCCGAAGACCCTCCCTCTCTATCTATCTAGCCAGCCTCTAATTGCCTCCTCTCTCACTGGTTCTTTAGGTAAAAACATCCTAAGACTAGAAAGGGGGTAATACATCTGGCTATCATCAGGGCACTTGATTAACTTTATTCTAATTGTGTTCAGTAGACAATGTTTGATTTTCTCATTGCCTCTTTTCAGAGGCCTTCTTCCACTCACATTCATGTGCATAATAAACTTAATTACAACATGGGGAAATATCAAGTTCCAATCATCTATAGATGAAATAACGCTACAAGAATTCTGCAGTTACTAGGCTTTGCATAGGCTTAAAGCAGTGATTCTCAAGGGTGTGAAAGGGTAAATATTAGCATCACTTAAGGGTGGTTTTTTTTGTTTGTTTGTTTTGTCTGTTTTAAATACACATACCCTGTTGCCCCTTGTAGGACATATCATACTCTCCTAAGGAAAAGCTTGGTCAGGTATACCTGGAGAAAGCTCCCAGGAGGTTCTAATACCTTCCCACTGCCACTCTTACCTCTTTAAGAATAAAAAGCACTTCCCAGCCACTTCCATGTCCCCATTCCTTTGACTTCGGCTGAAAACAGCTACTCCTTTCCTTGAATCAGCTACTTTGACGTTTTACTTCCCTAGGAATCATTTCTGTGTCCTGTCAGCCTATGGCATGAGAACTACTCTTGCACTGTTCTTAATCCCTGCATTCAGAACTAAAATCATACATTTATTTCATACTTGTTACACAGTGCTCAATACATGTTGTTATTGTTAAGAAAAGCAAAAGACCTATTCATTATCTAGCCTTCTCCATCTCCTTGTATTTCTGCTATGCATTCTGTAAATCTTCATAATTTCCTCTTTAGGAGTTGGCACTTTCTCAGAAGATAATTTCCTTATTGCTGAATTTTGTCAAGCAAACCATTATGCCATGATGTTTAAGTCCCCTTTTCATTTTAATGACATTTAAATCACTTAGACATCATCTTAGCTCAATCCCAACATTTTACCGAGAAGGAAACCAAGACCACGAATGGTTAAGAAATGACTCAGCAAAGGTCAGACTAGCAGAACTTTGACTAGAATCCTGGTCTTAGTACATACTGGTCCAGTAGTTTTCTGCTGTAGCACATTACCACCCCGTCGGAAATTAATTATACACACATTTAACTCTCAGTGATGAGTACCTACCCTATGCCAGGCCCTATGCTGTATGCTTTCACACACTTAACTGAGGATTAACCTAAGAATATTTTTTAAATTAAACTAGGTTATCAATTCAAGGCAAAAACTACAAACTCATTATAATCAATTTTGGGAGGACTTTGTCCTAAAAGGAATTTCAGGTAAGAACACTACGATTCAGTGGGGCCACTTAACTTAAAGACTGTCCACACTTTTCCCAATATGCCCTCCTCCCCAGAACTCAATTTGAATTTGCTAGAGTATCTAACAACTTCAACACTTGTTAAGCTGCTGGTTTTCCTCTGTTTTCTGTCCTTCTAAAAGATATTTCTCTGAGTTTTGCAGCAGGAACAGAATCTGTTAATTTACTCTCTTCGCTGCACGTTACCACCACCCACCCCTTCCCTTCCAGGTGCGGCAAAGAGGAAACAGACACAAGGTGGTCGAGAGGTCCATTTCATTTCAATGAGTGTGAGAGCCGCTCTTCTTGGGGCCTATGGGGGAAAGGCATTTGTCCGTGGTGGGAGTGAAGCTGCTCCCACAAGATGCACTCCCGACTGCATTCCGAAGACCTTCAGATTTAGGGAAGGTCTTTGTGGAAGTCTTTAGTGGAGTCTTCCCCTGCCCGCTAGATGTCCGGTCGGTTTTAGCCGGCGTTGGCTTCTGGATGGTCCGCTGTGCGGGCTTCTTAGGCTCCTGCTTCTCTTCCCTGGGTTTGGAGCTTCGCCTCTTGTCCTTCCCTGACCTCGGCCTGGTGTGTTCCTTCACGGCCCGTCCTCGCCTCTCGCCTGCCGCTGTCGCTCCCGCTTCCACCTTGGCTCTGGCACACGGCGGCTCCTTGGCTCTCGGCCTCGCCCTCCTTGTCCTCCTCGCCCTGGCATTGGCCTTGGCTTTCGCCCTCGCGTTCAGTCTCCACACTTCTCTGGCCTTCCTGGCCGCCTTGCGAAGGGGCTGGCGGCGCCTCCGTGAGCTCCGGGACGCGGCTGCGGTCCTCCGGCTAGCGCGCGCGCCCTCCTCTTGCCTCGCGCGCCCCGGCTTTCTCCTGGGCTTGGAAACCTTCCAGACCCTGAAGCAGCCGGCGGCGTCGCTGCCGCTGACCCGGAGGAGCGTGGCCTTGGCCTGCCCTCTGGGCGCTTCGTGGCGGCCGCTCCTCCTGCGCACTTCGTAGCCGGCGTTTCCGAGCTCCTTCCTGAGAGCTGCCAGAGTCAGCCCTTTGTGAGCGGCGATGGCCCGGAGCACCAACTGGGACACTTTGAGCACGGACCGCGGGCAGCGCCTCGATGGTCCCCCGACAGTTTTTTCCGCTGGCGGCTGAGTGACTGAGTGGCCTCGAGATTCGCCACTGGGCCCAGGCGCCTCAGCCATGGCCCCACTCCCGCCTCTGCGGGGCCACTGGCTTTGGGCCTCACCAGTCAAGGCCTGTTCCATAGCTGAGGTGGACGGGGCCACGTCACAAAGGCGGGCCTGGCAGAGATTTTCAGGTCCTAATTATGAGGCTGGCAGATCTCACCCAGGGAGGGGCCCTTTTCACTTATAATAACCAATCAAATGCCACTTCCTTCTAGGTCTAAACCAATCAAAGTCTTCAGCGCCTGTCCACCCCCAACAATCACCTATACAGTCTCCAGGGTTTTGTTCCCAAATCAAACTTACTGATCTTGATCTCCACTGCTTTCTTTTTATTAATTAATTAATTTATTTATTTATTTAATAAAGTTTTATTTTTCCAAATGTACAGTTGGTTGGACCTATTCATGCATCTTCACCAGCAGCTGGAGCATCTTTGCCCTTGGTATTTCTGGTGTAAATTACTTGAGCTCTGTGCTTTGAAACCAGTTTGATAAGTCCTTTACTAAGGAGCTCCTGAAGGGCTGCCCTGGCCAGGGAGCCTCGAATCTTCAGTCTCTCAGAGACCACAGCTGGGGTTATAAGTTTATAGTTGGGAACTTCCTTACAGAGTTTGTCGTAGGAAGCTTTGTCAAACAAGACTAAGTTATTGAACTTGTCCCGAACTTTGCCTTTGGACCACTTCTTTTTGGCCTTGCCCCCAGATTTGTTCACTGGGTCTTTGTGTTTCTTGGCCGACTTTCCGGCGTCCTTCTTCTTGTCGTCCTTGGGCGGCATTGCGAAGCTCGGAGAGCAGCAGCGGACACCACAGGCTTCCTAAGATGTCGGACAAAAAGCTCCACCGCTTTCTTTAGTTGGCTATTTTGTGTGTGTATATGGTCCCGCACACCATCTACTCACAGTTCCTTAAGGTGAGAGAAGCTGCTCCCAACTATCCAAAACAAGCAACACACTGCCTGTAGAAAGCACACAGGGTAGCCCATGAAACACAACCCAGCCTAGAAACTACCACCTTTAATTCCACCAGTCAGGTATCTGAAGTCATGTCTCCCTAATTCTACACAGTGGATTCTGTGCAAGAGCATGAAGTAAAAGAAGGAACCAACTGTGTGGTCCCTCTAACCTAAACACTGATTCCCACACCTGGGAAATTTAGATGACGCATTCAATTGGACTGAAACAATCTAGATTTCACACCGCCTGAGGACACTGGTCTAATCCTTATTCTTTGAACATACTGTGTTTTTCTCCCTCTCATCCCCTCTCTTGGATTGCTCATCCTCTTTGTCTGCCCAGATAAGTCCTGCTCATCTTTCAAGGTACTGCTACATTATCCTTCTTCACTGAAGACTCCCCAAACTCTTTCAAATGACTTCTTCCCTCTTAACTACCACAACCACAAAAATTCCTTCTGCAATCTTATATGGCTTTTTCTTTATTTTAAATTAACTTGGCATTAGAGGGTATAATGTGACACAATATTTTTTAAAAAGAAAAAAACTTGGACTTGGAGCTGGAAGATATGGATGCATATCCTAGCTCTTTAGGAGCCATATGACATTAACAAATCCCTTAATATCAGCAGTGTGGCTGTGGGATGGATGTGCCCGCCATCTGACTTCACATTCCTAACATCACATTCCCTTCCTACCAACATCACAGAATTATTGCAAAGTTTCAGAAGAGGTAGATAAGCAAGGGCTACCTAAATATAAGGAATAAATTTACTTTACTTTGAATGTTTCTGTCTTGTCTTTCCAACTAAATAAAAATATCCCCAAGAGCTATAGGCTTTGAACTTCTATGCCCCATGCTGCACCTAACAATATGCTTCATTATATATAGCAGGCATTTAATTAAGCCTGCTTACGTCATTCCTCTCTGGTGAGGAGAGTTTCTCTAGATTCAGAAAGAAACTTCCAGAAGATCAGGAGAAAGGAGCAGAGTGAATTTCAAAGGGTTGGAAATGAAGGGGGCCAAGTAAGGATTAGCTTCTCAGGACCTATTTTGGATACAGTTTAGTTGGGAATAATTCAAAGAATTATTCTAAGAATACTTCAAATTGCCAAGCATATCATACTTTTCCAGAGGGCAATCACATACATTCGGCAGTCACAGGCTAGACAGTGACAGTTTCTTTTAAAAATCAAAACTCCAGGAAGTAGCTTAGACCAGTGCTTTGTTTTTTGTTTTTTTTGTTTTTTTTGTTTTTTTTTTTTTGAGACAGAGTCTCGCTCTGTCGCCCAGGCTGGCGTGCAGTAGTGCAATCTCAATCAGGATCACTCCTGACCTCAAGTGATCCACCCGCCTTGGCCTCCCAAAGTGCTGGGATTACAGGTGTGAGCCACTGCATTAGGCCCGTATTTATTTATTTATTTATTTATTTTTTGGTAGAGACGAGGTTTTGCCATGTTGGCCAGGCTGGTCTCGAACTCTTGGTCTCAAGCAATCCACCCACTTCAGCCTCACAAAGTGCTGGGATTATAGGCATGAGCCACTGTGCCCAGTCAGACCAGTGCTTCTTAAACTTCAATGTGCATATTTAGTACCCTGGGATACTCATAAAGTACAGATTCCAATTCATAGGTCTGAAGATAGGGCTAGAGGTTTTACCTTCTAAGAAGCTTCCATGTAGTTCCATCTGGTTAAAACATAGGTGTGTGTTGAGGGGCAGGGAGAGGGTGGTAGACAATGAGAAGGAAGTAGCAGGAGAAGGGACTGAAAAGGTAGGTAAGGGACGTTGTGAAGGACAACTAATGATAATGACAGAGCTGTAAGTGGTGACACAATAGCAAGTGGTAAAGTTTGGAACCAAACCTAAGTCTACTTAATCCTAAGGCCTAAGTTCTTAAGTACTGTGTTAGGTTTCCTTTTCTCTAGGGTTGACCCTCTCCCTATTATGTAACTCCACCATAGAGCAGGGGCTAGTTTATGTCCATAATCACAGTTCAGAGCTGCTTAGATTCAAGAGTATCTAAAGGTACTCACTGTACCTTTTCCCATCTTTAAAATCAGGGCACAATAATGTGACCCTGAGGATTTACACGGCAGGGGACTACTGCATCAGCACAGGGACAGTGCACTCAGGAAGGATTGCCAGATGGAAAGGCAGGACCACATTGAGCAGGATTTCTCCCATTTGTATAGTCTCTTGGTCTAGCTACCCTTCCTGGTTGCAGAGACCAGTGGCCACAGGATGGGGCAAACACCAGATAAAAAAGAGGCAAAACTGTTTGCTTTGAGAATAAGGAAAAAATGAGTGAAGTCAGACCCTTAAAGTCAGCTGATCCAGAGAAAAATAGACTTGACTGTACATAATGGTATAATCATGAAAGACAAGAACAAAATCAACCAACCATGTTTATTGATGCCCCTGTGATCAGAAGGGAGGTCAAGTAGAAACCTTTGGGAGAAGCCAAAATCAAAGGAAAACAAATAAATGAAAAAAAAATCAAAAACATCAACAGCAAAAAAGCAAACATTTTCATTTATACATATAAAAACATTCATTTTTGTATAGATCTCTGTATATATATGCTGTAAGCAGTAGAGGAATACTTTTTTTTTTTTAATAAGAGCAGGAAACAAATGTCCCACTTGCCACTCAGCTGGCTCAGAGGGCAAGAAAGCTAGCTGACAGATATTTTCCAAATCACCAATCCCTTAAGAGTTCTTTTCTTCCTCTTTGGAAGAAATCTACTTACTAACTCTCTTCTTCTGACATCCCAAAAGGAAAAGATACTTCAGAAAAGTGATCTCTTTAGGAAAAAGTCGGTAAAAACCAGCACCACACCACTAATCCAGAGATACCAACTCCAGCTCCACAAAGGCAAGCCTGAAGTATTTCTTTGAATTTTAATGGTCTAAGATTATAATTCAGAAGTTATCACTTAAAGAGGATGGCATCAACCTTTTGTGAGAAAGAGCAATAGCTCTTAATTTAATGAAGCTTTGTGGGTCAGGGGTGAGAGGGTTGTAGGGAGGAAGAAGGATACTTGGGAATGATGTCTTACCTATATCCTTCTGCTTTGAGTTCCAGAGCAAAATAGTTTTTGTTCTTGGAGGTCTCTAGAGGAACTTGGTTGATTTAAAGAGTAAGCAACATTTAAATGCTAAATTCCAGTAACATCAGAAGTTTCATTAATCTCACTCCCTCATACAGAGTTATACTGATTTAATTTCACCAAGGATAACTCCATGCCAGAGCATAGCAGAATTCAGTAGTATACTGATCTAACGTCAGTCTATCTCACTGCCCCTCCCTGGATCCACAGGCCTCGGATTCCAAGGTCCTGAGTCTTTCTGACTCAATTATCTTTTATAAGGAATCTTTTATTTTATCCTACTCCAGGGATTGCCAGCAAACAACCAGCACACCTTTCCCTTCCCACCAGCCAACTGATGGTCAATATGTGGGTGAAAGCCCTATAGACTCTCCCTGCTGTACACCAAGGAAGTATAAGCAACTAATCTGTGTCCTCTCTCTCCTCACCAGCAATGAGATGGCCCCTCAGAGGCAAAGCCTGTTGCCTCTAACCTAGGACAGGCAAGTGGCAGATTCGGCAGAGAACCCTATCAACAGCGCAGGGAAGCTAATGCTCTGGTCAGAAACCCAGGAGTGGGGAACCCCAGGAACCAAAGAGTGAGTAGAGAACCAAGAAAATGAGGGGGCCGGAGAAAGGGCACATTAAAGTTAGTGTATGGAGTCCTTATCTCACCCCTAGTTGTACATGCTAAGATTGATGAGAATCAGGGCTGGGCGCAGTGGCTCACACCTGTAACCCCAGGACTTTGGGAGGCTGAGGCAGGCAGATCACGAGGCTAGGAGATCGAGACCATCCTGGCCAATATGGTGAAACCCTGTCTCTACTAAAACACAGAAAATTAGCCAGGTGTGGTGGCACAGGCCTGTAGTCCTGGTTACTCAGGAGGCTGAGGCAGGCGAATTGCTTGAACCCAGGAGGTGGAGGTTACAATGAGTTGAGATCACGCCACTATACTCCAGCCTGCTGACAGTGAGACTTTGTCTCAAAAAACAAAAAAAAACCAAAAAAATATATATATATATGTATATATATAAATTTCATAATTAGAAATCTCAGTAACAGAAATAGTAAAATCACTGTAGGGGTTCATAGCAGAATAGAGATTACAGAAGAAAGAGTTGCTGAACAGATAGAAAGTATCCAATCTGAAAAACAGAAGAAAGGCCAGGCACCGTGGCTCATGCCTGTAATCCCAGCACTTTGGGAGGCCAAGGTGAGCAGATCACTTTAGATCAGGTGTTCAAGACCAGCCTGGCCAACATGGTGAAACCCCATCTCTACTAAAAATACAAAAACTGGCCAGCCATGGTGGCCACACACCTGCAGTCCCAGCTACTTGGGAGGCTGAGGCAGGAGCAATCACTTGAACCCGGGAGGTGGAGGTTGCAGTGAGCCGAGAGCTGAGATCGAACTACTGCACTCCAGCCTGGGAGACACAGCAAGACCCTGTCTCAAAAAATTAATAAATAAATAAATAACGGAAGAAAAAAGTTAAAAAAATAATTCTTTTAGAATCAGATTTGACCCAGCAATCCCATTACTGGGTATATACCCAAAGGATTATAAATCATTCTACTATAAAGACACATGCACACATATGTTAACTGCAGCACTACTCACAATAGCAAAGACTTGGAACCAAACCAAATGTCCATCAGTAATAGACTGGATAAAGAAAATGTGGCACATAATACCACAGAATACTATGCAGCCATAAAAACAATGAGTTAATGTCCTTTGCAGGGACATGGATGAAGCTGGAAACCATTATTCTCAGCAAACTATCACAAGAACAGAAAACCAAACACCGCATGTTCTCACTCATAACTGGGAGTTGAACAATGAGAACACGTGGACATAGGGAGGGGAACATCACATACCGGGGCCCATTGGGGGATTGGGGATTAGGGGAGGGATAACATTAGGAGAAATACCTAATGTAGGAGATGAGTTGATGAGTGCAGCAAACCACCATGGCACGTGTATACCTATGTAACAAAACTGCATGTTCTGCACATGTTCCCCAGAACTTAAAGTATAATTAAAAAAAAAAAAAAGAATCAGAGACCTCTGAGATAGTATTTTTAAAAAAACACGTTTGTGTTACAAAAGTTCCAGAAGGAGAGGAGAAAGACATTGGAATAGAAAAAAAAATACATATTTTAATAAATAATGGTTGAAAACTTCCCAAATTTGGTAAAAGGCATAAACTTACAGATCCATGAAGTAGAGCAAAACCAAAATATATCAATTTAAAAGAAAACCACAGTCAGACTACAAAATCAAACTGTGTAAGATAACTGGGAAAAGACATGGAAAAAAAAAACAACTCTGAAGCAGACAAATAAGTATGATAAGATTCAAATGATTGCATTGAGGCCAGAAATAAGAGGAACATTTAAAAAATGTCTAGTAGAACATTTAAAAAATGGTCTACATGGCTTGTAAAATCTCTTCTATGGGTTGTAATTTGAATACGGTATTTCCATACAACTGGATAAGCAATTGTACACACACAAAAAAGGAGATACTGAATAATTCAGTAAAGCTTAATGCCTTCTCTGCATGAAAAAGATTAGAAAGCAAAAGAAAAGGCCTTACAATTCTCTAGGGAAGCGATTCTCAGAATACTGTCCTTATACTCAAGGAAACCAAACCCTTTGGAGGAAATAACACAAAGTCAAAACTATTTTCATAATAATTCTAAGACGTTACCCACCTATGTTGACATTTACACTGATGGCACAAAACCAATAGTGGGCAAAATTCTGGCCTCCTAGCAAAAATCACTGTATTCTTCATCACCACACACACTCACAGGGAAGAAGAGAAGAAAAGCAAGTTTAATTTTCAATATCTTTGATGAAGCAATAAAAAGTATTAATTGTACTAAATTTCAACTTTTGAGTACTGCCTTCATCTGAAAAATCACAGTTCAGTGGGAAGATGCCACCTAAAAAGTCTAAGATCCTTGCCCCAAATGGACTGTGAGAACTAAAAGAGGGTATGTTTGAGTTCTCACTGCTCTGAATTTCAAGATTTACAGTCGGACTCACAGTATGGCAGTTGTTTATCTGTTCTTAACTAGCATTTGGTCTGCTCAGGACCCTCCCTGTCACCAAACGGGAAATGCAAGGAAGGAAGGGTTGGCTGCTGGGCTGCTGACAAGCTAATCACAGGACTCAGTGACCTTCAATGAAGAGGCCTTTACTGGACTCATCTCAGTGAAACCTGCCCAGGAATGAGACACAGGAGAACTACCAACATGGTATCATCCAGGCATCATATGGACAAACTCCGTTTGATCTCTTGGTTAGAGAAAAAAGATGAGTTGATGACAGAAGATGAAATTCCCCAAGTACCTGTTCATATTTGTAGGTTCTACTTAAAAATCAAAGGGTCAAATCTTAAGTAGGACATTTTTAGGTAAGACATAAAAGTTAACACAATTGCACAAAAACAGAAATAAGTTATCTTAGAGAAACACTCAATGAATATCATCAGTGCAAGATGTAACTTTATTCAACACAAGAAAATTTGAACTGGTGAATTTTCTGCTCTGCATATAACTAATATGAAAAATGCTTCAGTAGTAACTCTTAATTTCTGAGGTACATGTGAACACAAAACGGAGAGAAACCTTACAAATATAAGGACTGCAGAAGGCCTTCAGTTACCACTCATCCCTTTGGATACACATTATAATTCACAAACACAATGATTGTAAGTAGCATTTTCAAGTCTTTAGCATTAGATCTGTCCTTAGAGAAGAGAATACTGAGGAGAATCTCTATAAATGTGATTGATACAGAAAAGTTTTCAGCATAAGTTCCACTCCCATTGTGTTCATGAGAATTTACACTGGGGAAAAACCCTGTAACTGTCATGATTATATTGGAAAAATATTCAGGGAACACTCACTTTTGATGTACACATGAAAGCTCAAACTTCCATTTCATAATCAATTTGGAAAGGTTTTCCCTTACTGTGTACAAGAGAATACAAAATAGAATGCAAAGACTGTGGGAAAGCCTTTAGTATTACTTCATCCCTTAGAAAACACGAGAAACCACACTAGTGAAAAGCCCTATGAATGTAATCAGTGTGAAAAATCCTTCCAATATAATCCTTCATTTACTGCACATAAGAGTATATAATGGGGAAAATCCCTATGAATGTGGAAAAGCATGTATTGATCTTTAATCTGTTAGGCACATGAGACAATTTATATTAGACATCTTATGAATGTAGCCAATGAGTAGGGGACAATTTCTCTATCCTTAGGTAACCAATGAGCAGTTGCAGCAAAGAGAAACACTTCGAATGCCATCAGTGTGAGTGAGCCTTTCATTGTGCACAAGACAAATCACACAACAGGAATATATAAGCAATGGGTATCCTTCATCCATTGGAGAAGAATCTTTTAATATAATCAGCAAGGCTGGATTCACGGACATGTTACTACACAGGGCTTCAAGCTTGGGTTTTAATGCTGAAGTTGCTGTCTTACAATTCTTAATTTATTTTTGAATTCGTGTTTTGTAAGTGAAGTCTTATGGAACAATGTAACATGTACTAGAAGCCTTAAAGCTCATGCTACCTCCCCCATTACTGGGGAAAGATTCTATGTAACCATATACACAAGAGCTCTAAAATTATTTTTACAGATAAATAGTATACAAAAATTTTTTTTGATGCTAATATATACAAGTATGCCAAATAGAGACACAGCCTTCTTTACAAATCCTAAAATAAATAAACTCATGGATCCATGGACTTAGGCTAGAAATATGAATCATGTAACAATACTGCAACCACAAGCCTGCTACAAAACTTAACAGATAAAAGAGTTAACTTTAACAAAGCACCTAAATTGGTTCAGAAATTATACTCTTTAAAACAGAGAATTCTATTAATACACTGTGCTACATAAACATTGATCTAGCACTAGCTGCCACAGGATGACAGCAAGTCCTGGAAACAAATCCCACATATTTCAACCCCCACCTCCATCACCACCAGAAGCAAATCTGTCCCTCAAAAAACCAAATGGCTCTGCTATAATAGCAGCTTTGATGGGCCAATACTTCAAAGGACAACTCCAACTTAAAATCAACCCAACATTTTTGCTATATGGAAATATTTGGTAAGTTTTTCCTCTAACACTGGATTCCTGTTCACTTATCAGCTCCCATATTTCTCAGACTTCAGAAACATTGAGATGTTCTTTCTCCACCACTCATTTCTAATTTCCCTTTTTGGATGCTTGGGAAATACTTGCCTTCATCATACTTGTCCCACTGTCTTATATGCTGCTTTCTTAAACCATCAAAAGAATAAATAAAATTTAGTTTCTAATTATGTTTTAAACTATTTTAAAAACCAATGGGGAAAATGTCTCTAGGGCTTCTATGAAGCTTTTGGAGAGAAAAATGTATTTTTAAGCATTAGAAAAAAGTTGAATTTCAGGACTAGTATCTGAAGGCCTTAATTAACCAGAAGAGGGTAAAATCTCCTTCATCTCATGTCTTAGAATTCTAAAATATGACTTTCTAGAAGACAAGGATCAGGCTACATGTGATTTACTTTACAAAGTGTCTGTTTTGTTGAGAATTATTATTTTGACGCTTTATAAACTTTCAGATACAGTTGCTACTTTCTCCTAGTCCACTAGTTGCTTACATATAGCCATTCTTCATAAGCCTGTCACCTAAATGGGTCTTTTCTCCATGATGCGTTTGCCTTAAAATCCCTAAGACACAAGTACCAAGTCTCTTCATCATGCACCAATAATAACAGCAATGCCTACAGTTGGATAAAACTGAAGAAGGTATCCCTAGTCCTAAAAACTTCGAAATAATATGTTAGATAAACAATTCTGTCCTGTCTGCAACTCCTGAACTTCAACAGTTATTTTTCTTTTTAAATAATAGTTATGTCCTACTTTTCTGACTCATTAATATAAGTGCATTGAATAGAATGTAGAAAATACAAAAAGTGCTACAGACCAGGGGTCTCCAACCTCCAGGCCCCCAAACGGTACCTGTCAGAAACCAGGTAGCACACCAGGTGGTGGGCAGCCAGCATTACCTCCTGAGTTCTGCCTCCTGTCAGATCAGCGGTGGCATTAGATTCTCACAGGGTCAGCACCCTATTGTGAACTGCTCATGTGAGGGATCTAGGCTGCCCACTCCTTATGAGACTCTAATGCCTGATGATGACTATCATCCTGAAACCATCTCCCCAACCCCCACGTCCATGGAAGAACTGTCTTCCACAAAACTGGTCCCTGGTGCCAAAAAGGTTGGGGACCGCTGCTACAGACTAGGAAAATAAAGTGTGCATATTCCTAAGGCCTTATCAATGAAATCACTTACTCTGAAAAAATTAAGGAAGACCTTTTTTAGAAAGAGAAAAAAAGTGAGAGAAGGGAGAGAGCCCCCAAATGAGTTAAGACTGCAAGGAGGATTGCTCCTCTTATAGTTACCAAAACGTAGGGGCTTTTCACTTCTTAAAAGAAAGGGAAAACTTCCCAAAGAAAACGGAATACACAGCACATCCTCTGCTTATTCCATCTTCCTTCTGTTCACTTTACCTGCACTGATTGTATAATGGGTCTTTTTCCACCTCTTCCATTTTTAGGAAAACGTTTGTCTTCAGAAAACCTCCATTCCCAGTTCTTCTGAAAACAAAAATTAAGAATTATTTAAAAGATTAAGAATTTTTAAAAATTCTTAATCTTTCCCACCCTAGAAGTGTGGGCTCATAACAGGAAGACCTCATAGTGACATGGGCAGAAGGCCCCAGGGGAGTTGGAGGTGCCCTCAGGAGGCCAGGGGAGTCCCAAAATCACACAGTAGCTCACGGTGCTGGGGAATCTCCTTTTCAGAGATGGGTGAGCCACCCTTCCACTCTTCCAGAGCTGCCCGGACAGAGAAAGGTAGGGGACGGGCCTTGAGACTCAGGAAAGCACATGCTAAACGGCACAGAAGCCCAAGGATTAGGGTGCTGCTTCCATCCAAGAAGAAAAACAAAACAAAACATAACCAAAAGCCAAAAAACTGAAATTCTCCTCCCAGCAGTCTCCGCGCGGTGGGAAGCAAGCCCGTTGGCCGAGAGAGCCGCCGTTCTCCTGGTTCCGCCCCACCGCGGTCCCGTCTTATTTCCGGAGGTGGGAGAGAAATGGCTCCTGAGACCCTTGCTGGGGATAGTTACTGAAAGGGGCACTTCTTTTTTTTACAGCCCATAAAGAGCACTTTCCCGTAAGGAGAAGCAGAATAACAAAAAAGACAAATTGTCAAAGGGCAAAATGTGCGGCGCATTTGGAAAGGCCCCCGGAGTGAAGGGAACACAAAGGGGATGACTTCTGCGAGGTTGAGGATTGATACTGGCCAAATCGATGCCTGAGACTTTTGGAGTTGAGAAGGAGATGCTAACCAAAGGACTAGGCTGGGTAGAGAACAGGAAGCAAGACGTTTAGTTAGAAGGAATGGCATAGGCAGAGACAGCCTTTCTCCACCATACAATGCAGATTTTTTATTTTATTTTGAGACAGGATCTCCGTCTGTTACCAAGGCTGGAGTGCAGTGGTGCCATCACGAGTCACTGCAGCAGCCTTGACCTCCCCCAGCTCAGGCGATTCTTCCACCTCAGTTCCCCGGGTAGCCGGGACTACAGGCGCGCGCCACTACAGCTGGCTATTTTTTTTTTTAATGTAGAGATATGGTCTCCCTGTGTTGCCCAGGCTGCTTTGGAACTCCTGGGGGCAAGTGATCCTCCTGCCTAGGCCTTCCAAAGTGTTGTGATTACAAACGTGAGTTACCTGTCTGGCCCAGGATCTGGAATTTTTGCTGTTAACACTCTAGGTAATCAGAGAGAGAGAGAGAGAGGGAGAGAGAGAGAGATTTCATGTATTTATTTATTTATTTTGTTGCTGAGGCCAAGATTTTGCCACGTTGCCTCAAGGTCGTCTCAAATTCCTGGCCTCAGCAGTCCTTCCCCATGGTCTCCCAAAGTGCTGGGATTACAGGCGTGAGCCACCAGGCCCGGCCCAGATTTCTGAATAATTAAGAAAGAATTCTTTTTCCCTCCCTCTATCCATAGGCAAGGGCTTCCTCTCTTCTGACAATCTTTCCTGCTACAAGCTCTCTGTTTAGCATGCCTAGGGAGTGGCACTGAGTGTTCAGGCTTTCTCTTTACTTTATTCAGCCCATCATCAAGTTTTTAGCTAGCTATATTATTAAAATTAATTCCCAATATTACTGCTAGTTTATGCCTTAAAATGTGCAAATGATAAACATAACAAAATGCTTGTAAGTACAAATATATCCTCAGGGGAATTTCAGTTTTGTTTTCTCATGGTGGGACCTAATTATCAAACTTTGTTCGTTGGAAACATCTGAAAGGTTTAAAAATCACATCGGGCCGGGCATGGTGGTTCATGCCTGTAATCCCAACACTTTCGGAGGCCGAGGCAGGCAGATCACTTGAGCTCAGGAGTTTGAGACCAGCCTGGGCAACATGGTGAAACCCCATCTCTACAACAACAACAAAAATACAAAAAATTAGCTGCTCGTGATGGCATGTGGTCCCAGCCACTCGGGAGGCTGAGGTGGGAAGATCACTTGAGCCCAGGAGGTGGAGGTTGCAGTGAGCCGAGATCATACCACTGCACTCCGGCCTGGGTGACAGAGTGAGACCCCATCTCAAAATAAAGCAAAACAAAACAAAAAACAGATTGCTGGGCCCTACCTGAAAAGTTTCTGATTTAGTAGGTTTAGGGTGAGGCTCAATAGTTTGCAATTTTAACAAATTTCCAGATGATGCTGCTGTTCTGATGACCACACTTTGAGAACTACTGGTCTAGCATACCTAATAATAATAGGTAGCATTTACTGAAGTTTCTGCAGTCTGTTAAAGGAGTGGTTGACTTAACATGCAATTCTTATCAATACCATAACAGATAGGGGATAATATTTCTATCTTATAGGAGGAAACCTGGCTGAGGATAATGACTGAGATTACTTACTGTGAGAGAAGGCTGCTGAAGTTTAGAAAAACACACCGATCCACCATCAGGCGGGCCACCGGCTTCACATTCTTCTTTTATCTAAAAAGTAAGCAGGAATAGAATGTTATGTGCTATGGTTTTAAAATACCTTTGCTAAACAGAGTGTTCTCTCGGGTAATGGTTTTGGGCAAATAATTTCACCTCTGCAAGTCTTAGTGTCCTCAAAATGGGGGACAGATTGGACTACTGTAGTTAGGCCATCAAGAGCCCTAACCTGTTACTATTTTCCCCCATTGGGTCCCATGTTTTGAACGATTTTTATTTTTATTTACTATTTTATTTTATTTTATTTTATTTTTATTTTATTTATTTTATTTTATTTTATTTTAGAGACACAGTCTCGCTCTGTCTCGCAGGCTGGAGTGCAGTGGTGCGATCTCGGCTCACTGCAAGCTCCGCCTCCTGGTTCATGCCATTCTCCTGCCTCAGCCTCCCCAGTAGCTGGGACTACAGGCACCTACCACCATGCTCAGCTAATTTTTTGTATATTTTAGTAGAGACCGGGTTTCACCGTGTTAGCCAGGATGGTCTCGATATCCTGACCTCATGATCCACCTACCTTGGCCTCCCAAAGTGGAACAATTTTTATTATATTAGCCAAAGACGTTTTTGTTAGCATAAGATAACCATGGTTGCCACCCTGAGTTGGTATTTCAGCCAAAAACAAAGAAACAAAGTTTTATTTAGCATGCACAAACTTAGGTCACTATGTGATTTCTCTTAGAACACTGAAATATTGAGAGTTGTTTATGAATGCCTAGAGGTTTGTAGACCACAGGCTCGACACAATAGAAGTGGTTTGTTTTCAAGGTTCTTTCTTGTAATACTAAATGCATCTGTAAGACTCAGTGCTGATGTAAGGTGTGGAAACTTGTACCACAGCAGTCATCATTGCCTTGACCAGTGCTTGAGTATGTGGGATAACACCTTCGATGCCTCTGTTTCTATACTTTTGCCAAGAGATGAAATAGGAATGAGAAGTTGAAATGGAGTTCAGGAAAATGAGGTTCTGTTTAATACCAACACACTGCTGTTCCTTTCATTATTAATGTCTGTTAATTGTGTGGGGCTCTTTCTATGATATTACATTCTCTGTATTTTTATATTTTCAAGTATTTCACTGTGGATAAATTTAACTTTCTCTCTTTTAAGATAGATAATGCTCTGTTTGCCATTGGATATGGCCTGTTGTTATTGCCAGCGGTAGTAGCCTAAGTATTGGTATTCCCATTTCATTCCTTGGCAAAAGTATAAAAACAGAAGCATTGAAGGTGTTATCCCACTGACTCAATACAAAATCCATACATTTTTCGTGTAAAATAATTCTTGCACTATCCTCAAAATGCAAGAGGAGTTGAGAAAAAAGACATATTTTTAAGGAAGAAATTGACTGTACTACATATCACGTATTTGAGATAACCATTTGCCCAAATAAGCATAATGGCCGCATTAAACAGGAAAACTGTGTTAGGCCCTTATAAAACAATCAAGGGCAGGGACCATCCATTTGTTCTTTTTTGCCTTCAAGACTTTAAAAGACTAGTAGACTACAAATGATAATATTACCTCATGTTATTGAGCCCTTATGAGTTGTTTTCAATAACATCATTCACAGACTGAGGCCTCCATCCCAGAGAGGTCTGTGCCACCATGTCACTAACTCCAACACAGTGACTGGGTCCTAATCAAGAACCCTTTATGAAATTGCTCACTGGCTCTTTTCTGGATCAGACCATAGCAAGTATCCTTGATAATTCACACCATTCAAAAGTGCTGGATGAGAAGTCTGAATACAATGCATCTCACTGTTGGAAATTTTCTATTCTAACTATTAATGTAGCAGACTACCTTCTTTTGATTATCAGGCAGACGTAAAATGCCATCAACAAAACAGAGTGCTTTTATGTGTTATCACTATCAATTGATATGCAAAGAAATAATTGAGATAAGGGTGTTACATCTTCTTGGGAACCCACTATGTGAAGGATATATCCTGTGAGGTGCTATGGACAGGTAACTAATACTTTCACAGACTAAATACAAATACTTTTACAAACGAAATGAAATCTTAATTATCTGCAGAGCAACATAGGCAAAATCTATATAGTTGTAGAATAAATGGCGAGGTAACCAAATTGGTATTGTTGATACCATTTTTAATATCCTTAATTGATTCACCTTGAGTATCGCCAGGCCGGCCTTGGTTGTAACCTTTTCCTTGTTCCCTCTTGTATTCCACTGGTCCCTGAAATCACCTTCTCCTTAACCCCTCCCCGATGAAAAACCAGCTAATTTTCTAGAAACCCTTCCATTCTAAATAGAAGAATACGTTTTATCATTCAGTGATAGAATTAGTCACTTCTCAAGACTTCCTCTTTATTTGGATTCCCAAACTTAATTCAGCTACTGATTGGTGTTTTAATTGATTGAATAAAAGAAGGGCATACTCTTACCAAAATTTAATTATACCATTTATTATTAGACTCACTATGTTATAATAAATTTCTTTTTTTATTTACTTAAGTATTGAAAAGTTATATTAGGCAAAATATGATCTAATAAATAATTCTACTAAAAGTATTACTGGTGGAGGGTGTCCAGGTTCTTGGCATTTTGAACGAAGAATTGGACAAAATGCACAAATAATGCAACAAAAGAAAAGCACAGATTTATTTAAAAGAAAGTACATGCCACAGAGTGGGAGCAGGCTTGAGCAAGCAGCTTATGAGCACTAGTTACAGAATTTTCTGAGGTTTAAATACCCTCTAGAGGTGTCCCATTGGTTACTTGGTGTATGCCCTATGCAAATGAAGAGGATGAAGTGAGCTTACAAGGTTATTTACTTGGTGTACACCCTATACAAATGAAGAGGATGTTTCCTGTCATAGCTGAAGTGAAGTTACAAAGTTACTTACTTGGGCATAGAAAGTTGGGGTTTTTTCCATTTGATTTAGTTCTAGGAAGTCCTTAGGCTCACTGCCTCCAGACCCTATTCTCCTGCCTCAATAGGATAACAGAGGAAAATTGCTAAATCAAAGAAATATTTACTGGTGGGAAACACACAGGATGTGAAATCTTTTTATGTGACCTTTCTTGTTAGTGCAACAAACATTTCCAGATACAGATATTCCCAGACCTTGGCTTCCACTAGTCCTTGGTGACAAGAACAACGTCTTCATCATTTAGGAAATGTTTGGGAATGAAAAGTGCAAGGATGTGTGTCACTGTTACCTCTAAGGTCGTTGTGAGGGTAGATGAGAAAATGTGTGTCAAGCATTTAGTGTAGTGCCTGGAATATAGTAAACCAATGAATAAATGTCAGATGTATTAGCTACACAGCCCGTGACAAGTTACTCAGCTTTCTTATCTATAAAATTGAGGTACTAATACCAGCCTGGCAGGGTTGTCATGACATTAGTAATGATTTATAATAAACTGTCAAAAACTGGCCCTGGTACCTAATATGTATCTAATAAGCAATTTAAAATAATTTAATAATACATCTTATTTACCATTTTAAAAGTAAGATGATTAGATGGGTTAGCATTTCCAACTTTATAGCTGAATAACCATGAAGCTTTGTAATACCTAATAAACACAGTACCTCTTTTCCACAACGAAGTGTTCTCATGTGTCACAAAGCTGGTCAAAGACTGAGTCTCTGATGGGCCATTTAGTGACTAATGAATAAGAGGTTAAAAAATGTAATGAATAAGCAAGTCCAAGTAGGCCTACATGGTAAAGAGGAGTCCGAACAGGACTTACACATAAATCAAGATTACGGTCTGATAAGGATCAGGCTCCAAGTGAAATCACCACATAGACTTTGAAGTGGTTTTATAGAGAAGAGTAAGAATGAGGGCTTCTGTGGGTCCACTGTAGGAGTTTAGTGTATAACACTGTGATGACATGTAAGATTGATGTTAGGAAGTTTTGAATATACTCAAGAGTTTAGAACCAATTAGAAGATATAAGCAAAGCACAGCTGCTATAATATGATTGGATCCAGACAGTATTAAAACTAGATTGGTGGTATATCACTAGAAGAGTGAGAAAATGGTGCAGATTTCATTTGAGTTTTACTTTTAACCCTTATGAGATAATAATAATAATAATAAATATAACAATCAATCTTCTTGAGTGATTAATATGTCCAAAGGTCACTTATTTTACAATTATTCATTTAACTGATATTTCTTAAGCACCAAGTATGTGTTAACAGACATTACTCTAATTGAGAATAGGATAGATAACAAGTCAGACAAGATTCCTGCTGTTATTTGGCATATTTTCTTTTTTTAAAATTTATTTTATTTTATTTTTTATTATTATTATACTTTAAGTTCTAGAGTACATGTGGATAACATGCAGTTTTGTTACATATGTATACTTGTGCCATGTTGGTGTGCTGCACCCATCAACTCGTCAGCACCCATCAACTCGTCCTTAACATCCGGTATAACTCCCAGTGCAATCCCTCCCCCCTCCCCCCTCCCCATGATAGGCCCCGGTGTGTGATGTTCCCCTTCACTAGTCCAAGTGATCTCATTGTTCATTTCCCACTTATAACTGAGAACATGCGGTGTTTGGTTTTCTGTTCTTGCAATAGTTTACTGAGAATGATGGTTTCCAGCTGCATCCATGTCCCTACAAAGGACACAAACTCATCCTTTTTTATGGCTGCATAGTATTCCATGGCGTATATGTGCCACATTTTCTTAATCCAGTCTGTCACTGATGGACATTTGGGTTAATTCCAAGTCTTTGCTATTGTGTATAGTGTTGCAATAAACATACGTGTGCATGTGTCTTTATAGCAGCATGATTTATAATCCTTTGGGTATATACCCAGTAATGGGATGGCTGGGTCATATGGTACTTCTAGTTCTAGATCCTTGAGGAATTGCCATACTGTTTTCCATAATGGTTGAACTAGTGTAAAAGTGTTCCTATTTCTCCACATCCTCTCCAGCACCTGTTGTTTCCTGACTTTTTAATGATTGCAATTCTAACTGGTGTGAGATGGTATCTCATTGTGGTTTTGATTTGCATTTCTCTGATGGCCAGTGATGATGAGCATTTTTTCATGTGTCTGTTGGCTGTATGCATGTCTTCTTTTGAGAAATCTCTGTTCATATCCCTTGACCACTATTTGATGGGGTTGTTTTTTTCTTGTAAATTTGTTTGAGTTCTTTGTAGGTTCTGGATATTAGCCTTTGTCAGATGAGTAGATTGCAAAAAATTTCTCCCGTTCTGTAGGTTGCCTGTTCACTCTGATGGTAGTTTCTTTTGCTGTGCAGAAGCTCTTTATTTTAATTAGATCCCATTTGTCAATTTTGGCTTTTGTTGCCGTTGCTTTTGGTGTTTTAGACATGAAGTCCTTGCCCATGCCTCTGTCCTGAATGGTATTCCCTAGGTTTTCTTCTAGGGTTTTTATGGTATTAGATCTAACATTTAAGTCTCTAATCCATCTTGAATTAATTTTCATATAAGGAGTAAGGAAAGGATCCAGTTTCAGCTTTCTACTTATGGCTAGCCAATTTTCCCAGCACCATTTATTAAATAGGGAATCCTTTCCCCATTTCTTGTTTTTGTCAGGTTTGTCAAAGATCAGATGGCTATAGATGTGTGGTATTATTTCTGAGGGCTCTGTTCTGTTCCATCGGTCTATATCTCTGTTTTGGTACCAGTACCATGCTGTTTTGGTTACTGTAGCCTTGTAGTATAGTTTGAAGTCAGGTAGCGTGATGCCTCCAGCTTTGTTCTTTTGACTTAGGATTATCTTGGCAATGCGGGCTCTTTTTTGGTTCCATATGAACTTTAAAGCAGTTTTTTCCAATTCTGTGAAGAAAGTCATCGGTAGCTTGATGGGGATGGCATTGAATCTATAAATTACCTTGGGCAGTATGGCCATTTTCACGATATTGATTCTTCCTATCCATGAGCATGGTATGTTCTTCCATTTGTTTGTGTCCTCTTTTATTTCACTGAGCAGTGGTTTGTAGTTCTCCTTGAAGAGGTCCTTCACATCCCTTGTAAATTGGATTCCTGGGTATTTTATTCTCTTTGAAGCTATTGTGAATGGAAGTTCATTCATGATTTGGCTCTCTGTTTGTCTGTTACTGGTATATAAAAATGCTTGTGATTTTTGCACATTAGTTTTGTATCCTCAGACTTTGCTGAAGTTGCTTATCAGATTAAGGAGCTTTGGGGCTGAGATGATGGGGTTTTCTAAACATACAATCATGTCATCTGCAAACAGGGACAATTTGACTTCTTCTTTTCCTAACTGAATACCTTCTATTTCTTTCTCTTGCCTGATTGCCCTAGCCAGAACTTCCAACACTGTTAAATAGGAGTGGTGAGAGAGGGCATCCCAGTCTTGTGCCAATTTTCAAAGGGAATGCTTCCAGTTTTTGCCCATTCAGTATGATATTGGCTGTGGGTTTGTCATAAATAGCTCTTATGATTTTGAGATACGTTCCATCAATACCGAATTTATTGAGAGGTTTTAGCATGAAGGGGTGTTGAATTTCGTCAGAGGCCATTTCTGCATCTATTGAGATAATCATGTGGTTTTTGTCTTTGGTTCTGTTTATATGCTGGATTGCGTTTATTGATTTGCATATGTTGAACCAGCCTTGCATCCTAGGGATGAAGCCCACTTGATCATGGTGGATAAGCTTTTTGATGTGCTGCTGGATTCGGTTTGCCAGTATTTTATTGAGGATTTTTGCATCGATGGTCATCAGGGATATTGGTCTAAAATTCTCTTTTTTGTTGTGTCTCTGCCAGGCATTGGTTTCAGGATGATGTTGGCCTCATAAAATGAGTTAGGGAGGATTCCCTCTTTTTCTATTGATTGGAATAGTTTCAGGAGAAATGGTACCAGCTCCTCCTTGTACCTCTGGTAGAATTCAGCTGTGAATCCATCTGGTCCTGGACTTTTTTTCGTTGGTAGGCTATTAATTATTGCCTCAGTTTCAGAGCCTGCTCTTGGTCTCTTCAGGGATTCAACTTCTTCCTGGTTTAGTCTTGGGAGAATGTAAGTGTCCAGGAAGTTATCCGTTTCTTCTAGATTTTCTAGTTTATTTGCGTAGAGGTGTTTATAGTATTCTCTGATGGTAGTTTGTATTTCTGTGGGGTCGGTGGTGATATCCCCTTTATCATTTTTTATTGCATCTATTTGATTCTTCTCTCTTTTATTCTTTCATAGTATTGCTAGCGGTCTATCAATTTTGTTGATCCTTTCAAAAAACCAACTCCTGGATTCATTGATTTTTTGGAAGGTTTTTTGTGTCTCTATCTCCTTCAGTTCTGCTCTGATCTTAGTTATTTCTTGCCTTTTGCTAGCTTTTGAATGTGTTTGCTCTTGCTTCTCTAGTTCCTTTAATTGTGATGTTAGAGTGTCAATTTTAGATCTTTCCTGCTTTCTCTTGTGGGCATTTAGTGCTATAAATTTCCCCTACACACTGCTTTAAATGTGTCCCAGAGATTCTGGTATGTTGTATCTTTGTTCTCATTTGTTTAAAAGAACATCTTTTTTCTGCCTTCATTTCATTATGTACCCAGTAGTCATTCAGGAGCAGGTTGTTCAGTTTCCATGTAGTTGAGTAGTTTTGATTGAGTTTCTTAGTCCTGAGTTCTAGTTTGATTGCAGTGTGGTCTGAGAGACAGTTTGTTACAATTTCTGTTCTTGTACATTTGCTGAGGAGTGCTTTACTTCCAATTATGTGGTCAATTTTGAAATAAGTGTGATGTGGTGCTGAGAAGAATGTATATTCTGTTGAATTGGGGTGGAGAGTTCTGTAGATGTCTATTAGGTCCGCTTGGTGCAGAGATGAGTTCAATTCCTGGATATCCTTGTTAACTTTCTGTCTCGTTGATCTGTCTAATGTTGACAGAGGGGTGTTGAAGTCTCCCATTATTATTGTATGGGAGTCTAAGTCTCTTTGTAAGTCTCTAAGGACTTGGTTTAGGAATCTGGGTGCTCCTGTATTGGGTGCATATATATTTAGGATAGTTAGCTCTTCCTGTTGAATGGATCCCTTTACCATTATGTAATGGCCTTCTTTGTCTCTTTTGATCTTTGATGGTTTAAAGTCTGTTTTATTAGAGACTAGGATTGCAACCCCTGCTTTTTTTGTTCTCCATTTGCTTGGTAGATCTTCCTCCATCCCTTTATTTTGAGCCTATGTATGTCTCTGCATGTGAGATGAGTCTCCTGAGTACAGCAAACTGATGGATCTTGACTCTTTATCCAATTTGCCAGTCTGTGTCTTTTAATTGGAGCATTTAGTCCATTTACATTTAAGGTTAATATTGTTATGTGTGAACTTGATCCTGTCATTGTGATATTAACTGGTTATTTTGCTCGTTAGTTGATGCAGTTTCTTCCTAGCATCAATGGTCTTTACATTTTGACCTGTTTTTGCAATGGCTGGTACCAGTTGTTTCTTTCCATGTTTAGTGCTTCCTTCTGAGTCTCTTGTAGGGCAGGCCTGGTGGTGACAAAATCTCTAAGCATTTGCTTATCTGTAAAGGATTTTATTTCTCCTTTACTTATGAAACTTAGTTTGGCTGGATATGAAATTCTGGGTTGAAAATTCTTTTCTTTAAGAATGTTGAATATTGGCCCCCACTCTCTTCTGGCTTGGAGAGTTTCTGCCAAGAGATCTGCTGTTAGTCTGATGGCTTCCCTTCCCTTTGTGGGTAACCCGACCTTTCTCTGTGGCTGCCCTTTACAGTTTTTTCTTCATTTCAACTTTGGTGAATCTGACAATTATGTCTTGGAGTTGCTCTTCTCGAAGAGTATCTTTGTGGCATTCTCTGTATTTCCTGAATTTGAATTTTGGCCTGCCGTACTAGGTTGGGGAAGTTCTCCTGGATGATATCCTGAAGAGTGTTTTCCGACTTGGTTCCATTTTCACCCTTACTTTCAGGCACCCCAATCATAGATTTGGTCTTTTAACATAATCCCATACTTCTTGAAGGCTTTGTTCATTTCTTTTTCCTCTTTTTTCTTTAGACTTCTCTTCTCACTTCATTTCATTCATTTGATCCTCAATCGCTGATACTCTTTCTTCCAGTTGATCGAGTCGGTTACTGAAGCTTGTGCATTTGTCACGTATTTCTCGTGTCATGGTTTTCATCTCTGTCAGTTCGTTTATGGACTTCTCTGCTTTGATTATTCTAGTTATCCATTCTTCCATTCTTTTTTCAAGATTTTTAGTTTCTTTGCGCTGGGTACGTAATTCCTCCTTTAGCTCTGAGAAGTTTGATGGACTGAAGCCTTCTTCTCTCAAGTCGTCAAAGTCATTCTCCATCCAGCTTTGATCCATTACTGGCAATGAGCTGCGTTCCTTTGGAGCGGGAGATGCGCTCTTAGTTTTTGAATTTCCATTTTTTCTGCCCTGCTTTTTCCTCATCTTTGTGGTTTTATTTGCCTTTGGTCTTTGACTATGGTGACGTACTGATGGGGTTTTGATGTGGGTGTCCTTCCTGTTAGTTTTCCTTCTAACAGTCAGGACCCTCAGTTGTAGGTCAATTGGAGATTGCTTGAGGTCCACTCCAGACCCTGTTTGCCTGGGTATCAGCAGCAGAGGCTGCAGACGTTAGAATATTGCTGAACAGCGAGTGTACCTGTCTGATTCTTGCTTTGGAAGCTTCGTCTCAGGGGTGTACCCCGCTGTGTGAGGTGTGGGGTGTCGGTCTGCCCCTAGTGGGGGATGTCTCCCAGTTAGGCTACTCAGGGGTCAGAGACCCACTTGAGCAGGCATTCTGTCCGTTCTCAGATCTCAGCCTCCATGTTGGGAGATCCACTGCTCTCTTCAAAGCTGTCAGACGGGATCGTTTGCATCTGCAGAGGTTTCTGCTGCTTTTTGTTTGTTTGTTTGTTTAGCTGTGTCCTGTCCCCAGAGGTGGAGTCTACAGAGACAGGCAGGCCTCCTTGAGCTGCTGTGGGCTCCACCCAGTTTGAGCTTCCCAGAGACTTTGTTTACCTACTTAAGCCTCAGCAATGGCAGGCACCCCTCCCCCAGCTTCGCTGCTGCCTTGCCTTTAGATAGCATACTGCTGTGCTAGCAATGAGGGAGGTTCCGCAGGCGTGGGACCCTCTCGGCCAGGTGTGGGATATAATCTCCTGGTGTGCCGTTTGCTAAGACCCTTGGTAAAGCGCAGTATTGGGGTGGGAGTTACCCAATTTTCCAGGTGTTGTGTGTCTCAGTTCCCCTGGCTAGGAAAAGGGATTCCCTTCCCCCTTGAGAGGTGAGGCGATGGCTCACCCTGCTTCAGCTCTCGCTGGTCGGGCTGCAGCAGCTGACCAGCACTGATTGTCTGGCACTCCCTAGTGAGATGAACCCAGTACCTCAGTTGAAAATGCAGAAATCACCTGTCTTCTGTTTTGCTGGCGCTGGGAGCTGGAGACTGGAGCTGTTCCTATTCGGCCATCTTGCCAAAAATATCTCTATTTGGCATATTTTCTATTGGATTTCATGGGTTATCATATATAAGTCTTCCAACAATGTCTTATAAGTATTATTAAAATTGTTATAGGTAAGGAAACCTGAGGAACAGACAAGTTAAATAACTTTCTAAAACTCACAAAGCCAGCAAGTCAGGAAATAAATCCAGGTTCTCTGACTCCAAGGTCACTGTTTTAGTCAGTCTGGGTACTAAAACAAAGTACCATAGCCTAGGTGGCTTATAAACAACAGATATTTATTTAATATATAATTAATTTAATTAATTTAATATTTATTTATTAAATATTAATATAATATTTATGGAGGCTGGAAGTTTGAGATCAGAATGCCAGCATGGTGGAGTTCTGATGAGGGCCTTCTTCCAGGTTGCAGACTGCCAACTTCTTATTGTAGCCTCACATGGGAGAAAGAAAGGGAGCTAGCTCTCTGGCCTCTTCTTATAAGGGCACTAATTCCATTCAGGAGAGCTCCACCTTCATTACTTAATTACCTCCCAAAGATCCCACCTCCGAATATCATCACACTGTGGAATAGATTTCCACATATGAATTTTAGGGGTATATAACATGTAGATCATTGCAAAGGCCTTTGGATATTAACCAATAATATAACCAATAATTGGATATTATCCAGTAACATGGATATTAGTTCAGTGCTGCAATAGTCCAACTTTTATAAACCCAATTAAGGATATCAATAAATGTAACCAAGTTAATATTATAAGTCAGAGACTTTTACAACTTTCCATAAATTTCAAGTGAAAGAATTTTTAGAGCCCAATTTTCACAACATTGTTTGAGTTCCTCAAGAACCAACTAATAAAATATCCTAGCACACATTCGTCATAACAAATGTCGGTTGTAATTGGAAATCCACATTAAATCTGAATATTCCCCAATAGTTTAAAAAGTAATTACAAATATTCTTTTCTATCTACATGTATTTATTTATGTATTAGCCCATTCCCGGCAGATTTTATTTCATTCTTTCACAGTAAACAAACTCGGGGAATTTTTACTGTTTTACTGTAGTTCAAATCCAGTAAGTTTTACTGTAGTTTTCATGTTAACAATTTATATGGGCTAAAAAAGTTTTACTGTAGTTTTTATGTTAATGGTTTATATGGGTTAAAATTTGCACCCTCATTCTTAATTTTGTAGTAATCTGTAGTCACCATATGAAAGAAAATAAAGTTACTTTTGGGGAAATTACATGAATAAGGTCAAATGAGATCTGCAACTGTGGGATACAGTTTTGTCAACATTTTAAAAGGCCAACCAGGCTTTGGTCATTGTACATTGATATGATATAGGCCTATGCTTTTGTTATATTTGTTTCAGAGTTCTGTATTAATTATGAAATAATGGCTTATTCTGAGAAGAAATGATTATATTTGATTTTGAGAATTTTGCATTTGAGCTGATAAAATAAGATACACCGGAAAGAAGTGAAAACATGAAAATTAAGCTTCAGTGAAAGTATAGGAAAGTTTTAAATATTTTTATAATGAATAGATTATATATCACATGAATATATTATATATTCCTCCTTGACCTCATTCCTGAAATCTCACCCAATCTTTGACCTTCCCTGGCAAAGATCAAAATTGAGAAAAAGATCAGGAGTGGGGTAAGTCTCAGGAATAAAATAAGAGGGCAGCTGATGTTCACATTGCTTGGTAATTAAAAATAATAAAGACTTTTTAAAGCAGTGTTAATGTGTCACCAAGGTCATTAAATCAGTTTGGAATCTGGCAGCATTTGTGCACACGAGTAACCAGACTCCCTATCGCAAGCCCTCATGTAATTTTGAAGTGGGTCATAGAGTCTAGGGAGTTCTGGAAAAACTTTTTTCCAATGTGAGCTCTTTTCTCTATAGGTACTATTCTTTGACAAGCCAGGCCAGATAGTCTGGATTAGTCCCTGCTTATGTAATGCAGGCTGCTACTTTTAAAACACGCTTTCATTCATTTTTAAAAGAAATGCATGCTTATTAATCACAGTTTGGAAATACCAGAAATTACAAAGAAGAAAAAATAGCCCATAGCTTCACCATCCAATACCTTATGCAAATTTAGAAGTATTTTCTAAATCTTGTTTTACTTTGTAAAGTTAAAAAAGACACTTGAAATCATATTGATGTATAATTATGAATGCTGGATTTTTTACTAAACATTGTAAGTATTTTACTATGTTGTTAGACACATAAATATTAACTTTCATGTATTTAAAAAATTAAATAAATTTTTTAAACATCAAACTTAAACTACTGCATAGTATTCCAGAGTTTATTTAATTATTGCCCTTTGACAGTTACTTAGATTTTTTTGTTTTTAATACTGCAAACATGCTACACTGGATATCCTTTTATATTCTTCTTTGTGTACATCCATATATAATTCTCTGAGAGAGTTCTAGAAATGGAATTCCTACTCGAAGGGTATATACATTTATATTTTGTTATATATTGCCAAATTGTCCTCCAAAAAGGCTGGGCTAATTTAAATTACTCCCAACAGTGTTTTATTGTTTGCTTGTTTGTTTTGAGATAGGGTCTCATTCTGTTGCCCATGCTACAGTGTAGTGGCACAATCATAGCTCACTGTAACCTGGGACTCCTGGGCTCAAGCAGTCCTCTCAGTGGGATCTTGCTATGTTGTCTAGGCTAGTCGTGAACTCCTGGCCTCAATGGATCCTCCTGCCTCAGCCTCAGTGGGATTACAGGCATGAGCCACTGTGCCTGGCTGTGTTTTATTGTTTTAATTTGCATTTCCTTATTGGTGCAACTGAGCATCTTTTCATCTGTTTATTTTTACTTTTTCTTTTGTGAATTGTTCTTCCTATCCTCTAGTTTTTCACTGGGCTATTTATTGACTTGTAGGAGCTCTTTATATTCTGGGAGAGAGAGAAATGACAGTGTCAGATAGGAGCTGGTCCAGTTGTTTTCTACTTAAACAGTAACAGAGAACACCAACATCAGACAAGGTTATTCTGTAACTGTGATAAAGTAAGACAAAAATATGACCACTCTGTAATTATGTCTGAGCAAAGATAAAAACAAGAACACTGTGCAAATCACAAAAATGACCATAAAAAATGAGGGCCTAATGCTGTTTTACCTATTTACAACTTTAGCTCCATTGGATACCTCCTAGATAATAATTAAGATATGCAATCATGGAATTGCTTCACTTTCTGAAAGACTCACCTCAACATTTAACACAAGCCCAAACCAGAAAACAATCCCCCTCTTAATTTCCTCTTACTGAGATATCTCACCTGTTCCCCTGGCACACAATCTCTTTTTGCAACAAGTAGTAGATCCAACATGCCTACAGGTATGTTTTCTGGTATCTGTGGACTTCTGGATGTTAATCCTTTGCTCTGATGCTTAATACAGATATTTTCTCCTGGCCTTTCTTTTGTCTCTTAACTTTGTTTATGGTATCTCTGTTACTGCCACGTTTCTAATTTTATGTTGTCAATTTTATCAGTCTTCTCCTTTATGGCTTCTTTAGCTTTGTGACTTGTTCCCACCTTAGATTATAAATAGTATTATCCCATATTTTCTTTTAATATTTTTACAATCAAAAATGTTTAGCTCTTTAATTCATCTGGACTTTACTTTTGTGTGCAGGTAAGGAAGATCGAAGTTTTTTTCTAAATCTAGGACACTTCATTCAGGACTTAATTCACACCCATCGCTTTCTCTGGGCGGCTTTCCTTGACCCTCTCCCACCACCTCAACAATCTGAGTTAGGCGTCCTTGCGTTTTATTCCCATAGCACACATCGCAACAGTCATCACTTAGAATAGTTTGCTTGAGAGCAAGAGCAGTGTTTTATTTATAATTGTATCTCCGTGTCCAGTAGGTTGCCTGCACAGTAGGAGTTTAATCAATATCTATCGATTGACTGTCCTCACTTCGTCTCCTTGAGAGCAGGGGCTAGATCGTATTTGGTGGGCCTCTACCGGGTAGATATGAAATTGAAATAAACCAGAGATTCAGTCCCCGTACTGTTGCCATGGCAATGCGGCGGATTCTTCAGGTCTGTAACGTCAGTTGTGCACTACAATTGGCTAAGAAATCGAACGCTTGTCTCACTCCCCTTCACAATTTTCTCCCCGGCTGCTACACTTAAAACTAAAATTACGTAAACGGAAGGAATAATTTCCGTGCAGTTTCGCCAAAGCCCCTTTCCTGGATTCTGGCTCCTTCTTCTTGCCCCACGGCTGAGGGGATGCAAGCAGTGACTCCTGTCCTCGGGTACCTTACAGACCCCTGGGGCTAGCTTAAAAGGTGCTGGAGAGTGACTGGGCGCCTGGAGTGGGTAGAAGCAGAAAGCTTCTATCTCATGGCGCACCCCTTTCCCGCACCCTGACGACTGGCTAGGTCGGCCCTGCCCTGTGCTCGGAGAGCGGACACCGGGCGCACCAGCCGTGTGCTAATGATTGGTGCATGCGCACCTTTCTAGGAAGACTGCTAGGAGACTGGAGGCTGGGCTGTGGCCTGTGGGAAATGTAGTCTCAAGGCGTCCTGTGTCCTGGAGCTTGAGAGGCGGCTCTGCCTCAAAATGTTGACTCAGTCATTGACCGCTGAGGGAAAAGACTGCCCTGCTTCTTATTACTGAAACGTAAACGAATGAGAAATGGGTGAGAGACTATAGATAATCTGGGGTAGAATTTGGTAGCCTCCTAATTTTCACCCTCCTGAAGAACTGACCCTACTCTCCTTCCGTCTCTTTCCTCAAAACTGTTCCAGAATCTGGCTGGGCGTTACATTCTTTCTTTCCTGGATCCCTGTAGAAATTGAATTTCTAATTGAGTGATGACCTGCCTCATGGCAAATGAAAAGAGCAGAGGCCTTGGCCTTAGTGTGGTGGTGTGTAGGTGGGAAAGTGGGGGGGAGGAGATGTGTCAGGTTTTTCTTTCTGTCTTTTTGTTTGTTTGTTTCCTTGAGAGTGCAAACTGGAAAGCCCAAACATGTAAAGGTGCCCAGAACAGTGCTCGGTGCAAAATAGACAGGAGGTATATGATGTTTGTTGAACTTAATATGATAAAGGGCTTTGAGAGGAAAATGATTGCCCACTGTGGGACAGGGACTTGGGAGGGAGAATATATGGTATGAGTCAGAGGATCTGTGGTCCTGGCACATGGCTTGACCGTCCACAGTACATCTTGGTCAGCTGCTTCATTTCACAGAAAACTGAGATAAAAGGGCCCTGCCTGCCCAAGGTCCACCACTACACAGCAACAGCATTGAAACTAGAACCCAGGGCTCCCCTCCCATGGTAAACCTCCAGATCAGACAATGAAGTGTGGAGATCAGCTTCTCACACCTCTGAGGGTAAATAAAGGCTAGGAAGGCAGTGTCAAGGAAAGATGATGCCAGAATCTGGCCTTTCTTCTAAGACAGATTGAGGTCTCCTCCTCTTCAGTAATGTGTTCTGTAGGTTAGCTAAACAAAGAGAGCTTACCCTTCCTGTGAATCTCAGAAAGGGAGGAATAACTATTTGAATTGCCAATGACAAGGAGCATGGAACCCAGGAAACTTAAAGTAAACATTCAACTGTATCCTAAAATCCATGATTCCTCCCATTTCTCTTCCTCCTCCTCCTCTTCCTCCTCCTCCTCCTCCTTCTTCTTCTTCTTCCTCCTTCTACTCCTTCTCCTTCTTCTTCTTCTTTCAAATCCATAAAGTGATAGAAGTTTATTAAGAAAGTAAAGGGAGCCTGTAATCCCAGGACTTTGGGAGGCCAAGGCGGGCAGATCACGAGGCCAGGAGATGGAGACCATCCTGGCTGACACGGTGAAACCCCATCTCTACTAAAAATACAAAAAATTAGCCTGGCGTGGTGGTGGGCACCTTTAGTCCTGGCTACTCAGGAGGCTGAGACAAGAGAGTGGTGTGAACCCAGGAGGTAGAGCTTGCAGTGAGCCGAGATCGCACCACTGCACTCCAGCCTGGGTGACAGAGTGAGACTCCGTCTCAAAAAGCAAAACAAAAAAAAAAAGTAAAAGGAAAAAATAATGGATACTTCATAGGCAGAGCAGCCCTCCTCTTCTTAATGATAGTTATCATCAGATCTAAAGTAGCCTCTGGAATGATGGAGTTAGAAGATTTCATTCTTTCTTTCCTGGATCCCTTTAGAAATTGAATTCCTAATTGAGTGATGACCAGCCTCATGGCAAATGGAAAGAACAGAGGCCTTGGCCTTAGAAAAGCCTAGATTCAAGTCCTAATTCTGTAATTAAACTCTATAATTAAAACTAACATGATCAAATTACTTCTCTATCTGTTTTCTATCTGTTAAAAGGGGTAATAGTACTTACTTCGTAAGGCTGTGGTAGAAAACAAATGAAACAAATGAAATTTTTACTGGAGTTAAGCACCTACCACAAGGTAAAAGGGACATTGGTTTCACTCAGGTCCCCAAAAGTACCTGAATTGCAATTGAGGAACTAAAAAAGTAAGAGCACAAATAGACACTTTTAGAGGAAGTTCTGGGCAACATCTTTCTCCCTGACAGGATAGTCTGCAGGAGTATATGATAGGAATTTGGAATGCTAGCACCTAGACTGAGATGCTGTTTAATTTCCACAGAGCTCCTCTATGTACCAGGGTACACTTCTGAAAATCTGTATCTCTTTTCTTAGAAGCTGGCTCTCTCCTGGCCTATAGTTGTAATCTGAGCTACATAATGCCTTCAGGGCCAGACATTGGAGTCGGAAGGGTACTCTGTGGTAAAACTCAGGAATATTCCCCCTGGAATCAGGAGTTCAACCTATGAGAACTCTTTTGGCTCTAAGATTTCCTACCGTAGCTTTTTTTGAATGAACTGTGACTCAATTCTAGAAGCTGTACCTTAAGGGGTTGCGTTGGGAGCAAGCTCCCCAAAATCCGGCCATAAACTGGCCCCAAAACTGGCCATGAACAAAATCTCTGCAGCACTGTAGCATGTTCATAATGGCCATAACGCCCAAGCTGGAAGGTTGTGGGTTTACCGGAATGAGGGCAAGGAACACCTGGCCTGCCCAGGGTGGAAAACCACTTAAAGGCATTCTTAAGCCACAAACAATAGCTTGAGCAATTTATGCCTTAAGGACATGCTCCTGCTGCAGTTAACTAGCCCAACCTATTCATTTAATTTGGCCCATCCCTTAGTTTCCCATAAGGGATACTTTTAGTTAATTTAATATCTATAGAAACAATGCTAATGACTGGTTTGCTGTTAATAAATATGTGGGTAAATCTCTGTTCGGGGCTCTCAGCTCTGAAGGCTGTGAGACCCCTGATTACCCACTTCACACCTCTGTATTTCTGTGTGTGCGTGTCTTTCATTCCTCTAGCGCTGCTGGGTTAGGGTCTTCCTGACGGAGCTGGTCTCGGCAGGTTGAGGCCAGAACCACACTCAGAAACAGATCCTGGAGTTCCAAGAGTTTGCATCTGTAAGAGTCTTGGAAGTTCACAAAGTAGGTGAGATAGGGCACTTGGGTGATCAGGGAGATAGGGAGTTTAGAAGGGCAGAGCTGGAGAGAAGGAATGGGGCTCATTGCCTGTGTTTATAAGGAAACACACAAAAATTCGGTATACAGAATACTGGTAGGTGGTTTTTGAGAATTATCTGCCAGAAAACAAAGTAGTGAACAGTGAGGAAGGAGTTTATGATGGGGCTAGCATCCCTTCTTTGTCTTCGGAAGATTTATATTTCCTTTGGACCCGTAATCCTTTGCAAGACAGGTTAGTGATTCTTTCCTGAGGTTCCATAGCTCCGAATACTTATCTGCCTCTTTGCTTGAAGTTATAAACTATGGTAGGACAGCAGAGGTCATGATAGTAAAGGATGAAACTGGAAGTAGAAGCCAGGGCAACAAAGTCGAGTAGAGATTGCAAGGTCCTTCAGCTAACTCTCTGTACTGTGTATCTCAATGGATCCTAGGCTTTAGGCCAGAATCTTTCAGAAATTTCTTTAATGTCACTAACAACGCCTGAAAACAGGACTTTGCCCTCTTCCCCTTCCTCTTGTTTCTTAGGGTTATGCAAAATTTAACTCAGTTTAACAAGAAGTCTTAATCCTGAATGCTATAGGAACAAGAAATGGTCTTCTGCTTGCAATCTAGAAACAGGACCAGGAAGTCCTTCTGATGGGGTTGGTTGGCATCACTGAGTCCACAGTAGAGAAAACTGATACCTAACCTGAAGAACTGCCCTAAAAAGAGGGGTTACAGCATCTGCATCCCAGATTGCGGGAACAGAGACAGCCCAGGTAAACGAAGGGAAACGTTTCAGTAGGTTAATCCCAATATAGATGAATGGGGCAGAGAATAGTTTATCACTTCTATCCCTCTGTATCCACCCAAAACTTCTTAATCTCACCTTCTGAGGCAAATTCAGGTTGGGACAACCCTAAGTCTCAATGTTCTCAAGGCCCACCAAGAGAAGCTCTCAAAAGCAAAATACCTTTCTAAACTAAAATTTATGGAAAATAGATTCAGATTTCAAGTTAATGATGAAAAAATACACTTTAGCTTTCATTTTTCTAGGGTTGTTAGTAGTACTACCTTTGGGAAGATAGAATAGTAATGAGGAAAATCAAGATGTTACTAGTTTCTAGTGACTTTCTTCTTTTCTGAATCATCTACCTTCCTAGTTTTCCTCTCTTCCCACTGACAATAATTCTAGAGACTGGAATATGACATCCCCAGATGGCATTTTCTTACAGTCAAATCCTAAGTAAGTTTTAATTATCTTTGTTTCTATTGAAAAAAACAGTATAAGTTCATGATTCAAAAATCATAAGGCTGAAGAATGGGGACTGCCATGAAATGTCATGATAAAATTTGACAAAAAGCTTTGATGGTGTGAGGCTATGGGAGGTGATTTTCTGACAGTTTGGAGTGTGTGTTTGCTTGCAAATGTGCATTTCTGGAGTATGATCTCAGAAGGGTGCTAAAAGAGGAGATACGCTCAGACATATACCCATTTTGTGATGCTGAGTTTTTAAGTCATCATCACACTGAAAAAGTTTTACAGTAAACTTTTTCTTTAAAAGGCCGGTCAGTAAATATTCATTACTTTGCTGGCCACCTGGTCACTGTCACAACTACTCAAACCTGCCATTGTAGCACAAAAACAGCCAGAGACAAAATGTAAACAATTGAGCATGGATATTGAAATATGAATTTCATACAATTTTATGTATCATAAAATATTATTTTGATTTTTTTCAACCATTAAAAAATGTAAAACTATTCTTATACAAAAATAGGCAGCAGGCTGAGTTAGCTTAAGAGTTTTTCTAAGTCTACAAAATTTCATTGTGCATTTGGGAAGAAACAGGGTGTGGGTAGTGGTGTCAAATGTCAGCATTTACAAGGGGAGAGAAGGCTGGATATTCCAAGTGAATATCCAACTTAAATATAGGACAAAATCAGACATTGTGGCCCCTCTTGATTAACAGAATATATGCACTAAGAATAAAGACAAATACTACTAAAAGACATTGTAAGTACTAAAAGACATGGTAAGTATACTCTATGATATTTGCATAATGACAACATTACCTAATGACACATTTCTCAAAACTTTTCCCCATTGTTAAACAACACATGGCTATATTGTGGTGATAGTTTCCTCCCATATGAAAGTCTCTTTGGCTCTTTTTCTTACTTCCTAGGAGATATCCTTAACTTTATTTTCCAACTATTCTATTGAGATTTCCATTTCTCTTATCATGTTTAATTCTAAGAACTCTTTTTTGTTTGTTTTATAAATATCATTTGTATAGCATCCTGTACTTGTTTTGTGGATGCAATTTATCTCTCTGAGTATCTTTCAGTTTTGACTTTTGTTTTCTTCTCTCTGCATATTCTCTGTTTCCTACAAAGTGCTTTTTTTTTTTTCTATTAGTTTGGTTTGGTCTTTATCTTTTATATTGGAAGCTTTCCTCATTTGTCTGGTGATACTTGGTTGTCTGTTTACAATTAGAGTGGAAGACTGTAATATGAATTGGAATTCTGAGTGCTTTGGTGAAACTTATCAACTTTGAACTGTTTTATTGGTTAATCAGGTAGATTCTTTTATTGAGAAGCCCTAATATAAATATATTTAGGTCTTTCCTCTTGAACTGTTCTGATTCATCAGTTAAGACTCTCCTAGTCCTTTACCTGGAGGTTAAATACCTGGTCACCAACATTCTGCAATTCAAACGGGAGAAGAGATCTGGAAATCTTAGCACTCAAAAGGCGTATGTTTCTTTCATCTCTCTGTTTTGCACATAATATTAATATCTTCAAGTAGACCTGGTGTATCTGCAACAAAATTACTCTGTTTCTCAAAAGAATAAATTTTCAATTTTCTGTTAGGGTGGATAACAGATTGTTCTCACAGCTATGTGCAATAGGGGAAGGGATAAAGGAATTTAAATGTTTTTTAAAAATTAAAAAAATTTTTCAACCAATTCTTCTTTGTTAACTTTCACCCCCACACCCTTCATTCCTAATTTCCAGAGGATTTTACAGTGTACATCACAGTTGGTTCTTGGTCCCATTCCCCTACATAGCTGCTGTACTGGAATTTTTCTTTCATAGCTTTGCAAAATCAAATACTACACCTCTATCTGTTTATCTGCAAAATGTCATTGCTCAGGATTGTTTCCCCCTTTACTCAGAAATGCTGTCTTTTATTTTCAGTTACATGTAATAATTATACATATTTATGGGGTATAGAATGATGTATCAATACATGTATACAATGTATAAAAATAAACTCAGGGTAATTAGTATATCAACTCAAATATTTATCATTTCTTTGTATTATGGACATTCGAAATTCTAGATTTTTGAAAATATACAATAAATTATAGTTAACCATATTTACCCTACAATTATGCATAACACCAGAACTAATTCCTCCTATGTATCTGTAATTTTGAATTTGATTTTGTTAGTTTGTTTGTTTGTTTTTAAGATGGAGTCTCGCTCTGTCACCCAGGCTGGAGTGCTATGGCGCAATCTCAGCTCACTGCAATCTCCAACTCCCAGGTTAAAGCAATTCTCGTGTCTCAACCTCTGAAGTAGCTGGGACTACAGGTGCACGCCACCACACCTGGCAAGTTTTTGTATTTCTAGTAGAGACGGGGTTTCACCATATTGGCCAGGCTGGTCTCAAACTCCTGACCTCATGATCTGCTCTCCTGGGCCTGCTAAAGTGCTGGGATTACAGGCGTGAGCCACCGTGCCCTGCCAATTTTGAATTTGTTAACCAACCTCTCCTCCTCCCCTCTTTCATTCCCAGCCCCTAATATCCAAATTATACCCTCTACTTCCATATGCTAAAAATATTTTTAGCTCACACATATGAATGAGAACATGCAGTATTTACCTACCTGGGCCTGTTTTGCTTAACATGTTCTCCAGGCTTGCCTATGTTGCTGCAAATGACAGGATTTCATTATTTCTTATGGCTGAATGATATTGCATTGTGTAGGCATACCACATTTTCTTTATCCATTCATCTACTCATGGACATCTGATTCCATATCTTGGCTACTGTGAATGGTGCTGCAATAATCATGGAGATGCGGGAATCCCTTTGCTATATTGATTTCACTTCCTTTGGATAAATACCCAGTAGTGAAATTGCTGGATCATATGGTAATTCTACTTTTGGTTTTTTGAAAAACCTCCATACTGTTTTTCTTAATGGCTATGCTGATTTATATTCCCATCACCACTGTATAAGAATTCTCTTTTCCCCACATCTTAACCAGCATTTCTTATGTTTGTCTTTTTGATAATAGACATTCCAACTGGGGTGACATGATATTTTGGCTTTGATTTGCATTTCTCTGGTAATTAGTGTTGTCAAGCATTTTTAAATGTTTTTTGGCCATTTGTGTGTCTTCTTTTGAGAACTATCTACTGAGTTCCATTGCCTGCTTTTTTTGTTTTCTTTTGTTTTACTTTTTAAAAAATTTTTACTATTATTTTTTATTATACTTTGTTCTAGGGTACATGTGCACAACATTGCAGGTTTGTTACATATGTATACATGTGCCATGTTGGTGTGCTGCACCCATCAACTCACCATCACCCATCAACTCATCATATACATCAGATATAACTCCCAATGCCATCCCTCCCCCTCCCACCTCCCCACAGTAGGCCCTGGTGTGTGATGTTACCCTGCCCATGTCCAAGTGATCTCATTGTTCAATTCCCACCTATGAGTGAGAACATACAATATTTGGTTTTCTGTTCTTGCGATAGTTTGCTGAGAATGATGGTTTCCAGCTGCATCCATGTCTCTAGAAAGGACACAAACTCATCCTTTTTTATGGCTGCATAGTATTCCATGGCGTATATGTGCCACATTTTCTTAATCCAGTCTGTCACTAATGGACATTTGGGTTAATTCCAAGTCTTTGCTACTGTGAATAGTGCTGCAATAAACATATGTATGCATGTGTCTTTATAGCAGCATGATTTATAATCCTTTGGGTATATACCCAGTAATGGGATGGCTGGGTCATATAGTATTTCTAGTTCTAGATCCTTGAGGAATCGCCATACTGTTTTCCACAATGGTTGAACTAGTTTACAGTCCCACCAACAGTGTAAAAGTGTTCCTATTTCTCCACATCCTCTCCAGCACCTGTTGTTTCCTGACTTTTTAATGATTGCCATTCTAACTGGTGTGAGATGGTATCTCATTGTGGTTTTGATTTGCATTTCTCTGATGGCCAGTGATGATGAGCATTTTTTCATGTGTCTGTTGGCTGTATGCATGTCTTCTTTTGAGAAATGTCTGTTCATATCCTTTGCCCACTTTTCGATGGGGTTGTTTTTTTCTTGTAAATTTGTTTGAGTTCTTCGTAGGTTCTGGATATTAGCCCTTTGTCAGATGAGTAGATTGCAAAAATTTTCTCCCATTCTGTAGGTTGCCTGTTCAATCAGAGGGTAGTTTCTTTTGCTGTGCAGAAGCTCTTTAGTTTAATTAAATCCCATTTGTCAATTTTGGCTTTTGTTGCCATTGCTTTTGGTGTTTTAGACATGAAGTCCTTGCCCATGCCTCTGTCCTGAAGGGTATTACCTCGGTTTTCTTCTAGGGTTTTTATGGTATTAGGTCTAACATTTAAGTCTCTAATCCATCTTGAATTAATTTTCGTATAAGGAGTAAGGAAAGGATCCAGTTTCAGCTTTCTACTTATGGCTAGCCAATTTTCCCAGCACCATTTATTAAATAGGGAATCCTTTCCCCATTTCTTGTTTTTCTCAGGTTTGTCAAAGATCAGATGGCTGTAGATGTGTGGTATTATTTCTGTGGGCTCTGTTCTGTTCCATCGGTCTATATCTCTGTTTTGGTACCAGTACCATGCTGTTTTGGTTACTGTAGCCTTGTAGTATAGTTTGAAGTCAGGTAGCGTGATGCCTCCAGCTTTGTTCTTTTGGCTTAGGATTGTCTTGGCAATGTGGGCTCTTTTTTGGTTCCATATGAACTTTAAAGCAGTTGTTTCCAATTCTGTGAAGAAAGTCATTGGTAGCTTAATGTGGATGGCATTGAATGTATAAATTACCTTGGGCAGTATGGCCATTTTCACAATATTGATTCTTCCTATCCATGAGCATGGTAAGTTCTTCCATTTGTTTGTGTCCTCTTTTATTTCACTGAGCAGTGGTTTGTAACTCTCCTTGGAGAGGTCCTTGACATCCCTTGTAAGTTGGATTCCTGGGTATTTTATTCTCTTTGAAGCAATTGTGAATGGAAGTTCATTCATGATTTGGCTCTCTGTTTGTCTGTTACTGGCATATAGGAATGCTTGTGATTTTTGCACATTGATTTTGTATCCTCAGACTTTGCGGAAGTTGTTTATTAGTTTAAGGAGATTTTGGGCTGAGACAATGAGGTTTTCTAAACATACAATCATGTCGTCTGCAAAGAGGGACAATTTGACTTCTTCTTTTCCTAACTGAATACCCTCTATTTCTTTCTCTTGCCTGATTGCCCTAGCCAGAACGTCCAACACTATGTTGAATAGGAGTGGTGAGAGAGGGCATCCCTGTCTTGTTCCAGTTTTCAAAGGGAATGCTTCCAGTTTTTGCCCATTCAGTATGATATTGGCTGTGGGTTTGTCATAAATAGCTCTTATTATTTGGAGATACGTTCCATCAATACCGAATTTATTGAGAGTTTTTAGCATGAAGGGCTGTTGAATTTTGTCAAAGGCCATTTCTGCATCTATTGAGATAATCATGTGGTTTTTGTCTTTGGTTCTGTTTATATGCTGGATTACATTTATTGATTTGTGTATGTTGCATCCCAGGGATGAAGCCCACTTGATCATGGTGGCTAAGCTTTTTGATGTGCTGCTGGATTCGGTTTGCCAGTATTTTATTGAGGATTTTTGCATTGATGTTCATCAGTGATATTGGTTTAAAATTCTCTTTTTTTGTTGTGTCTCTGCCAGGCTTTGGTATCAGGATGATGTTGGCCTCATAAAAGAGTTAGGGAGGATTCCCTCTTTTTCTATTGATTGGAATAGTTTCAGAAGGAATAGTATCAACTCCTCCTCGTACCTCTGGTAGAATTCGGCTGTGAATCCGTCTGGTCCTGGACCTTTTTTGGTTGGTAGGCTATTAATTATTGCGTCAATTTCAGAGCCTGCTGTTGGTCTCTTCAGGGATTCAACTTCTTCCTGGATTAGTCTTCGGAGAATGTAAAGTGTCCAGAAAATTATCCATTTCTTCTAGGTTTTCTAGTTTATTTGCGTAGAGGTGTTTATAGTATTCTCTGTTGATAGTTTGTATTTCTGTGGGGTTGGTGGTGATATCCCCTTTATCATTTTTTATTGCATCTATTTGATTCTTCTCTCTTTTCTTCTTTATTAGTCTTGCTAGCTGTCTATCAATTTTATTGATCTTTTCAAAAAACCAGCTCCTGGATTCATTGATTTTTTGGAGGGTTTTTTGTGTCTATCTCCTTCAGTTCTGCTTCATCTTAGTTATTTCTTGCCTTCTGCTAGCTTTTCAATGTGTTTGCTCTTGCTTCTCTAGTTCTTTTAATTGTGATGTTAGGGTGTGAATTTTAGATCTTTCCTGCTTTCTCTTGCGGGCATTTAGTGCTACAAATTTCCCTCTACACACTGCTTTAAATGTGTCCCAGAGATTCTGGTATGTTGTATCTTTGTTCTCATTGGTTTCAAAGAACATCTTTATTTTTACCTTCATTTCGTTATGTACCCAGTAGTCATTCAGGAGCAGGTTGTTCAGTTTCCATGTAGTTGAGTAGTTTTGATTGAGTTTCTTAGTCCTGAGTTCTAGTTTGATTGCAGTGTGGTCTGAGAGACAGTTTGTTATAATTTCTGTTCTTGTACATTTGCTGAGGAGTGCTTTACTTCCAACACTGTGGTCAATATTGGAATAAGTATGATGTGGTGCTGAGAAGAATGTATATTCCGTTGATTTGAGGTGGAGAGTGCTGTAGATGTCTAATAGATCTGCTTGGTGCAGAGTTGAGTTCAATTCCTGGATATCCTTGTAACTTTCTGTCTCGTTGTTCTGTCTAATGTTGACAGTGGGGTGTTGAAGTCCCCCATTATTATTGTATGGGAGTCTAAGTCTCTTTGTAAGTCTCTAAGGACTTGCTTTATGTATCTGGGTGCTCCTGTATTGGGTGCATATATATTTAGAATAGTTAGCTCTTCCTGTTGAATTGATCCCTTTACCATTATGTAATGGCCTTCTTTGTCTCTTTTGATCTTTGATGGTTTAAAGTCTGTTTTATCAGAGACTAGGATTGCAACCCCTGCCTTTTTTTTGTTTTCCATTTGCTTGCTAGATCTTCCTCCATCCCTTTATTTTGAGCCTCTGTGTGTCTCTGCATGTGAGATGGGTCTCCTGAATACAACAAACTGATGGGTCTTGACTTTTTATCCAATTTGCCAGTCTGTGTCTTTTAATTGGACCATTTAGTCCATTTACATTTAAGGTTAATATTGCTGTGTGTGAACTTGATCCTGTCATTGTGATATTAACTGGTTATTTTGCTCGTTAGTTGATGCAGTTTCTTCCTACCATCGATGGTGTTTACATTTTGGCATGTTTTTGCAATGGCTCATATCGGTTGTTCCTTTCCATGTTTAGTGCTTCCCTCAAGGTCTCTTGTTGGCAGGCCTGGTGGTGACAAAATCTCTAAGTATTTACTTGTCTGTAAAGGATTTTATTTCTCCTTCACTTATGAAACTTAGTTTGGCTGGATATGAAATTCTGGGTTGAAAATTCTTTTCTTTAAGAATGTTGAATATCGGCCCCCACTCTCTTCTGGCTTGGAGAGTTTCTGCCGAGAGATCTCCTGTTAGTCTGATGGGCTTCCCTTTGTGGGTAACCCGAGCTTTCTCTCTGGTTGCCCTTAACATTTTTTCCTTCATTTCAACTTTGGTGAATCTGACAATTATGTGTCTTGGAGTTGCTCTTCTTGAGGAGTATCTTTGTGGTGTTCTCTGTATTTCCTGAATTTGAATGTTGGCCTTCCTTGCTAGGTTGAGGAAGTTCTCCTAGATAATATCCTGCAGAGTGTTTTCCAAATTGGTTCCATTCTCCCTGTCACTTTCAGGCACACCAATCAGACGTAGATTTGGGCTTTTCACATAATCCCATATTTCTTGGAAGCTTTGTTCATTTCCTTTTTTTTTTTTTTTTTTTGAGACGGAGTCTCGCTCTGTCGCCCAGGCTGGAGTGCAGTGGCCGGATCTCAGCTCACTGCAAGCTCCGCCTCCCGGGTTCACGCCATTCTCCTGCCTCAGCCTCCCGAGTAGCTGGGACTATAGGCGCCCGCCACCTCGCCCGGCTAGTTTTTTGTATTTTTTAGTAGAGACGGGGTTTCACCGTGTTAGCCAGGATGGTCTCGATCTCCTGACCTCATGATCCGCCCGTCTCGGCCTCCCAAAGTGCTGGGATTACAGGCGTGAGCCACCGTGCCCGGCCTGTTCATTTCTTTTTACTCTTTTTTCTCTAAACTTCTCTTCTCACTTCATTTCATTCCTTTGATCTTCAATCACTGATACTCTTTCTTCCAGTTGATCGAGTTGGTTACTGAAGCTTTTGCATTTGTCATGTAGTTCTCGTGTCATGGTTTTCATCTCTGTCAGTTCGTTTATGGACTTCTGTGCATTGGTTATTCTAGTTATCCATTCTTCCATTCTTTTTTTCAAGGTTTTTAGTTTCTTTGCGCTGGTTACATAGTTCCTCCTTTAGTTCAGAGAAGTTTGATTGACTGAAGCCTTCTTCTCTCAACTTGTCAAAGTCATTCTCTGTCCAGTTTTGTTCCGTTGCTGGCAATGAGCTGTGTTCCTCTGGAGGGGGAGATATGCTCTGATTTTTTGAATTCCAGCTTTTCTGCCCTGCTTTTCCCCATCTTTGTGGTTTTATCTGCCTTTGGTCTTTGACGATGATGATGTACTGATGGGGTTTTGATGTGGGTGTCCTTTCTGTTTGTTAGTTTTCCTTCTAACAGTCAGGACCCTCAGCTGCAGGTTTGTTTGAGTTTGCTGGAGGTCCACTGCAGACCCTGTTTGCCTGGGTATCAGCAGCAGAGGCTGCAGAAGATAGAATATTGCTGAACAGAAAGTGTTGCTGTCTGATTCTTGCTCTGGAAACTTCGTCTCAGAGGTTTGCCTAGCCATGTGAAGTGTGAGGTGTCGGTCTGCACCTCAGTTGAAAATGCAGAAACCACCCGTCTTCTGTGTTGCTCGCGCTGGGAGCTGGAGGCTGGAGCTGTTCCTATTCAGCCTTCTTGCTCAGGATTCCCACCACTGCCTCCTTTTTAATGGAGTTTTTTCTTTTTTCTTTCCCTTTCCTTCTTTCTTATTTTATTTTATTTTTTTGCTGTTGAGATATTTGAATTCTTTGTATATTCTGGATGTTCATTCCTTATCGAATGAATAGTTTGCAAATATTTTCTCCCATTCCACAGGTTCTCTCTTCACTCTACTGATTATTTCCTTTGCGGCGCAGAAAGATCTTCAGTTTAATGTAGTTCCATTTATGTATTTTTGTTTTTGTTGCCAGTGCTTTTGAATTCTTAGGCATAAAATCCTCACCTAGACCAATGTCCTGAAGCATTTCTCATATGTTTTCTTGTGGTAGTTTTATATTATAGTTTTAGGTCTTATAAAGCCTTTAATCCATTTTCAGTTGTTTTTTTAATATGGCGAGAGATAGGAGTCAAGTTTCATTCTTCTGCATATGGCTAATCCCCCCAGCATCATTTATTAAAAAGGGTGTCATTTCCCCCAAAGTATTTCCTTGGCCTCTTTGTGAAAAATCAGGTGGCTATAAATACATAGATTTATTTCTGGGTTCTCTATTCATTTCCCTCTGTGTGTGTGTCTGTTTTTGTACCAATACTATGCTGTTTTGGCTACTATAGCTTTGTGGTATATTTTGGAGTCAGGCAGTGTGATACCTTCAGCTTTGTCCCGTTTGCTCAGGATTGTTTTAGATATTCAGGTTCTTTTGTGAATTCACACCGATTTTAGGATTATTTTTTAAACTTCTGTAAAAAATGTCATTGGTATTTTAATAGGGATTACATTGAATCTGTAGATTGTTTTAGATAACACAGTCATTTTTAACAACATTAGTTCTTCTAATCCATGAGCATGGAATGTCTTTTGATTTTTTAGTGTCTTCATCAATTTCTTTCATCAGTGTTTTGTAATTTTAGTTACAGAGGTCTTTCACCTCGTTGGTTAAATCTTTT